>NC_063161.1:117441832-117774957 GCF_023159225.1 Perognathus longimembris pacificus | reverse complement strand
CTGCAAATCAACTACACAGAATGACAATATAAATAAATTTCATTATTAAATAAATTATTATTAAATTAATTTAATAAATGGACATTAGATGCAGGTAATTCACATAACACAAACATAAGATGCTCAAACTTAGTAGAAATAAAGAAATACAAAATGAAATGGAATGAGATATCTTATTAAAAACAAGTAACTATGCAAGAAGAAACCCAAAGAATGATGGGAGTGGTAGAATATCTGCCTTAGCATGAACTCAACTCAAACTCCAGTACCACGACAAAATGTACTAACAGGGGCTGGGACGAGAAGGGTTAGGCACAATTTCTTTTTTCTTCTTTTTTTAAAGCTAAGTCTAAGAAGTCTATAACTTGAGACAATTACTTTTTCAAACAATTGAGGACTGCTTCCTTCAAAGATAAACATTTGCAAATCTATGACAGGACAGGTGATTTCACTTTTAATAATAAATTTTATTGAGAGTATTATATATTTATGTAAAGAGACAAATGCTACAAAGTTCATAGCAATAGTGTGTAAAAATTTTCATAGCTAGAAAAGATTTTTCAAAGCATTTACTGGCAAAAAGAAAAAATAGTGGTTGTCCATATGGACTGCTATACCAAATGCTGTACTTGGAATTCTATTAACAACAAAACTTGTTGTTTATAGTCACAGTTAGGGAATCAGGAAGTTCAAGGTGAAAGCACTAGCATATTTGGTATATATAATGAAGATATACTTTCTGGTTCAGAAAAAGTACCTTTTTGCTAGAACTTCCCATGATGAATGATTTAAGTCAATCTCAGGATTTAGGGCATTAATACCATTCACAAAAGAAGAGCCTTCCCTTTGTCCCACCTCAAAATATACTCACAAACTGGGCATTGTTGGCTCATACCTGTAATCCTAGATACCCCAGAGGCTGAGATCTAATCATTGCAGTTTGAAGCCAGAAAAGTCCATGAGACTCTTATCTCCAATAAACTACTAAAAAATCCAAAAGTGAAGTTGTGGATCAAATGGTAGGGTGCTGGCCTTGAGCAAAAGCAGTTCAGGGGCAGTACCCTGAGTTCAAGCTCTAGGACTAGCACAAAAAAATAGAAAAAGGAATTAAAGCTACATTGAATAAAGTAATTCAAAATAAAGTAATTCAAGTCACACTTAATATACATAAATGAAGTTATTTAAAGTTGATATATGAAAGATATAAATAGATGTTATTTTAAGGTTCAGACAAAGGCAATATTTAATACTACATTATTTAAGGTAGCATAGAGTTAATATGCAGGAATTAATTTAAACACCAAGGCTAAGAGAATATAGATCATTGGGGAAAAGAGTAAGAAAAGACCAAAGAGGAGCACATAGGCAACATCAAGAATGTTGGTGACAATTGTGCTAACTACACAGACACCATATTCTTCTGTAGATTTGGAATATTTTGGAACAATATTTTTAAAAGAAAATGTGAACATAAGAGAACCCCAAATTACAAAAAAAAAAAAAACTTTCTACAAACTAGGAGCAAAGGCAATCAACAAAATCTGTGACAAGATACAGAAACAAATGACCAGGGTCGAAATTTACAACTCTGATTTTGTGGTCCTTCTTGGCTACATAGTGTGCATTCCATTCACTGGTAAATATAAAATAAGCCTTATTCTTATTTTCCTCTCATGCCCTCTACTCCAAGATATTCCCCCCAAGGCAGTAATTTTTCATGAAAAAGCTAAGCAATCACTTTGAGACAAAAATAGCCAGTCATTCAGAATTCAACTATTTAAGAACATATTCCAAAAAAATCAAAGGTCATATGTTTCAGTCTCATATGAATCAATTAGCTTTGCCCTTTTCTGTGTAACAGTGTCAGCTCACCAATAATTTGGATTATAAGACAAGAAAAAAGACAAATCATCACCAACACAGGTGAAAGAAATCTAAAATTCTCTAACACTATGGGGGGAAAAGTATCTTCTCTACATTATATTAAGATCTACAATTTAAAAATTGTAATAAAAATTTTAAATTCCTAGCAGTATTGTCTCATATATTTCTGAGGTGTGTACTGTTAAAAATATATTTTTCTAAAACATAATCTAAGTCGACTTAAAGCAGTTCAGTAACCTGCCCAAATCCACACAAATGTGATTATGTCTCTAATCAAAACTATGTACCCAGATTATAGAACTTTATCCATTCTTCTGTAAATGTATTTCCTACAAATGTCACATGCAAAAACTAAAAACAAAAAAAACACAGAAAAACTAAACTATATTTTCTTTATTCCTTCTTTTGCTTTATATCATCTATCTACGTTTTGTTTGTTATTGCTGAGGCACATTCCTTTTTTATAATATGGATTGTTATCATAAAATGTCCTATCATCTATTGAGATGATCATGATTTTTGTCATATATTGTACAAATGATTTGCTAATATTCAAATATCCTTGCATCCCTAGAATATATATATCACTTTATTATGGCATATAATCTTTTTTACATGCACATAGATATTGCAGTTTTCCTTTTTTGTTGTTGTTGAGCCCTTGTCTCGTTTTGGTATCAGGATAATTCTTACTCTCAAAACTTTAAAAGAATCTGAGACAAATTTTCTTTACTTAAAATTCTGGTAAAATTCATTATAGCCACCCCATTCTTTTATTACTGATTAAATTTTATTACCTGTTACTGGTATGCTTCTGACTATATTATATATTATTTATAAAATATTATATTTTATTATATTATATTCATGGCTTGATTTTGGTTACATGTATCCACAAATTTAACAATTTCTTCCAGGTTTATCAATCCACCAACCTACTACTGCACATAATAGTCTGTAATTATCCTTTGTATTTCTATGGCATCCACTATAATGTCTATTTTTTTCATTTCTGATTTATTTTTGCCAGTTGTAGGGCTTGAAATCAGGGCCTAAGCACTGTCCTTACCTTCTTTTTTGCTCAAGGCTAGAACTCTACTACTTGAGCCATAGCGTCACTTCTGGCTTTTTCGATACATGTGGTGCTGAGAATTCAAACCCAGGGCTTCCTGTATGCAATGCAAGCACTCTACCACGAGGCCATATTCCCAGCCCTCTGATTTAGTTTTACTAGGTTTTCTTTCTTTCTGTCTTAGTCTAGCTAAATTTTTCTCAATTTGTTTTTGTTTTCTTTTCAAAATATCCAACTCTATTTCACTGATCTTTATATTGCTTTGTCTCTATTTCATTTATTTTTTAAATTTAAATTTATTTATTCTCAAAATGATATACAGAGGAGTTACAGTTTCATACATGAGGCAGTGAGTACATTTATTTCATTTATTTTTGGTCTCATATTTTTTGTTTCTTTTTACTAATTTGTTTCATTTGTTCTTGCTTTTCTATTTCCTTGAATAATATCATTAGGGTATTTGAAATATTTTGAGAGTAAGAGGCATATATGGTGATGAACTTCCCACTTTACTGTTCTTGTCCTTATAGATTTTGGTATGTTTACACTTTCATTTGTTTCAAGAAAGTTGTAAGTTCATCTCTTTATTTCTTCACTGATTCATTAGTTATTAAAGAAACGTTTGAGTCCATGGCAGTCAGAAAGGTGTATGCTATGATTGCAATTTTTCTTTTAACATGTTGACAGTTGTCTAGTGACCTAATATATTGTCTACTCAAGAGAATGATTACTGTGGTTATGACAAGAATGTGTGTTCTGTATTTGTTGGATTGAATGTCCTGTAGGTGTCTAATAGGTCCATTTGCTCTATACACTACAACTCAGATTTCTGTCTGAGCCATCAGTCCAGTGATGAAAGTGAAATGCTGAAGTAGTACAACTATTTCTGCGTGAGAGTCTATCTCTCCTTTTAGATCTGATCATGCTTGTTTCTATAACGTTTTAGCATTGGGTGTGTATATTATATGCAATTATTATTTCTTCTTGTTGAACTGACACTTATATCATTATATAGTGACCTTTCTATCTTTTAGAAGTTCTTGACTGAAATTATTTTATCTGATATAAGTAAAGCTAATCATTCTTACTGTTGGTTTCTTTTTGTATGGCATAACTTTTTTCATCCTTTAAGTACATATAGGTATCTTAATTAGTAAAGTAAGTTTCTTGTAGACTATCTAGTGATGCATTCTTGTGAATTTTTTAAAATCCCTTCATGTAGTCTATATGTTCTCATGGGAGAATTTAAAGCATTCACATTCAACATTCAATGTTCTCATTCACATATAAAGTTATACTCATATCACTTTTTAATTTTTTTCTGGTAGCTTTGTATATTTCTCTACTTTGTATATTTCTCTACTCAATCCACCAAGTTTCTAGTCCCACATTAAGGTCTTTATATTCACTTTGAGTTGGGTTTTGCATCAAGAGAGAAATGGTATCCTCAATATTTCCATGAGGATATTCAGTTTTCAAAGAATAATTTGTTAAAGAGGCTTTTATCTCCAATAAATATTTTAGTACTTTAGTCAAGAATCAGATGTTTCGGGGCTGGGGATATGGCCTAGGGGCAAGAGTGCTTGCCTCATATGCATGAGGCCCTGGGTTCAATTCCCCAGCACCACATATACAGAAAGCGGCCAGAAGTGGCACTGTGACTCAAGTGGCAGAGTGCTAGCCTTGAGCAAAAAAAAGCCAGGGACAGTGCTCAGGCCCTGAGTCCAAGCCCCAGGACTGGCAAAAAATAAATAAATAAATAAATAAATAAATATAAAAATTAAAAAAAAGTGTTCATTAAAAAAAAGAATCAGATGTTTCTATCTTCATGGGCTTATTTCAACTACTTTTATTAACAATCTGAGAGAAAAGTCCTATTCAAACCAATGTGTAAATATTATTTATCACAATCTTTACAACTATGAACACAATGCTTACCACACATTTAAAAATGTTACACGAAAAACAAGGTGTTGGTGGCACATGCACGCTTGTAATCCTGGCTACACAAGAGGCTGAAATCTGAGGATCATGATTCAAAGCCATCCTGGGCAGGAAAGCCTGTGAGACTGTAATCTCTAAACACTAGAAGTGGAGCAGTGGTTCAAGTGGCAGAGCACCAGCCTTGAGATATTTATGAGAAAATTGGCTAAAGAAGAGTAACAATTTATCCTGGCATCGGCAGCTCACGCCTGTAATCAAAGCTACTCAGGGGCTGGGGATATAGCCTAGTGGCAAGAATGCCTGCCTCGGATACACGAGGCCCTAGGTTCGATTCCCCAGCACCACATATACAGAAAACGGCCAGAAGCGGCGCTGTAGCTCAAGTGGCAGAGTGCTAGCCTTGAGCGGGAAGAAGCCAGGGACGGTGCTCGGGCCCTGAGCCCAAGGCCCAGGACTGGCCAAAAAAAAAAAAAGGCTACTCAGGAGGCTGAGATCTGAGAATCGTGATTCAATGCCAGGCCAACCCAGGCAGGAAAGTCCATGAGAATCTTATCTCCAATTAACCACCAAAATACCAGAAATGGTGCTGTGGTTCAAGGCTCTTCAACCTTCAAGAGTGCTCAGGGACAGTGCCCAGACCCAGAGTTCAAGCCCCATAATCTGGGGGTGAAGATGGGGAGGGAGGAAATGGGGGGGGGGGAAGTAACAGTTTTTTCAAACTTTATTTCCAATATGAAGTAGAAAAGTAAAATGACCTGTTTAAAATTATATTTAAATGAGCAGCGGAATTACTACTCTCAGCTACTCTTAGTATTATTATAATATTCATTTGCCATATGTGGTTAACATATATTATGGTAAGCAAATAAAATGACACAGTGTGAAATATACTTCGCATTTCATTAACCCCACTAGTGTATCAAAATACACAATTATTAGTTTGTTCTTCAATAACAAAATAATTCATCACTGTAATTATATAGCTATCACTCAAGATACATAGAAAATTGATTCTAGGAATCCTTTGCAAATACTAAAACCTACAGGTGCTCAAAAACCATATAAAATGGCATAATTTTTATTAATTTATTTATTGTCAAAGTTATGTACAGAGGGGGTTACAGTTTCATACATAAGGCAATGAGTACATTTCTTATCAAACTTGTTACCTCCTCCCTCAGTTTCTTCCCACCTTCCCCCCTCCCTCCCCCCGCCAAGTTGTACAGTTGGTTTACAGCATATAGTTTTGTAAGTATTGCTGTTGCATTGGTTTGCCTTTTACCCTTTGTCTCTCCAAAATGGCATAATATTTATGTATAAATTTTGTACATCTTCCTGAATTCTTCAAATCATCAGTTAAATATAATACCTTAATTCATTGTGAACTCTATATAATGATTATACTGTATTACTTAGAGAAAAATCATAGGAAAGAAGTTATTAAGTTTAGTATAGATGCAGATTTTCTCCAAATATTTTCAGTTTTTGTTTAGGTGAATTCACAAATGAACACAAGACAAACACAGAGTCAAATATAATTATAGTCAGTAAAATCTACATGCAATTCCAAAGAATGTGTATTACTTCTAACTCATGTCTTTAAAAAGAATAGAAAACAGTAAAACATAATCTTCTACAATTTATATCACCAAATATGGAAATTTGTTTAAATTTTGTTTTGGTTAATTGCAAGAAAGCTTTGTAAAATTTTTATTAAATGTCTCTCACCTGTATCGAGTGGTTTGAATCACTTTGCTGAGATAAATTATAGAGTGTTACTTGTGATTCCTGAAGTTTTTCTTTTAATTTTGCATTTTCTTGTTCTTTTTGAAATAGCTGATCCTGAAGATTAACAACACTTTGTCGGAGCATAGCTTCATTTGATTTTGTGGTCTCAAAACAAATATGTAATTCATTATAAAGCTGTTTTAAAAAAAGATCCAAATTGAATTAATAAACAATAAGCAAATTAGTATTTTATATTTGTATACATATATATTTGTATGAGCCTTTAAATTTTTCTGGAGATATATACATAAAGAGAGAGACAGAGACAGAGAAAGAGAGACAGACAGGCATATGGATTATATATAGATATAAAATTTGCCCCAAATGATTTAATAGCGTAAGACAGAAACAAGATATACACACAAGGAAAACTATATTATGTGTTAAGGTAGAGCTTGCATTGAGCAAAAAACCTCAGGGATAGTGCCCAGGCCCTATTTTCCATAATAAGAGTCCTAAAACAGTTTTTCAGTCAACTAGGTAATACAATAATAAAAACAAAGAGGTACTTACTAAATATTCATTTACAGTGCTGAACAATTTAAATAATATAATTTACAAGAAAAACTGGTTAAGTAATGTTTCTGGTAGTTGTGGAGTTTGAACTTAGGGCCACACATTTGCTAGGTAGTTATACTACTGCCAAGCCATGCTTTTAGCTCTTTTTCTGCTGGTTATTTATGAGATAGGGTCTCACTTCCACACAGGTCCTTGACTCAAACAAATCTGCATATTTTAGGCTTTCAATTATAGATGGAATGATGGTCATGGATAACAAAACTCAGCTTTCTTCCAATGAGATAGAGTCTCCTAGACTTTTCTGCCCAGACTGAACTGGAACTGCAATATCAACTCCTGTGTTGTGGGTGAAGGAGGGAGTCTCATGAACTTTTCTGGATGGGCTAGACTCAAATTGTAATCTTCCCATTCTCAGAAGGTTTAAACTCAAAACCTCATGCTTTCTAGATAGAAGTAAACAACTTATATTCTCCCCAGCCCCTCTCGCTTTTTTTTGGTCAGTTGTAGGGCTGGATATTCAGAGGCTGGGTGCTGTGATTGAGCTCATTTGTTCAAGGGTAGAGGTGTACCACTGTGAGCCACAATTCTATCACTTGAAGATATAGCTCCACTTCTGGATTTTTGTACTTAATTGGAGAGAAGAGTCTCAAGGACTTTCCTGCCCAGGCTGGCATTGAACCGTAATCCTCAGATCTCAGCCTCCTGAGTAGCTAGAATTAGATGAATGAGTCACTAGTACCTGGCTTGTATTAGTATTTTTTTTTTTTACTTTAGAAAAGTAATTTTTTTAATAATTAAATTTTGTTGACAAGGTGTTGTGCAAAAGGGGTTGAGTTACATAATAGGGCAGTGAGTACATATCTTGTGATATCTTACACCCTTGTTTTTCTTCCCCTTCCCTAGATCAGGTAGGCATATATACAATACCCAGCGTACCAAAATCACATACAGTAACCAAGTGTCATACGCCAAAGGAAATTCACCGAGAACTTTAAATGTAACGTCAACAATAGAGTCCTCCCATGTACTTCTCCTGGAGTTGTTTTTGCTTATCCTTGTCTTATCATATGTACATAGCTGTTGAGCTATTGTGATCCACTGATAGGTCTATTCTAGACCTTTTTATGTTTAGTAGTTGTTTGGTTTTAGATACATAATGTAAGGTCGCTCACCCAAACCTGTGGAAATACCATTTGACAAGAAGGTTTTTGTTTTGCAGACTTGGTCTCTACTGTTTCCCCGCCCCCCCCCACACACACACACCCTAACAATCATATATCAAGGAGACCATGCCCCTTTGTTCTCTGTGTTCTAGGCTTGTCTCGTTCAACATTATTTGCTCAAGTTCTGGCTGTTTCCCTGCGAATACCAATATTTGATCATTTCTAATCGCTATGTAGTATTCCATGTGTATAGGTACCACATTTTTGGGATCCATTCATCTGTAGAGGGGCATCTGGGTTGTTTCCATATTTTGGCTATTGTGAATTGTGCAGCAATAAATATGGATGTGCAGATGTCTTTTTGATATCCTGAGACCTGTTGTTCAGGACAGATGCCTAGGAGTGGTATGGCTGGGTCATAGAGTATGTCTATGCTGAACTTTTTGAGGAACCTCCATACTGTTCTCCAAAGTGGTTGTACTAACTTGCACTCCCACCAACAGTGGAGAAGAGTTCCTCTTTCCCCACATCCCCTCCAGCATTTGTTATTGCCTGAGTTCAGAGTATAGGCCATTCTAACTGGAGTGAGGTGGTATCTCAGGGTTGTTTTTATTTGCATTTCCTTTACTGCCAGGGATGTTGAACATTTCCTCATATGTTTCTTTGCTATTTTTATCTCCTCTGTGAAGTCTCTCTTTAGCTCCTTTGCCCATTTAATAATTGGTTTACTGGGTTTGGAGGGGGTTTGTTTTTTGAATTCTCTGTAGATGACAGATATTAGGCCTTTGTCTGTTGCTGTGCTGGTGAAGATCCTTTCCCATATGGCTGGCTGTCTTTCTAGTTTAGTGGGTATGTCTTCAGCTGTGGAGAAACTTTTTATTTTGTAGTAGTCCCATTTGTCAAGTCTCTCCCCTATCTGTTGTGCCCCTGGGACTATATTCAGGAAGTTCCTTCCTGTGCCTATAAGTTCTAGCGTCTCTCCTACTCTGTCCTTCAGTAGTTTCAAGGATTCAGGTCTGATGTTGAGGTCCTTAATCCATTTTGAGTTGATCTTAGTGCATGGAGATAGGCTAGGATCTACATTGAGTTTTCTACATATGGCTGCCCAGTTTTCCCAGCACCAGTAGTTGAAGAGGCTATGTTTTTTCCATTGTATGTCTTTTAGCTCCTTTGTCGATTATCAGCTGACTAAGAATGAGCCTTTATTTCTGGGTCTTCTATTCTATTCCATTGGTTTTCAGGTCTGTTTTTATACAAATACCAGGCTGGTTTTGTTCAGATGGCTCTATAATAGAGCTTGAAGTCTGGTATTGTGATTCCTCCTGCGCTGCTTCTTTTGCCTAGAATTGCTTTGGCTATTCTAGGTCTTTTACTGTTCCATATGAATTTATGGGTTGTTTTCTCTATTTCAGTGAAGAATGTAGCTGGGATCTTGATGGGGATTGCATTGAATGTATAACATTTTGGGCAATATGGCCATTTTCACTATATTGATTCTTCCTACCCATGAGCATGAGAGATTTTTCCATCTCGTGTCCTCTTTGATTTCCCTTTTTAGATTTTTATACTTCTCATGAAATAGGTCATTCACGTCTTTAGTTAGGTTAATCCCTAGGTAATTTATTCTTTTTTAGCTATTGTAAATGGTATTATTTCCATAATTTCCTTTTCTGCTTGTACATTGCTGGTATACAGAAAAGCTGCTGATTTTGGTGGGCTGATTTTTTTATCCTGCTACTTTACCAAAATGGTTTATTAGGTCTACGAGTTTGGGGACAGATGTTTTTTGGGTCCCTCAGATATAAGATCATGTCATATGTGAACAGGGATAGTTTGATTTCTTCTCTGCCAATGTGGACCCCTTTGATGCCCTCCTCTTGCCTTATTGCTTGCTATGGCTAGGGATTCCAGCACTAGGTTGAACAGAAGCAGGGAGAGTGGGCATCCTTGTCTTGTTCCTGAGTTTAGGGGAAATGGTTTTAGTTTCTCCCCATTTAATATGATACTAGCTGCTGAGAGAATGTGTATTGGGTCTCTGTAGGGTGAAAAACTCTGTACAGATGTGTCAGATCCACGTGGGATATGGTGTTACTTAGGTCTTCGACTCCCTTGCTAATCCTCTATGTGTTGGATCTATCTCTTGGAAAGAGTGGAGTATTAAAATCTCCCACTAGTTCTGAGAAAATTTGTTTGACATATTTAGGGCCTCTTTTGTTTGGTAAGTATAAATTCATCACCGTGATATCTTGATTCTGGATTTTTTCCTTGTATTGAAATATAGTGCCCTTCTTTATCTTTTTAACTGATTTTAAACAGAAGTCTGGCTTGTCTGAAATCAGGATGGCAACCCCTGCCGTTTTTTTTTTGTTTTTTTTGTTTTGTTTTTTTTTTTTGTTTTTTGGCCAGTCCTGGGCCTTGGACTCAGGGCCTGAGCACTGTCCCTGGCTTCTTCCCGCTCAAGGCTAGCACTCTGCCATTTGAGCCACATCGCCGCTTCTGGCCGTTTTCTGTATATGTGGTGCTGGGGAATCGAACCTAGGGCCTCGTGTATCCGAGGCAGGCACTCTTGCCACTAGGCTATATCCCCAGCCCCCAACCCCTGCCGTTTTGGTAGATGGGTTTGCTTGGAAGATCTTGCTCCATCCTTTCATTCGGAGGCTGTTTTTGTTCCTTGCTGTAAGATGGGTCTCTTGAAGACAACAGATAGCAATTTTTTGTTTACAGATCCACTCTGTCAGTCTGCTCCTCTTTATCAGAGAATTTATACCATTTATATTCAAAGACATCATGGATAGGTGTGGTTTTTTTCAATTCCAGTTTCCTGTTAGGCTGTGTTTCCTCTCCCTTTTTTCTTGTCTTTATTGAGCTGCTCTTCCGGTTGGGCTGTGGCTATTGTAGTTTCTTTCTGTTTCTGTCTGGAGGTCCTGTACGTTTTCTATTGGGTGGGGTTCCCCTCTTAGAATGTAAAGCTGTTTTTTTATTCACATATTGCTTTAGTTCCTCTTTGCTATGGAAAGATCTGGTTTTTCCCTCGAAAGTAAATTCTAATTTTGCTGGGTATCTAATTCTGGGTTGGCAGTTGTTAGCCCAGAGGACTTGGATTGTGTTCTTCCGGGCTCTTAGTGTGTTGTAAGTTTGTGTGGAGAGGTCTGCCATGATTCTGATCTTCCTTCCATTGTAATGTAGTTCTTTCTTTATTTTGGCTGCGTTCAAAATTTGCTCCTTATTGTTGAAAACTGAGGCCTTGATTATAATGTGTCTGGGGGAGGATCTTCTAGGGTTCGGTCAGCCAGGTGTCCTGTATGTTACTGTTATTTGGGTGAGGTTTTCCCTTTGGAGACTGGGGAAATTCTCTGTAATAATTCTATTGAATATGTGTTGTATAACTCTGCTCTGGTACTCCTCTCCTTCATCTATTCTGATTATAAACAGATTATATCTCTTCTCCCTGTCCACTATCTCCTGGATTAGTCTGCCCTGGAGTTTGACAATTTCTTGTAGTGCGGTAATCTTCTGGTCCTTATCTGCTGAATCGTCATCCAAAAGAGAGACTCGAGATTCAAGAAGATCAATTCTTTGTGATGTGGCTTCAAGTGTGGTTTGCATTGAGGCATGTGAGCTTTTTATGGTTGCCAGATCAGCTATCATTGTGGTAATTTCTTCTTTTAATGAGTTGCGTTTTGAATCTACTTTTTCATGCATTTCATTTCTCAGGATGTTAAGGTCTTTTTTAACGAAGGAGTAAGATTGTATCCATTTTTTCTTCCATTTCTTTCTTGACTTCCTGAAGATCCTTGGAGACTTCCATTCTAAACTCCTGTAATTGTTTTCTGAGTTCATTCCTGAGGCTTTAGATCATTTCTGCTATCTTAGCCTCAGTTGTTTTTTCATTCTCCATCTATTCTTCGGTTGTACTGCTTTATGGAGCTGGCGAGTTGACTTAAGCTTTCATAAAATTTGTAGTATTTCTTTGTAATTTACGCATCTGGAGTTTTTGCACTTCTTTTCAGGGGCCTATAGGTGGTGGTCTTGGCTTGGCTTTGTGCTGCTTCACGCTGGTCCGCCAGTGGGGACTTGTTTGATTACTGGCTCCGGGTTTGAGTTCGGCTGTTGAACCTTACTGTCCAATGGGTGAGCATGACCGTCTCGGTTGTTGCCAAGGCGGTTACCCTCACTGCAGTTAGGGGTGGGTAGGTTCTGTGGCTTTCTCTGCAGGACCATGCTCTGCTGCCGTGTTGTGCTGACCCTTGGGGGCCCCTGTTGGGGGTTTGCAGGTCGCTGATTCAGCATGGCGTGGAGACTTTTCTTTTATTCTTTTTTTTTTTTTTTTTTTTTTTTTTGGCCAGTCCTGGGCCTTGGACTCAGGGCCTGAGCACTGTCCCTGGCTTCTTTTTGCTCAAGGCTAGCACTCTGCCACTGGAGCCACAGCGCCACTTCTGGCCATTTTCTGTATATGTAGTGCTGGGGAATTGAACCCAGGGCCTCATGTATACGAGGCAAGCACTCTTGCCACTAGGCCATATCCCCAGCCCCTTTTCTTTTATTCTTTCCCCGTTAGATGCTGTGGGTCAAGAGACCTCGCCTCTCAGATTGTTTTTCAGGTTTTGTTTTTTTAATGTATTGTGTAAAGTTATTTCTTTTTTCTTTCAATTTTTCCTCTTTGGTTTATCCCTGTTGTCACTGTTTTTTTTATTTTGGTAACCTGTGTCTTATATACACATTTATCTGATTTGAGGAAAGGAAGGGGAATAACAAAATGATGAGACAAAGGACAAAAGGTGAACCAATGCAACAGTGATACCAGACACTAAGTTGGAAATGAACTTTACAACTTGGAGGAGAGGAGTGTAGGGGTGGGGGGAGGGAAAGTGGGAGAAACATGAGGGAGAGGGTAACAATGTTTAACAAAAAATGTACTCATTACCTTACTTATGTAACTATAACCCCTCTGTACATAACCTTTACAATAAAACAAATTTTTTTTAATATTCTAATGAATTTTACACACACACACACACTTGAGGAGGTAATGTTTGAAGATCAAACAAAAGAAAAAGAGAATTTAATCTTGGCAAAGAAAGGGGGGGAAAAAGAATAAACTGGCCTGGAGCCATCTCTCAAGTGGGAGAACACTTGTCTAAGCAAGTATAAATATGTAACTTCAATTCCTAGTAATAATTTTTTTAAATAATAAAATGGGCAAAAAAGTAAACCAATTTTTTATTGTAAAGGTTATTATAAAGGGGTTAGTTACATAAGGAAATTAGTAAAACTCTTGTCGAATACTGTTACTCCCTCCCTTGTTTTCTACTGCTATCACTCCCCCCATTCAACTTCCCCCAAGTTGTAAAGTTAATTTCCAATATAGTGTCTTTTGAGTATCAATGGCATTGATTCACCCTTTATCCTTTGACTCACCATTTCTTTGTTCCCCTTTCCATCCCCAAATCAGATAAACTTATATACAATACAAAGGGTACCAAAATAAAAAACAGTGACAAAAGGGGTAAATCAAAGGGGAGGGGGGGAAGGAAGAACTGCACACAGTATACTACAAAAACAAAAACAATTGTTTCCATATTAGTTTGTTCATAGTTTTGGTTTTAATTCTGCCTCAATACACAATAAACACAATAAAAATGTTTAATTCAAATGATTCTTAAAGAAGATAAACACAATCCTAGAAGAAAGATATAGTATGTTTCCAAAATTACACATATCAAAATTTAGTTAGGGCAATTTATCCAAATAAGGAAATATTAACTCTCCCTTTCCATATTGAGTAAATGCAATAAGGAAGGAAATTATGGCTTCAGCAGTTCATTTGGGAGAGTCACTCAAAAGTATTTCACCTCACACATGTTCTTATCTTCTCAGAATAAACTTCACTAGTATTAGGAGAGGCCTTTTTATCTCTAGCCTAGAAATAGCCCCAAACTATGTTCCTATGTTTCCCTTGGCTATTACTATTACATTAATCATTTTTACCTCTCTGACTGAAAGTCTGTAGTCAAATAATTTCAAGCCTTATGAAGTAACAAATAAAGGAAGTAAAATAGTACTTATGCAGATAACTAGGGAAAGAGTTTCAGGTACTACAGGTAAATAATGCAAAGATCTTGAAGTTGAAGAATACTTGAATGCTCTAGAAATAAAATCAAGATTAATATAGCTAAAGTTGAGTAAGTATGAGAAGGTGAAGATATAACAAGAGAAGTAATGAGATCAGATCATATATATATCCACAGATTGTAGAAAGAATTTAGGCTTTATCTTTCATCAGCTGTGAAAACAATGCAAAGACTTGAAGAGAAGTGTTATTGTCAAGATGATGTACAGAGGGGTTACAGTTACATAAAAAGGTAGTGAATACGTTTCTTGTCAATCTTGTTATCTCCTCCCTCATTTTTCTCCCACTTTCCCTCCTCCCCAATCCTACCCTCCACCCCCCGTTGTACAGTTAGTTTACTTACAAGACAATATGTTGTAAACTCACTTTGTTTTAGCCAAAGTGTATTGCTGAGTGTAGACTTAGGGTCTAATGTCGAGAAAAGGTAATACAGAAATCTAAGTGATACATGATGATGGTATGGACAGAATGGTGACAGCACAGGCAAGTGAGAAATAGAATTCTGGGCATGTGTGGCAGAGAGAGCAAACAATAGCTTAGCTTTGAATATAGGATGACTACTAGACATTTAAGCAAAGGGACTATAAGTAAACATTTAGATACACTCTGTCCTAGACTTCAAGGAAAGAGATTCAGTGTGGATAAATTTGAGAATCCTTTGTATAAAAACGATATCATTTTGAAGAAAGACGATTGGATAAAACCACATAGAATGTGAATCTAACCAGTTTAAAAGAAATAGGACAGAAAAGATACTAAGAACTAGGAAAAAACTCAAAGAAGAAAAACACACAACTATTTTACAATGTAAGTCAGGAATTTTTAATAAACATATTTCAAGAAATTATCATGAACACTAACAAATATAAAAAGAGAAAACAAAGTTTTTAATAACTGCAGTTTCAAATCATTTTAATAGATCCTGGTTTAGTAACAAAAACAATCACTAAAAGTATTGGCTTTACACTCCTGCTAGATATCATTCATGTCCTTTGAGAACACAAAGGAATATAGGGTGTAGACAGAAATCTACTGCCCCAATATGCCATTTTAAAATATAGGTTTAAAGACACTTAATAAAAGTATTTATTTTATGTTAATTGCAGATACTACAAATTTTTGCTGCTCTTTCAGTACAGAAGATTAAAATAATTGGGAAACTTTAACAAAATTGTTTGTACTAGTTTAATCTCCATGAGCTTCACCAGCCTCAACTGTTCAAGAGGAATAAAACTGCTATCATAGGGTAAGTCAATATAAATGTAGCTTAAATTATTTATATAAATAACTTATCATAGGGGTCAGAAGTAGTGCTCATGCCTGATACCCTAGCTACTCAAGAAGTAGAAATTAAGATGGAGTTCAAACCTGCCTAGAAAAAAGGTTAACACAAATTCCCATGTCAACAACAAGCTGGGCATGGTGGTAGATGAGTGTTGTCCCAACAGGTAACAACAGTTGTTTGTGGCTGGTCATGGTCCAAGAATAATGTAGGATAAAGGAACAAGACTTTATCTCAAAAATAACTAAGTAAAAAAGGGTTGGGGCCAAGCACTGGTGGCTCACGCCTGTAATCCTAGCTACTGAGGAGGGTGAGATCTGAGGATCACAGTTCAAAGACAGCCCAGGCAAGAAAGTCCATGAGACTCTTATCTCCAGTTAATTAAACACCAGAAAAAAGGAAGTGGTGCTGTGGCTCAACTGGTAGAGTGCTAACCTTGAGCAGAAGAGCTAAGTGACAGCACTGGTACAGGGTTCAAATCCTAGAACCCACCAAAAAAAAAAAAAAAAGGGACTAGGAACATGGTTAAAGTGATATAGCACCTGCTTGGCATACAGGACGACATGAATTAAATTCTATTTCTGCCAATAAACAAATAATTAAAATTTAAATCAAATACATAAATAATTCAATAGTGTTTAAGTTATTAGCTATAACTGTTGCTGCTGAATCAGTACAACTAAGGGTTTTTAATGTGGTCCTAAAACATAAAATAAATACTGAAAACTAACATACAAAAGAGAAAAATCCTTTGAGAATATTCATTCTGAAGACTTTGCCAACATTCCCTTTCTGTTTTTGCACACTTGTCAATAAAATCAGATACCAATTTTAAAATGTGGTTTTCTTATGTCATAAACCAGAATCATATTTGATCAAATAACTTCTTATAAAAAGAAGGCTGAGTAATTCCTTTCCCTGAATTCTTTTTGGTTTAAGGGTTATATGCCTGGCATGTTTCACAAAAGATATAAATTTTTAATTTATAAAAAAATAATAAACTATGAAGTAAATGTTCATCTATATTTTCGATGATTCATATCTCAACATAAAGTCAGGAAATTTCAAATATTATCAAATTGAACTATAGTTCATTTTTAATTTGGACATAAAAAGGAGCAATGGGAAAATGCTAAAATTTCTAAAACATAATATTCCATATATTTTCCTACATTCACATATATAATTTTGTACTTTTATGAAAAAAACAGAAACATACTTTTTGATGTGATATACTTTCAGCTGTGTGAATGTCTTCCTGATTTTTCAGTACTTTTTGTGTGTCCATATTGAGGACCTGAAGCTGCTGGATCAGCTCAGCTTGCTGTGCTGTATGTGCACTGTTTTGTTGGTATAAGTTCTGTAGTTCTTGCAATTCTTTCCTGTGCAAAGCAAAGAATATATGTGAACATGAATAAAAATCATCTCAGATAAATAACTGTGTTCACCTAAGTTTGTAGGTTAGCTTCCTGTTTTTCATCTATTATTCTTTACTAGAGAAAAACATTAACATAGAAAAACATATAAAGTATTTGATATTTATCGCCTATACCTAGGAAGTATTGATAGAACTACTTTCAAAGGAAAATACTTATTAATTTTCTTTTATGGCTTAATAGCAATAAAAATCCCTTGATATATGGTCATAAGATCACCTTCCTATTGAAATTAAATCAGCACCACAGTTCCAAGAATTGAAAAACAACAATCTCAAGTATAGTTATCAAATAGTTTTGAACACAGGATAAGTCTCTCTTTCACTTTATGTAATATAAAACTTGAAATACATTTAAAAGAATTGCAAAAGGCAAACTAAGTTTTCAAACCAATACTTAAGGGATCACTGCTAATTCTAGTTTGAAATCACAGGGGCCTAAGATGGAATTATTTGACAAAGATAAGGAGTTAGAAGTCAGAAGGAGAGAGAATAGCATGAAGAAAAACCAGTCAATGCAAGCTCCCATGTGAATACTAGTAAGCAGGAAGAAAAATGACATAGAGGTGCTCATCATGGAATTGAGGCTCCAGTAGAATCACACATCTGGGGTAGAGATTTTGAGAATGCTACAGCAATGAGTCCTGTGTGTTCAGATTATGTAAAATTAGAAATTATTTTGCATATTGAATTTGAAAAGAAAATTACTTACAGAAATGCATTTCATCAAAGTTTATTTTATAAGCCAAGTGTGGTGGCTCATATCTCTTAATCCTGGCTACTCACACATCGAGATTTTGAGGACCATGATTCAAGACCAACCACTGCAAAAACTCCTGAGATCCTCATATCAAAAAGTAACACCTGGGTGCAGTGGTACAGGTGCATTATCCCACATGTGTGTTCTTCCAATATGGGGAACAAGTAAGAGTATCACACTCCTGGTTGACCCAGGCAAAAAGAAAGACCCTATTCAAAAAATAAAGCAAAAGGACGCTTAAGTAGTAGAGCAGGACCTACCTATCAGGCACAAGTCCCTAAATTCAAATCCCAGAACTACCTAAAAAATTATACTTTATATTATTCATATTTGGAGATTTCATTTTAAACAGTATTTTCTTAACAAAGCTTCAAACTGGTAATTCATGTAAATAAACTAAAATTTAAAAGTAAAAAAGAAATAATCAGACAGTTGTTAAAACATGGGTGAAGGGGCTGGGGATATAGCCTAGTGGCAAGAGTGCCTGCCTCGGATACACGAGGCCCTAGGTTCGATTCCCCAGCACCACATATACAGAAAACGGCCAGAAGCGGCGCTGTGGCTCAAGTGGCAGAGTGCTAGCCTTGAGCGGGAAGAAGCCATGGACAGTGCTCAGGCCCTGAGTCCAAAGCCCAGGACTGGCAAAAAAAAAAAAAAAAAAAATGGGTGAAAACCAATACAGTAAAAACAAGTTCTGCTTTTTTTTTTAGGGGATTAGGACATTAATGACCTCAAATAGAATGAAAACCTTAAAGAAACTTGAAGAAAATAATAATTTATATATGGAGAAGGAGAAGAGAATCAATAATGGTAAGATGCCTCCAGAAAATTACAAGAGAAAAGGAATATAGACTTACAGTAATAATACTTGTCGAGTACTGCTATTTTCTACAAATATAATCAGAAAAATTAGCATAGTAAATAAGCCATAGCATGTTCATTGGAGAACAGTCAAGATATTATGTAGGAGATCTATCTATCTATCTATCTACCTATCTATCTATTTATCTATCTATATGTTTCATTTCGAAAGAAAACATGGTGAAGGTAAATTACAGATTCTTTTCTTTGTGCTGGTACTAGGTCTTGAGCCCAAGGCCTCAGGGCTACCCATTCAACCATTTGACCCACACCTCCACTTCCACCTTTTTTATGGTCAAATGGAAAAAAGGTTCAATTTTCTACCCAGGCTGGCTTCAAACCATGATCTTCAGATCTAGGCTTCAGAGTAGCTAGGATTTTAGGTATGAGCCATCAGTGACAGGCTAATAGCATCTTTCAACACAACTTACATCACCAAGTTTATTTCTGTTCCAATGTTATAAGAAATTACCATTTCTTAGTGAAAGAGCCAGAATCTCTAGGAACAAAATTGTTCACGTTAAAGATAATATATAAGAAAATACATGTATCTATAGTCATAAGAAACATATTCAAAAAGAATAAGATGATGCTCATATTATTATGTGGCACTTAAGACTTAAAAAGTACCTTACTGAAGAACATCTCCCTTCTCATCTTATTTCCTGGGCATATTCTCATAAGTGGAATAACCCCCGGTATGCAGAGCTGTTTCAATATATGAAATTTAATCAATGTAATCCACCACATCAACCAGAGCAAGGTCAAGAATCACATGATTATTTCGCTAGATGCGGAAAAAGTGTTTGATAAAACACAGCACCCATTTATGATAAAAGCTATGGAGAAACTAGGATTCGAAGGAACTTTCTTGAATAAAATTAAGGCTGTTAACGACAAACCCACAGCAAACATTACTCATGTTGGGGAAAAGTTAAAGCCATTTCCTCTAAAATCAGGAGCAAGACAAGGTTGTACGCTCTCTTCTCTCCTCTTCAACATAGTACTAGAATTCCTAGCCAGACCAATAAGGCAAGAGGAAGACATAAAGGGGAGCCAAATAGGAAAAGATGAAGTTAACCTCTCTCTTTGCAGACAACATGATCCTGTATATGAAATACCCCAAAGACTCTATTCCCAAGTTACTTGAGCTGACCCAAAACTTTGGCAAAGTTGCAAGATATACAATAAACCCTCAAAATCAATGGCTTTTCTATGTGCCAAGGACCAGAAGACCAAGGCTGAAATAAGGAAAGCAACTTCTTTTGCAATAGCCTCAAAAAACATAAAATACCTAGGAATAACCTTAACCAAAGAAATGAAAGACCACTATGACGAGAACTTTAAAAACATGAAAAAACAAAATTAAGGCAGAACTACTGGAAAACCTCCCATACTCCTGGATTGGGAGGATTCATATAGTCAAAAATGGCAATATTGCCAAAGGCTCTCTACAAATTCAACGCAATACCCATTGATATCCCAACACCATTTTTTAATGAAATTAAGGAAGCAATCCAGAAATTCATATGGAACAATAAAAGACCCTGAACAGCAAAAACAATCCTAAGTAGAAAGAACAGTGCTGAAGGAATTACAATATCAAACTTCAAGCTGTATTACAAAGCTATAGTAATAAAAACAGCTTGGTATTGGCACAGGAACAGGCCTGAGGACTAATGGAACAGAACTGAAGACCCAGGAATGAACCCACAGAACTATGTCTACTTAATCTTTGATAAAGGAGCTAAAAAATAGGATGGAAGAAAGTCAGCTTCTTTAACAAATGGTTCTGGCAAAACTGATTCAACACCTGCAACAAATTAAAACTAGATCCTTACATATCACCCTGCACCAAAATCAATTCCAAATGGATCAAAGACTCAAAGTAAAATCAGACACCCTGCAAACACTACAAGAATAGGAGAAACACTTGGGCTCCTTGGCACACAGGATGAAACTTCCTTAATAAAGGAACAGAAATGCAACAAATCAAAGAAAGGTTGGACAAATGGGACTGCCTCAAACTGCAGAGCTTCTGCAGGGCAAAGGACATAGCTTGCACGATAAACAGAAAGCCCACAGATTGGGAGATCTTTACTGGCCATACAATGGACAAAGGCCTAATATCTAAAATATACGCAAAACTAAAAAAATTAAATTCCTCCAAAAGAAATCCTCAAAGAACCAACAGTCCCATCAAGTGGGCTAAAGACCTAAAAAGAGACTTCTCTGAAGTGGAAATGAGAATGGCCAAGAGACACATGAAAAAGTGCTGGACATCACTGGCCATAAAAGAAATGCAAGGGCTGTGAATATGGCCTAGTGGCAAGAGTGCTTGCCTTGTATACATGAAGCCCTAGGTTCAATTCCCCAGCACCACATATATAGAAAACAGCCAGAAGTGGCACTGTGGCTCAAGTGGCAGAGTGCTAGCCTTGAGCAAAAAGAAGCCAGGGACAGTGCTCAGGCCCTGAGTCCAAGCCCAGGACTGGCAAAAAAAAAAAAAAGAAAGAAAGAAAGAAACGCAAATCAAAACAACACTGAGATTCAACCTCACACCAGTAACAATGTCCATTAGCAGGAAAACTAACAATAACAAAGGCTGGAGGTGATGTGGCCAAAAGGAAACCCTACTACATTGTTGGTGGGAATGTAAACTTGTTTAGCTACTTTGGAAAGCTGTATGGAGGTTCCTCAGAAGGTTAAACATAGAGCTCCGCTACGACCCAGCAGCCTCACTCTTGGGCATCTACCCAAAAGATTTCAAACAAGAACACAGTAAAGCCACCAGCACAACAATGTTCATCGGTTCATCGCAACACAATTTGTCATTGCTAAAATATGGAACCAACCCAGGTGCCCCTCAGTAGACAAATGGATCAGGAAAATGTGGTACATGTACACAATGAAATGTTATGCCTATATCAGAAAGAATGACATTGCCCCATTCATAAGGAAATGGAAGGACTTGGAAAAAATCATACTAAGTGAAGTGAGCCAGACCCAAAGAAACATGGTCTCTATGGTTTGCCTCATAGGGAAGTATTAGTACATTTAGGCTAGATATAGCAGAAGATCACAAGAGCCCAATAGCTATGCCCTTATGAACACATAAGATGATACTAAGTGAAATGAACTCCACATTATGGAAACAAGTGTTATATCACTTTTGTAATTATTTTCAACATGCCATGTGAAACCCTCACTTTTGGTTGTTGTTGTTCCTCTTGTATCCCCTTCCTGTGGTTGTGCTCGTGCTATCACTGTATCTCATCTGAGTACCCTGAATACTGTATATACTTGTATTAGAACTAGGGAAGGGAAAAGGAATATCAAAATCGAGAGACAAAGGATAAAAAGACAAACGACTCCAAAAACAATGCTTACAAAACCATTTGGTAAACCAACTGAACAACTCATGGGGGGGAGAGGAAAAGAGGGAGGGGGAGGGGGGGAAATGAGGTTGAGGTAACAAATTGTACAAGAAATGTACCTACTGCCTTACATATGAAACTGTAACGCCTCTCTCTGTACATCACTTTGACAATAAATAAATATTTTAAAAATAAGTGGAATGACAACGAAATGTTTTGTTCCCTACATCATCATCTGATAAGTTCATATAGTGGTAGGTACATATGCCAGTAGTGTAAATGTGAAAAGAGAAACTTGGTTAGTATCAAAGTAGACAATAAACAAGTTTGGTAACTCACACAATTATACCACTAGAAAACACTAAGCTTGTTTAAATTCCTTATTTGAAAACAAAGAAAATGAGCAAGTCTTAAATTATGTGGGTATGAGTACTTTAAAAATATTGTTCACATCGGAAAAAAAAGTATACTCAAGTGGAATTGGCTGAAGAAATTCAAAAGAAAAATTAGAAAAAGTATGAAAAAGAAGACAATCACCTCCCCCCCGAGAAGAGGTGGTGTACTTCAATAGAAGTCAAGATGTAAGAGTATCTTTGTAAGAGCAAGGATTCTTTTATTGAATGCTGTGAAGAGAAGAGCTATTTTCTATCCTTCGTATTTCTTGTTGTATCACACATTATATAAGTCTTTTCAGAATCTGCCTCACTTTTGGCTTCTAGATTCAATTCCTTGATCTGCCTAAAAACTACCATGGCTAATGCCCAACAAATTTATACAATTCAAGTGGGCCCAACACTTGAGATTAAGCACCTGATACTAATTATGGTTGCCTCTTTATGCTAGTATCAGAGTAGAAAAAATTCTACAATAAGAGATCAAAAAAAGAAAAGAAGAAGAAAAAAAAGAGAACAGCCAGATAAATTATTACTTTTACATACTATATTGCTCTTAGGCCATGGTTTCTCTATGTAACATCAAACTATAATTCGGTGTAGCTGTTATAACTTCTTAGCTCCTCGTGACATAATGGCATAGTAATGCATTTTGTCCATTCTTGACTCAGATTCTTGCTCCCTCCCTCACTTTGCACTGAAATAGGATATCTCAAGCAAATAACCAGTACTAATCCCTCTCTGTTTTTAGAATATATAAAAACAGTTGTTGAATGAATGACATGAAAAGGATAACATAAAAAATATTTGTTAAAAAGAATAAAGATGCCGTTACAACATTAAAATCCATAAAGCCAGAAGTTATAGGAAAAATCAAAATGATAGAAGATAAAATTATTCTTTCAGCTTCAATTCTGAGAAGTTCCTCTAGACAAAGGTCTCATGAATAAAGGAAAATCTAGGTTGAGCTGAGAAAAAATTGCTGAGAATAAACAGTGTTTTTTCCCATGGCAAGATGGATGCTACAATATCTGAAAATTATTGTGTTGCTAAAAGATAAATCCAATGTGGTTTTTTTGTTACAGTGATACTTATCTCAAGAAATTGAGTGGGCCACAGCATAAATTAGTAATGCCTCTGTAGAAACCAAGTTTGATAGCCAAGACACAAAGGGCTGGACTAGCAGGCTACATGGAATGTACCACACCTCTGACAGTAGGTAAAAGCAGAGACAAACTAAGCAATGATTCTTTTCAAACATTCACCAAGGCATAGGACATATCATTCTCACTCTTGTTTTATACTTGTTATAATAAGTGACATGGCTAAATATTGCAGTGATATTCTAATAAATGAATCAAAAAAGTGTAGCATGTTATGTCATGGCCAAAAGTTCACCAATGAGCATAGAAATATAATGTAGAATTAGGGCTAAACATTTGTGGACATGCAATTATACAAGAGGCAATAAATGGTACAATTTTGAGATACAAATTGAAGTGAGCTTACAATTAATTTATGTGCTATTTTCCAATGCATAGCAGGATAGAAAATTCAACTTAAATGAAAAAGAATTGTAAATAAATAATAATATTATCTTCCAAGCCTATCATGTCATCTTTTTCTAAGTTTTGGAAAGATGGCATTAGTGATTCTTACAGAGAATAATAATTGTCTGAGATAGTAATTCCTTCCATTTCACATCAGAATGCCATTAACTGAAAAAAAACCCACAAAACCTAGTTGTTAGTTACTAAAAGAATGTGCATGGTATAGTCCCTTTAACATGTAAACTTCTATAAAGATTTTCAAAAAAAATGGACTAAGAAAAATCATTCAGGATGATGCTCACAAATTTTAATACTTTTATTTCTCCAGAATTGAATTTTTACTGTAAATCTTTTTTACTGTAAATATTTTACTATAAGTCTAGGTTCTTTGTACCTTCTATACTATATATGTTTTCAACAATTTGCATATATCATTTATACCAAAATAGTTATGCCATTATTTTTGTTAATTACATAAATGTAAGCAAAAATACAAAAGAATAGAACATTAATTCTAGAGGAATTAGAAACAAAAAATAAAGAAAGCAAAAAGTATTAATTCATAATAAAAGCCAAAAAACTAAAAATAAAATTGTTACAGTGAAACATATACAGCTGGACATAAGTGACTCACAACCATAATTTTAGCTACTCAGGAGACAGATCTGAGAAGCTCAGTCAACTTAGGCAGAAAAAATCTTCCAGACTCTTAAATTAACTACAAAAAGCTGGAAGTGGGGGCTGGGAACATGGACTAGTGACAAGAGTGCTTGTCTCATATACATGAAGCCCTGGGTTCGATACCCCAGCACCACATATATAGAAAACGGCCAGAAGTGGCACTGTGGCTCAAGTGGCAGAGTGCTAGCCTTGAGCAAAGAGAAGCCAGGGACAGTGCTCAGGCCTGAGTCCAAGGCCCAGGACTGACCAAAAAAAAAGCTGGAAGTATGGTTCAAGTGGTAGAGTATCAGACATGAGCAAAACATACCAAGTGAGAGCTCAAGGACCTGAGTTCAAGAATACCATCACAACTAACATCACAGCCTCCTCCACCACCACCATCACATACACATACACACATACACACACACACAATATTTTCATATATAAAAATTCATATATGGGGGCTGGGAATATGGCCTAGTGGCAAGAGCACTTGCCTCGTATACATGAAGCCCTGGGTTCGATTCCCCAGTAACACATATATAGAAAACAGCCAGAAGGGGCGCTGTGCTGTGGCTCAAGTGGTAGAGTGCTAGCCTTGAGCAAAGAGAAGCCAGGGACAGTGCTCAGGCCCTGAGCTCAAGGCCCAGGACTGGCCAAAAAAAAAAAAAAAATTCATATATGTATAACAAGCTTATAATAAAAATTATTTAAAATAGCAACCAAAAAACTATGAAGCAACTTGAAATAAATTTAGCAAAATGTGTTCAAAACCTGTAAGAGAAATAACAAAATATTTTAATGCAGGAAATAGACTCAATAGCATAAATATGTCAGTTTTCATTAGGTTAACTTGAACTCAGAGATAGCACTGTCCCTGAGATATTCTGTAGTCAGGGCTAACACTTGAGCCACAGCTCCACTTTCAGCATTTTTCAGGTTGTTAATTGTACAAAAGTCTCAGGAGCAGTCTTTCCAGGCTGGTTTTGAACTATAATCTTTAGATCTCAACCTCTTGAGTAGGTAAGATTACATGTGGGAGCCACTGGTACCCAGAAACTTGTAAGTTTAATTTCTAACAAAATACCAAATAAGAAACAAACAACTCATATACTAATTATTACAAATGAGGGGCTCCCATATGCCAGCAAAGAGGTTTTAACTCAACATCTTGCCCTTGCTTGACTTGCTTGCTCAGCTGGTACTCTACAACTTAAACCAAAACTCCAGTCTTAAATACATGAATCCTAGATATACACACATAGATTAACATTAGTGGAAAACATAATTATTATAATCCCATGTACTTAACATTGCACCCCATGTTCCACCCAATTGCCTGGTACCAAGTAAATGCTCTAAAATATAATGGGTATTTTTGGACTATATTATGAAAGGTCTGTTTTTCTGTTTGTTTTGTGTAGCAGTAGTGGAGTTTAAAACTAGAGCAGGTACTCCACCACTGTGCTGGTTATTTTTTAGATACGGTCTCACTTGCTGCTCTGGGCATGCAACTAGACTTAAGCCCACTTATTTTACACTTCTGGTACTAACTTGGATGACAGGTACGTTTTAAACCACCATGCCCAATATCTTTCTATTGTGATGGAATCTTATGGACCTTTCTTCCCATGCTGCTTGGTCCCTTGATCATCCAATATTATCATCTTATGTAGATTAGGATGACAGGTGCAAATCAGTGCTCCCAGGTATGGATTAATATATTCTAAGGAAAATGTATTAGCACTACTGATACTACACTATGGAATATCTTCAGAAAACCAACCCAATATCTGTGAACTACATAAAGGAGTTCACATAAGAAATAAAGCAAGGTGAACAATCTCATGGATTAGGTTATTTATAAAAGTCTTCATATAATAAGACTATGATAAATGGATATATGTAAAAAGACCATTTTCAACTCAATGTGTGAAACGGTCAAAAATTTCAATATAAAAATGTATAAACATCAACTTTAAAAGTTTGGGAAACTTTTAAACTAAAAAAAATCTCCAAAATTTGTAATATCTAACAGGAAAAGGACAAAAATAAATCACTTAAAAAATTTTTCCAGGCTGGGTGTCTGTGGCTCACATCTGTAATCCTAGCTACACAGGAGGCTGAGCTCTGAGAATCACAGTTTGAAGCCAAAATGGGCAGGAAAATTCATAGGATCCTTATCACAATTTAATCTCTAAATAGCTGGAAATAGAGCTGTGGCTCAAGTGGTAGAGCACTAGCCTTGAGCACAAAAGCTTGGGGACAGCGCCTAGTTCCTGAGTTCAAGCCCCAAGACTGGCACACACACAAAAAAATTATTCCAAGAATTTGTTTAGCATGTCTGCAACCCTGGGTTTCAGACCCAGATCCATCAAATGATAGATGTGTACAGATAGGCATACATACCTTAGACAATCGATAAAAATTCAACATAGATTTTTTTAAAAACTTAATTTCCTACCTAAGTTTCTATCCCTATTTAGAATACTTTGATATTACATTACTGGCTTTAAAAATACACTATGAGTTAATAGGCCAAATAGTCTATCATTTATAAAGTGTTTACTTACTTATATAAGATAAAAAAATATGATGAAAGTAATTTATTAAAATTCTAATTCATTTTCATTTTATTTTATATTTATTTTATATCAAAGAAAATTCATAATTCAAATTTACTGAAAGTATTCTACTCCAGATATTCTTAGAAGAGGATCACAAGGACTCAATAGCTGTATGCATGTGATCACCTAAAATGATGATTATTGAAATGAACTCCAAGAAATTGAAACAAAGAGGTTTTTTTATTTTATTTTTTGTGGGTTTTTCCCAGTTTTTCCTCTTTTATCACTGTTTTTAATTTATGTACCTTTTGTTTTGTGTGTGAGTTTATCTGATTTGGGGAGGGCAAAGGAAAGCACAAAAATGGTGGGACAAAGGCTGAACTAATTCAGTAGTGATACTCACTAAACACTATGCTTTACAATTTGAACTTTACAATTTATGAGGGAGGTGGACTGAAAGGGAAAATGAGAGAAGAGGCGACACTGTTTAAAAAGAAATGTACTCAATACCTGATTTACATAACTGTAACCCCTCTGTACATCATCTTTACAATAAAAAATAATTCTACTCCAATGTGTACCAGAATGGTAATGACTACCCTAATCTAATATACAACACTTTTTATTAGATAAAAATAAATTGTATTATTACATTTTTCATAAACTTCTATTTATTGTATTATCTTTAAATAGTTATTCAAGGGGGGTTAATTAAACATCTTAGTTTATGCATCTTGATCAATGTTATCATATACTTTAATAAACACTTATTTTCATGCTCTTTTGCAACAACCTAAACACATACATACCATGTATACATGTGGATACACATATTAGACCATTAACCTCATCTCTAACATCATTTTCCAATCAAATTAAGTAAGAAGTTAATACTACATAGTACATAGTACTAATATTTTTCATGACACATTAAAAACACAGTTGTATGTTTCCTTTTCAACTAATTCCACTTTATACATGCTAATATAAAAAGAATATTTCACAAACTGAAACTATGTAGAACATAAAATTAAAATTCCCAGGTTTTTCCTCACTTAATATTCTATTATAACATGTGGTCAGAAGCTTGAAAAGGAAACAAAATATGAATTTATTTTTCTTGTTAAAAACTGGAAAAAAGGGTACTCCTTGACTATGCTCAACCAGTCCTGTGGGCCATTAATTCCCTAAGGTTCACATGTTAATAGTCACAATTTCAGATTTCAATGTGTAAAAGTATAAAACAACAGAGGACACATTGTTGTCATTTATAAATGTTAACAACAAACATAAATGTTGTCATATTGAATAATTAATAACATATTCTTAATGCTAAATTAAACATTAATATACTCACCTGACCAGGGTAATATCCATGTCCTTTTGGAGAAGTTCAGTCTGTTTATTATCCAATTGTAATGATAGAGCATTATATTTATTCTGTGACACTTCAATTTCTTTCTTGGCTTCAATTAACTCATCTTCAAAAGCCTAAAATTAGAGCACTTATATTACAATCAAATATAATGCAAGTTAAATGTAACAAGAGGATATATATATATACATATATATGCTATCACATGATAGAAAAGTCATATTTCAATATTTTCACTTAAAAATTTTTAGACTAGATTGTGGTGGTACATACATGTACTTCCACCTACTCTCTGTACATCAGTTTGACAATTAAAAAAAAAGAACTCTTAAAAAAGGGATAGATTAAAAGAATCATGGTTCAAAGCTATTCAGAGCAAAAAGGTAGTGAGACTATATCTCAACCAACAGATATGGTGACATGTGCCTGTAGTCCATGCTATGCAGAAGGCATAGGTGGAAGGACTGCAGTCCAAGGTCAGGCATAAATGCAAGCAAGACCCAAAGAAAAACTAACAAGCAAAAGAGGAGACTAGGGACATGGCTCATGTGGTAGAGTACCTGCCTAACAGTTGTCAGATCTTGAGTTCAAACCCCAGTTTCCCTTTTCAATAATGAACATCAACACTAAGTTATTATATTTAGAGATATTTTTTCAGACACATAAAAACTTATAATAGCTTACTGAAGCTGAGAATAAGAAGACTGTGGTTTGAGGAAAGCCTGAAAAAAAAAAAGTTGACAAGACCCTTCAAACCCACTGGTAGGCAGTGGCATGCACCTGTCATCCTAGCCTCAAGCAAGGTTAAGATGTCAGGATTCCAGGCTAATGTTGGGATGATTGAACCCAGACAGAAAAATACACAGACTATCTCAAGAGAAGAAGCTAGGAGTGGATACTTGCACCTGTCATTGCATCAACAGTGGGAAGTCTAAAATGGGCAGAATCCTGCTGGGTTTAGAAGAGCTCCTGGGCAGGAAACAGTGTGTAGCATTGGTGAGGGCCTGAATTCAAACACTAATAATAAAAAGCAAAATTTTAATCAAGAATTTGAAACCAATAAAAATTTATAGAAATTATTAAACTTATAAATATATACATATATGTATATGTATATATATATACATTGCCAGTCTTGGGGCTTGAACTCAGGACCTGGGCACTGTCCCTGAGCCTCTTTGTGCTCAAGGCTAATGCTCTACCCCTGAGCCACAGCATCACTTGAGCCAAAGCACCACTTCCAACTATGTCTGAGTAGTTTATCAGAGATAAAAAGTCTCATGGACTTTTCTGCCCAGGCTGGCTTTGAACCATGATCCTCAGATCTTAGCCTCCTGGGTAGCTAGCATGAGCCACCAGCACTAAATTATGTAATTTTAAAAGTGTTCATTAAAAGTGGGCATCATAACTCAAATTACTTAAAAAGAAATTAAAACTTTAAGATGACAAAAAGCTTTATCATATAAACTCTTACAGTAAAAACATTAGAAAAGAAAATAATAGAATTGACTATAAATTCACAAAATTTTTAAAGTCTCATTAAGAAAAAATTCACAAAACTAAGAGAGATAAAATCACAGAATTATTTAGAAAATGAAGATTAGGAAAGACCCAAACATTACAAAAACAAAATAACATACTATATGCCTTTCAATAATAATACTGAACATTAATAACTTGTTTTCCAATTAGAAGACATAGAATAGAGCGTTAAATTTAAATTTTTGGTTGCATTTAAGGGTAATTGTTAAGGGGAAAATGTACTGCATATGTTGATACATGTCTAAAACCCTCGCTACTAAGAGGCATAAGCAGGACTGTGGACAAAAACATGAAACCCTATAAAAAAAAAAAAGTAAAGCAAAAAAACAAACAAACTAGGAGGTGGCTCAATTGAGTATCTGCCTAGCAAGCAGGAAGCTAAATTCAAACCAGTAGCATCAAAATAAAAATAAATAAGTAAATAATAAAGCAAATATAGTAGAATGTAACTAATTCAATGGCTCAGTCATTCTTTGTAGATGAACACTTAGACAATATTATTTCCTTAAAAAAATTCAATGGATTGTTTTATATGTTCAGATCTATCCTTCTTCCCTAAATATTTATGAACATAAGCACACATACAAACATATCTTATCAACTACATATTTGTGGGTATATGTATTTATTTATATTAGACATCTTTTTATGTGTACATAAACAAGATCAGCTTTGCTTCTGCCCTTTTCAATAAAAATCATAAAAAGAGAAAGCTAAAATTGGATAGAAAAATAAGTATTAAAAAAAGACAGAGAATTCCACAGAAAAATATTATTTTGATATAATGGTCAAGAACAGTTGTAAGATGATAACTTTTTCTTCTACTAACATTTTGCTGCTAGTCCCCTTTAAGGAGGAAAAAAAGCAGCACTATCATAGACCCTTTAAGTGTATATTTAAGTATTTTGTAGGGGTTTTTCACTGTATTTTCTAAAACAACATAGAAAATACTTTAAGAACTATATTACATATTACAATGAATTTTAACTACACTTATAACTTTAAGTCTTAATTTTTTAAGTTCAAATCCTAAATTCTAAATATTTTCAATTCATTTTATTTCAAAATGCAATAGCATTTATTTTTTAATGATTACATTTTAGGATAACTATTTGAAGTCAGTTTCCTGCTTTGCAACATCAATATTTAAAAAGCTGTGGGTCTTAAGTGAAAGAATATAAATTAATGCTAGTCCCCACTGGTGGATTTGAATATATAACGTTATTTAAAGAAAATAACATGTATAAAACTCTTGATAAGAAGTTATATCTAGAATAGAAGCATGAATTCCATTCTCATTGTATACCTTTATTTTTGTATCAATGGTCTGCTTTTCTTTTCTCCAATGTGCCTCCTGCTTCCTCAGTTTCTCCAGGTCATTTAGCAGGTCAGTGCAGCGGGTATGTAATTTCTCATTTTTCTCCTCCAGATTTTTTATAACCAGTCTGCTTTGCTCTTCTTTATTCTGTACACACTCCTTAGTGTCCTGTAGAACAGTACCACGAGGGCCGATAAACAACAACAAAAAGGTGAGAACTAATCAGCAAATATAAACTGTGCAGTTTTACCCTTACAGCAGCCTTCTTCTATATTTGATGGCCAAGGTCACCTGTGTATTTTTATTGGCCTCTTTTCATGCAGGTGGATGGGTCATATTTTTTCACTGGATGACAGCTTTGATGAGTACACATTTGCAAAGAGCCCATTAATTGATCAAGCTGCCTTTGATGCTGTCCCCAGCTATTTTTGAGACCCACACAGACATATCCTCCCAGACCTGAGTTTTATCAATTAATAATGCCAGTCCCATCAGAATCTAATTACAAGAAGCCACTTATTCACACTCCTACTTTCTTAGCTCCATTTCCATCATTAACTATTTATCTGAAAGTTATAAAGCTAGGAGTCTTAGCTTTAAAGCATCTTTATCAGAGTTTCGCATGTGAGAAACTGTATGGTACAGCAGGGCCTCAGGCAATTTTTCCTCCAAGCCTGTCACTTTCTGTGCCACAAAGGCTGACAAAGCTTAAAGCAGGACTTCAAAGCAATAGTCCTATAAAACTATGTACAAGTCAACACACCTTAACTTCTTGACTTTTATCTTTAAATTTCTTTTGCAAGTCACTGAATTCTTTCCTCAAGAAATCATTTTCTTCATCGAACGCAATCTTCTGTTTTACAAGGTCATTTATTTCCCGTTTTAGTACTGATTCTCTCTGTGAAAAAGCATAAGTTTCTGGTAATCTGATATGTCTAAGAAAAAATTATAAGCTTTAGATTTTAATTGTCAGCATTAGGACTAGTTCTCATAATACAGTTATGACCACAACTCTTTATTTCCTGTGACACATTCAGAGATTTTCATCGAAAATGTGCAACTATAATACTTACCAGTTTAAAATGGGGCATACATATGCTGAACATTAAGTATTAAGTCACACTCAAAAAACTTTCAGGATTTATGTGCGAGGAAACAGCAGAAAAAAGAAAAATTTGACTAAACATTAAAAATAATGAAAATATATGTGTAGCTAACGAATTATGTATTTTCTTAAACCCTATTTGGAAATTTTTTAAAGAAAAACTATATAAACCAGTAAATCAAGCCTTTTAACCCCACCTACTTAGAAAGAGAACAGGAGAATTTGGTCTGAGGCTCTGCAAACACCAGTAACCAGCTAAGAAACATCACTTTGCTATAATCTTCTAGTTCCCTAAGTATTCCCTTATTCTTTAACATCTCCTAATCCCTCTAAGAGGCAGCAATTTTCTAGAAGTCTGATCATAGCCTTTTCTTCTTTATATTATAAAGCCACATATATCCTTGTTTAACCTATTTACTTTTGACTTACTTTTTCACTTAACACAAATTAAATACACTCTATATTAGAATCTCATTAATTTTTGTTATCATATCTTCCCAAATACATCCATGTTGATAGTAGAGCTGTGGTTTAATAACCTGGTATTTAATATGACTTCATTATACAAATATGCTATAACATATTTACCTGTCTTCTATTTGTACATATTTCATTGGTTTTTCATTTAAGGAAAAGAGGTTTAAAAACAATGCAGCTATGAACAATTGGGAGCCCATCTCTAGATACACAGGAGTAATAATTTCTCTCAAATAGTTTTTTAACTACAGATTACAATACAGAAATGGATCATATAGCCAATTTAGTCATCAAATCAGCATTTTAAAAAAATAAAGTAAAGATAGGCATAATGACTTAATCCTGTAATCCTAGCTACTTGGGAGGTAAGAACAGGACCCAGTGGCTCAAAGTCAGTCCTGGAAAAAAGAGGTTCAAGAGACTCCATATCAACCAGTAATGGCACCATGGTAATATGCTATAATTCCTGCAATAAGGAAAACACAGTGACTGGGCCCAGAAAAATCATAGTCCCAGACCACACTGGGACTCTACCTTGAAAATAACGGGCTGGGGATATGGCCTAGTGGCAGGAGAGCTTGCCTCATATACATGAGGCCCTGGGTTCGATTCCCCAGCACCACATATACAGAAAATGGCCAGAAGTGGCGCTGTGGCTCAAGTGGCAGAGTGCTAGCCTTGAGCAAGAAGAAGCCAGGGACAGTGCTCAGGCCCTGAGTCCAAGCCCCAGGACTGGCCAAAAAAAAAAAAAAGAAAAGAAAAGAAAATAACCAATGTAAAAAGAGGCTGGAAAAAAATGGGTCTAGGGCCAGTCTAGCAAGTCCCAGTCCTGAGTTCAATCTCAAGTACCACCTAATGAAAAAATAATAGAAAATATGAAAGTGATATATAAATTCTTAGCAAAGCAGAAAAATAAGCTTAAAAAGCAAGAAGGTATATTATACAGATTAAACTGTTTCCTAAATTCTGGTGTGTTTAATTTGGAATTTTAATTTCACTTAATTATTTTAAAATTTACATTTTAATTAAGTCTTGTTGCATGTTTATCTTTATTGTATGCAGTTAGGATATGTGTTATTTCAAATTGTCATATTGTATCTGTATGAAAATGCACATTTTTCATTATAAGAATCATATCAATGAAAGTCTGGGAAATTTTTCTCTAGATTATAATACTTTGGGAGAAATTGCTTAGTGATTGGCTGTATGGATTCAAAAGTTCCCACCACTCCATTCAACCCAGCAACACTTACGGCACAGGCTCAGGAATTTTTTCACAAATCAATTAGGTATAAGTTTTATTTTTTATTTCCAATTTTAATTATTAAGTCACATCAAAATGGGTCGGACATCAACTAAATAACATAAAAATAGATGCATTAAAAATGGCTCAACAATAATTCACAATCCAACCATAATTCACAGTCCATTTTTCTACTGTCACCTAAATATTAATCTTCAAATTTTAAATACTAAGCAGTTTGTAGTACACACCTGTAATCCCAGCACTCAGAATGCTGAGCCAAAAAGATTAACAATCTAGGCTAGCCTGGAATAAAAGTTAGTTCCAGGCCAGCCTGGACTATATAGCAAAATTTTGTCTTAAAAATAAAATAAAATAAAAAAAGAAACAAACAAAGGAAAGAAGAAAAAACCCAACTTCTAAGAGAAAAAATATTCAACTTCTAGCTTGCATATCCTCCATGAAAATTTCCTCAGCTGTCCCAGTATTTTGTAACAGCTGCCATTTCTAACCTAGTTTTGCTAATTATCTCTCTATATACTCTTCTTCCAAACTAGTGAAATAGAGGAGACTGTTGCTATGCAATGAATTCAAAGATAATAAAAACTAAGATCCTTTAAAAAATGTTTTCAGGCATATCCTTCCATAAAAGAAATAGTGTGAGTAGCTATCATCTTCTAGAATTTATTTAGACTCTAAAAAAAAGTAGATATTAACCACCTGATTTAAGTTTAAAAATGTTGTTCCTATTAAAGTAGAACCCTAATGGATACCAACCCTAAAAAGCTAACTCTAACAGACAATAAATGATACCAATGGCAAGTGAGTGAATGGGATTATTTAATAATGTAAAGTTTTGCACTTGAAGAACTCAGTAATTTATTATGAAAAACATAATCTAATTTGTAAGTAAAAATGCATAACATGGGTTCTTAGTTCGTCAAACATCATACACTGATAATTCTATGTTATTATAATGTGATATTATGTTGCATAAGCACTGCTGTACAAAGATGCACTCTAAAAAAGAATACATCAAACTCAAAATTTTATTATTCGTGGAACAAAGGTTGAATCAATCTAGTGACTAGACACTGTTGGAAACAGGATGTGAAGGGAAAAACTGAGAGTGGATGACACTGTTCAAAAGGAAATGTACTCATTATCTGACTTATGTAACTGTAACCCCTTTATGATAATTTTTTTAAATTTTATTATTCTAAAAGCCAACAACTTTTCCTAATGAAATAAATGCCTAATCATCTACTTTAAATAACTATAGGAATATACAGTTCAAAATTATTTTAAAATTTAGCTTCATGAAATTTTCCAACAAGCCTATTCTTTATAGTCTGGCATAAGTTCATATTAAAAGCACAAAGGGTGACAAGAGTAGGTATGTCTGGAACAAATTATTTATTATGGATAAGCGAAGAAATGAATAATTAAAATCATGGTCAAGAGGAACTATAGAGTAAGAAGACAATAATAGTATGATGTCGGAAAAAAGGGGGTGGGGGAGTAACACAGCATAAGACCTACAACTCTACTAGGCAGTACTGGAGCATAATTTATTATTAATGCTGACCTACTTTCAAAATGGACAACTTTTTAATTTTAAAAAAATCAAAGGAATAATGAAATCAAAACTAAAACAATGGTAAAGAAACAAAGGAGAAGGAATAAAAAAACTGAAAACAGTAACAATAGTATTATCTTATAGGAGAAAAAATTTTAAACAGCAATTACTTAAGTAAATGCAATATACAATGTAATCAAAGTCCATACTATTTAGTGAGATCTAGAAGAGAAATTCATATATAACCTATTTTCTAAAAGTGACAATGCTTAAGCATAATCTTTAGACAGATAGGAAGGGTCCAACCCTCCAAGGTTTGTATGCTTGCATTCGTTTGAGGGTAATGGGGCCCTGCACATTTTTGTTTTTCTTGGACAGAGTTAATTTGCAGGTAGCCAAAGCTTCCCAGCCTACAGAAATAGACACGAATAACATGACAGGGCTGGCTGCTCTGCTGACAGCTACCACTGAACCAGGGTGGAGCCAGACATACACGGCCTGCAGGACCCATGTGGGTGGAGTAAAAATCAGAACAGAATGGGTACTGCCACTGCCATATCTGCAGCTGAAGCAGCAACCACCTTCCCTCAACTTCAACTACACTGCTTCTGAAGATGCAGGGGAAACCACTGTCCCCTACTACATCTTCGGTAGCCACATGAACAACTGTGGATTCTACCTCTGCCACCACAACTAAATCTACCATGGCCACTTCTCCAGCTGCTCCCATCACTCATGCTGATACTACGGCAATAACTGTTAGGATTTCTCTGGTAACAGCTGCTGCTGCTACTACAATTGGGTCCCCTACTGCCACCAGCTTCCTTCCAGGTTTGTCAGGGATTGTCCTACAGCCTCCTAGAGTGGTAGTACTAAGCTCATCCCTACCACAAGTGCAGAGGAACCCAATATCCATGTGCAAATGGTACCCAGAGCAAAACCAGTACCAACAGCCAAGAATTAGGAAGACTGGTACAGAAACTATCCTCAATACCTGGCTGCATCTTATCACAGTATGCCCATTTTGCCTATAAAAGCTTTATTCTTTAGATCATCAGGGAGCCAGTATGGGAAAACTCTATCCCATTTACTAATTCTCTTGTGCTACCATGTAATCCCAATAAAGCCTTATTCAATGGCTTTGCTTTGTGTTTTTATGATTTCCTGAGTTGAGCAGTGGAACTTTGGCTGAGCCAAAAGCATTAATATCTGATAATGCTGAAAACTAGTATCACTAAGAGGTGATAACACTAAGAGCTAAAATCTTATACCACTTAGAGAGCTATAATTTACCTTTTTAGGATTTCTATCAGAATTGAGCAAAAGGAACACTCACCTGCTAGAACAGTCTTACCAAAAGAAATTACATAGCAATTCTTTTTGCTATTATAAATCAAATAGACCACACTTCTAGGAAAGTTTTCTGCAACCATCTTTAAAAAAAGAGTTAGTAGTATAACTTCATAACAATATGATCAGATATACAGTAAAAACTTAAGCTAAAGGAATCGTCACTCGAGCTACTAAATTCCATAGGTTAAATTTTGGTTTAAAAAATTTAAGAATTATTTAGTTGGTAGGAATGTAAACTTGATCAACCAATCTGGAAAGCAGTATGGACATTCCTCAGAAAACTAAACACAGAGATTCTCTATGATCAAGCAATCCCCATGTGAAACTGGCTTACCAGAGCCCAGCTTAATGGGGTTTTACTAAAAACCTAGCCAAGCTAGGGAATGGAAATACTCAAATACCAGCATAATCTTGCCTTTACATAATACTGCCTTCATATTTCTCCTGAGGAAGGAAAGACATATGAGAAAACAAGGAAAGATTATGTTATTAACAGTCTAGAAGCTCAATAAAAGTTGGAGGTGTAGTCATAACACTATCAAAACTCCCGCTCTGCCTTCTCCAAGAAGGATAAGCTAAAATTGGCTAGAAGTATAGTCACGAGCCACTGGCACCCAGTAAAAGTCAAATAATTTTAATAGTATAGTAAACTCTTGCTATCTCTGGGTATATGGTTCCAAAGAGACTGCCATTGATTAAATGATACAAATACTCAGAGCGCATCCAGTTCAGTACTGTACTAATGCTTGATTCATTTTCCCTTAATGCCACCCAACTTCCACTAGACATGACACCTTTTAACAAACCTAAAATTTTCACTTTATATCTTAAATTAAGAAATTACATGATCTCTGACTTGGAAGGATTACCATATAGTTACCTTGCCTTGGGGCATTATTTGCTTTGAAGGAGTTATTAAGGAGTTATTTTTAAATTTAAATTTAAATTTGAAATTTAAATTGAAGGAGTTATTTTTAAATTATCTTTAAGTGGTTGTAAAAAAAGAGGGGGTATGCAGTCCAACATGAGAGTATAAGACACCTTAATCTATGTCATCCTTTCCATCATTCTCTCCTATCTCTCCTAACCCATCCCAAGTTACCTGGTTCCCTTTTTACATATGTAGATTGATTGAATATTGAAACTGTAGTGACCAATCCTTCCTCTCTCCATTTGCCAGCTTTCCTATCCCTTAATCTCTCTATCTTCCTGACAACATATGTTCAACTTCCTGGTATTCATATGTTAAACTATAAATTAATTTTTCAAAAGAGTTATACTGCTGCACTTGAAGGAGACGCATTTTTATAAAATTAAGGATACAAAAAAAATCAGCAGGTAACACAGTGATTTAAATATAACATGATAATTCAGGTTTAAAGATTTCTCTACATCAATTGAACTGTGTAATCTAAACTAATGTTCACTTTTAGTCCTTTTATAAAGCAAGTTCTAAAACAATAGCCATCTTTAGATCAAAGTTTTTACAATTCTTTAATTGATTAGAAAAGAAAACACAGTCCAAAGTCAAAAAAAAAAAAAAAGCATAGCTGCCATAAGACTACAATACCTCCATTTAAAAGAAATAAAATTGGCTGGGAATGTGGCTTAGTGGTAAAATGCTTGCTTAGTATGCAAGAAACCCTGGGTTTGATTATTCAGTACCGCATAAACAGAAAAAACTGGAAGTGGTGCTATGGCTCAAGTGGTAGATAGCCTTGAGCACAGAGATGCTCAGGAACAGAGCCCAGGCCCTGAGGTCAAGCCCCAGGACCAGAAAAAAAAAGGAAAAAGAAAAGTTTTCTACTGCTGTCTTTGAAAAGCTCAAATCTTGGAAATGTTTCCTGGCCAGTAATAATGTACAATCATACACAAAGTACTTTGGTAAAATTGGATATAATTGTATAATTTCCTGATTATATGTACAAGAATTTGAAATTCATACATTCAAGTGTCAAAATAGAGAATCATCCCACTCTGCTAATTTTTCCTGTAACTGAACTCACGAACATGTACACATTTCAGAACTAATAATTGCTAATAACATAAAATACAATAAAAATATGAATAACTAATATAATAAAATTTCAACATTACTTTAAGCTTTAATTAATAAATATTACTGTAGAAAACAAGTGTGCTATAATCAAAGTATAATGAAAAATAGATTATAATGATCTCAAAATACTGAGTTCATAACAATCTTAATATTATTGTGAAAAAATTCAAGTAACTTTTAACGATCTACCACCTGAAACAAGAATGTTAATTTTTAGTATTTATTATAACACTAACCTGTTCCATTTCATGTATTTTAGAATCCTTGACTTGTAGAATTTCTAGAACTTTTCTGTCTTTGGCTTCAGATTTCTGTCTTTCTCTAGAAATGAAAAAATATATGTTGACAGTTTATTATTTATGATTGCTATCTATTCCTTTTCTCCCCAATAATAAGTATCAAACACAGAGTTTATGCATATTATACCACTTTAACACTGTCTCCAATACACAGATAATCTTTAAAATATTCACATCCTGATAGTAAATACAGGTTCAACATACAGAAAATCAAACTATCTTTGGCTGAGAGTCCTTTCAGAATTCAGAATCCTTATGACAAGTGACAGCAACTTATCATTGCGGACCACAAAAAGAACTTTATACTTTATTCTAGACTTAGCCAGAGAAAAGAAAGTCACTGGAGCTGGGAATATGACCGAGTAGCAAGAGTGCTTGCCCTGTATACATGAAGCCCTGGGTTCTATTCCTCAGCACCACATATATAGAAAACAGCCTGAAGTGGCACTGTGGCTCAAGTGGCAGAGTGCTAGCCTTGAGCAAAAAGAAGCCAGGGACAGTGCTCAGGCCCTGAGTTCAAGGCCCAGGACTGGCAAAAAAAAAAAAAATCTCAGAGAAAACAAAGTCAATTCAACTCTTCCTATAATTACTATAACTATGCTCCTGTTAATATAATTATTTTATGCACACACATAAAGAATAAAATACTATTATTTTTAATTCTTAAAAACCAGAAGTCTAGAGATTGACTCATAAGCAATATCCTATGACTACAAGTTCTGAATTTCTGACACAAACACACACACACACACATATGTCTCTAAGAACACTACTAAACTATAGTTTTTAAATCAAAGCATAGTTCTCTTTTAAAAAAAAGAAAATCTCAAGAAATGTAAATAATGATTACCTTCTGAAAATAAATATATGAGTAGGAAAAGGAAGAGAAGAAAAAGGAACAAAGGAAGGCCTGAAGAGATAATATAATCTGGCTGTCTCTCATTTATTTACATCATAACTGGGAGAAATTTTACTAAGCACCAATACATAGCTTTAAAAAAATTCTTTTGCTAGTCCTGGGGCTTGAACTCAGGGCCTTGGCACTGTCCCTGAGCTTCTTTTGCTCAAGGCTAGCACTCTAACACTTGAGCCACAGTGCCACTTCCAGCTTTTTCTGTTTATAAACAGAAACCCAGGGCTTCATGCATACTAGGCAATCAAACCCAGGGTTTCATGCATACTAGGCAAGCACTCTACCACTAAGCCACATTCCCAGCCCAGCTTTAAATTTTTTTTTAAGTAGGTAAAACTAAAAGAAATTGGTAGGAAAAAACTCTCCTATGTATCACAGATTTTACAGATAAGGAAAAAAGACACTCAAAGTGAAGTGAAAGTGATATACAGCAAATGCCTTTGAAGGTACAGGAGATAGCAGAAGGGACATCAATTAAAAAAATATACCATATGAGATATAAGGTAAGAAGATAACAACGGTTTGTAAAAGTATTTAAATTAGGCTTCTAATAACTATAACTTCACATTTGAAGTCCCCTCACTTCTCTAAACAGTAATTAGTAGAAAAAAGAAAAGAATTAAAGACATAAGGTTATCTTGCATAATAATACCCTGAAGATCACAAACTAGGCAGAAATACAAAGCTAGGATTAGAGATGAAGATACTATTTGCTATGCTTCAGGTTCAGATGCTGGCTGAAGTGGAAAGGAGCTGGGCTTTGGAGACAGTGGGGAATACAAGTGCTTTGGTCATGAGGAACATCTGCTGTAGTTTGAAATTCAGACTAGGATGAGCCTCCTGAAACTCATGAGAAGAAGCTGGAAAAAGCTCTGCCCAACTTTGCTGACAAGTAATGTTTATATGGGAGCCTAAAATTGTAAATGTTTATATGAATAGCATCTGAAACAGGAATTGGCTCGAAACACTTTTTAGCTGAAGCACTAAATACAGCAGAATCCCCATGTCAGTTCTGGCAAAAATCCCCAAGTTATCAATATAAAATCTATCTCAGGAAGGTAAGCTGATTTGAAGTTGGTAATTCATTGACAATCACGAAATTTCTACAGATAAAAAGGTACTAGAAAAAGAGGAGAAGGAGAAGAAAGGAATAGCAGTAACAGCAACCCTCTCTCTCAAGATGTAACCAAACAAACAAACAAAAATCCAATCCATATGAACCTACACATACCAACACATTATAGTTCAAAGAAGATACAATTTCCTGGACAAAATTTTAAAAGAAACAGAAAACGCTGAAACACACACACACACACACACACACACACACACACACACACACACACACACACTCTAAAGGCCCTTGAAAACATAAAATAATTAGCAGGAATTCTTAATATTAAAAACTGAGTATATGTAGCTTAAGCCTGTAATCCTAAATACGCAGGAGGCTGAGACTTGAGGACCAAAGTTTGGAGCCAGCCTGCACAGACTAATTTGTTAGTTAACAAAGCCTGAACTGGAGTCAGGGCTCAGAGTGGTACAACACCAATCATTGAGCTAAAAAGCTAAGCAAGAGCTCAAAGCCCTGAATTCAAGCCCCAGTACTGGCATAATAAACAAGCAATATGAATAAACAAATAAAAAAATCGAGACCAAGCAGATGTAAACTTACCTGTCAAGTGAAAATCATAATCGAAACAAAAATAACTACAGTTCAAAACTAAAGTACATTAACTAAGTACATTAACATGGTATTTATCAGAACACTACAGAAAAATTACAATATTAAAAATATAACATCAGTCTGATGCTGGTGGCTTATGACTATAGTCCTAGTTATTCTGGAAGCTGAGATCTGAACATCATGGTTTAAAGCAAGCCTGGGCAGGAAAGTCCATAAGACTCTTATCATATCAAATTAACTACAAGAAAACTGGAAGTGGCACTGTGGCTCAAAGTGGTAGTGTGCCAGCCTTGAGCAAAAGAGCCCAGAGACAGTGCCCAGGTCCTGGGTTCAAGTCCCACAATGACAAAAAAAGAAAAACAGTTGAAACATGTTTGTTTCAGTAAGAAACTATAACATACCCTAAAACATACCAGATATAGCAACAGTAACATGTAGGATAAAGCAATTATTTTAAGAGGGTATAGGTGAAAATGTTTTAAGATTAAATTGTCATCAGACTGAAAGAGAGAGACTGAAAGAGAAATTAGCCAGAATAATAGAAACTCACACCTATATTATTCCATCATTCATTCAACAAGTATTATACTATTATTAGATGTCTAAGTCAATATAATATGTCAAATAGTTTCAAGTATAATAAAAATAAATTAAGGTAACTATAGAAGTTTTTATTACTCTATATAGAATAATAAATGGACCGCCTTAAAGGTAATATTTGGGCAAAGATCTAAAGGAAGGAAATAAGAGTTACAAAGACTTCTATCTGACTTACAGTAAAATGGGAAAGCTGCAAATTGTTTCAAGGCAAGAAATAATATATTACAAATGAATATTTTAAGGATATCATACTGGTTACTGGGCTGAAGATAGACCCTATGGGTAAGGGTGAAATAAAAAGAGCAATTAAGAAGCTACTGCAATGACATACAGCAAAAAACTGGAGACGAAATGGATGATGAGAAGTGATAAAAATTCTGGATCTTTTGAAAGTAGAGCTAACATGTTTTCTTCATATATGAGATTTAAGAGGCAGCAGAAAGAAAAGTCATAAAATCGGCAGCAGACAGGTGCTGTGTATCACACTTATAATCCTAGCTACTTAAGGAGGCTGAGATTTGAGGATCACAATTTGAAGCTAGCTTGGGCAGGAAAGTCCATGAGACTTTTTTCCAATTAACTACCCAAAAAATCCAGAAATGGAGCTGTGACTCAGGTGGTAGAGTGGTATAGTCTTGACAAAAAAAAAAAAAGAAAGAAAGAAAGCTCAGGCCCCTGAGTTTAAGGCCCAGGACTAGCGCAAACAAAGAGAGAGGGGGGGAGGGAGAGAGAGAGAGAGAGAGAGAGAGAGAGAATATCTCAAGACTTCTCTCTGAGTCACTAGACTCAGAGATGTCAGGGTGTAGACCCTGGAAACTTGAATTTTGATATATTAAGTTTGAGATGCCTTAATCAAAGTCCAAGAGTAGTAGATGGGAAAAAACAGGTCTCCAATCAGTAATACTTGCAACATCAGTTTAAAAATAGTTCAAGGGGCTGGGGATATAGCCTAGCGGCAAGAGTGCCTGCCTCGGATACACGAGGCCCTAGGTTCGATTCCCCAGCACCACATATACAGAAAATGGCCAGAAGCGGCGCTGTGGCTCAAGTGGCAGAGTGCTAGCCTTGAGCGGGAAGAAGCCAGGGACAGTGCTCAGGCCCTGAGTCCAAGGCCCAGGACTGGCCAAAAATAAATAAATAAATAAAAATAGTTCAAATACATGTTAGACTGTAAGAGTACAAAGGATAACACAAAGAAGTGATTTTCGATATATGCCTGAGGTTTGAGTCTTGGAGAACTCAAATATTTTTAATTTATTAGAGAAAAAAGGATTCAAAAGTAAAAGTAGTAAATAATACAAAGAAGTAGACAGGCCAGTTGTGTAATAGGATAATAGTAAAAAATAAGTTAATGAAGTATTTCTAGAAGAAAGGAATAACCAGTTGTTGGTATCAGATACTGCAAATGTATTTAAAGAAGATAAAAGACTCATGGTCAACTGGTAGATTTACAATATGAGATCACTAATGATCTTAACAAGAATTGTTTTGTAAGAATAGTGGCTCTAAACGTAATTACAAATGGAAAGACATAAAATCACAAAACATAGTAGTAAGTCAGGGAAACTATAGCACCAAAAGTTAGTTTTAAGGTAAGAGGAAAAGTGCACGTGTATATGCTTCTAGGAAAGATCCAAAAACAGGAGAGATACTCATGATGTAGATAAGAGAAAAGATAACTATAGACTGACTTCATTGAGTACTGGAGGCTTTAATGGATACAGTTTGCTTAGGCTTAAGATAGCCGTATAAACAGTTCTTTCCAAGGGGGAAAAAAAGAGATCATGAGTATATATTCAGATGATTGTGGGAAAGAGCAAATAAGTTTTCTTAGTGGCAGAGGAAGCCAGTAAAAAGTGGTGGAAGCTAAAGAGAGTAATAAAATACTTTAGAAACCTAGGATGGCTTAAGGGGCTGGGGGCCAGGGGAAGAATGGTAACTATGCAGTCCTAAAGACCAAGTTAATGGTCATAAACTTACAAAGGACCAGTGTTATCATAGGTCAGGACTTTTCTCTGTCCATGTTTAGTTTTCTTGATATAGGCATACAGTTGAACAAACTATGTTGGGAATTTTGCAAATACGTGTATTAAGATGTTTTGCTATTTGTACTTTATCTTGCTTTATTATCTTATTTTCTATGTACCATAAATTAGTAGTACATTTCACGCATAATTACAACCCACTGACTTCAAATACTTTAACTTATGTCTTTTACAAAGTGAAATTCAGCATACTTCCAAAAATCAATGACCTTTTTATACTTTGTTACTGCCTGTTGTATCTACCACTTTGTTTAGTATTTTGAATTATATAACTAATTTGTGTTAAAGTATGTCAATAGCCTATCATTTATCACTAATGTATACTTTTCAAACTATCACTTGATTCATTAAAATCATTATTGCACAAGAACACAAAACCCACTTGAGACATACATCATAAGAGAATTGATCAAATTCCAAAAGACAAAGCACCATAGGATTTACCTGGAGACAAAGACTCAGGTTTTGAAAGCCAAGGTATTAATTCCACTCAGTAATTTCATCTGTAGTTCCTTGCTACATATACAGGGAAGCTATTTTTAACTTTATAGGAATTCGTTTAATTTAGAGGTGAAGCTCTTCCAATCTGCTTCTCTGTAATGAGTCTATGATCCCCACTAGTGTAAAGATGAATTCTTTTCAAATGAGATAGATAAAAGCCAAATTAGCTAGGCATAGTCACTCAAGCTTGTAATCCTAGCTACTTAGGAGGCAGAGAGCATGGGATCTCCACCTCTCTTGAGGCCAACCAGACAACAAAAGATCACAAGACTACATCTCAACCAAAAGCTGAGCATAGAGGCATGAGCCCAGTGACATGGTATAAAGCACAAGTAGGTAAATCAAAGTCCAAGCTGGCCCACAAGCATAAAGAGAGACCCCTACCTCAAAAATAATCTATGTTGAAAAGGGCCTTAGGTATGGCTCAAGTGTTAAAGCTCTGACTTAACAAACATAAGGCCGTGTTTAATCTCTAGTACCACAAAAATTATTAAGCTTCCAAATGAACTAGACATTAGGTTGATTTTTTCTATTACTTGTGCATAAACATATAGTATAATAAGTTTCCAAAGGAGTAGCATGAGTAAAGCCAGAAATGCAAGTTCTGCTGCCTACTTAAGACACATTGAGGTACTATTTAAGAGGGTCCAATAACCTATAACCTATATTTAAGAAGGTACTATAGAATAAATGTTTGTGTTACCCTAAAATCTGTAAACTGAATCCCTGATCCCCAACGATGACATCTGTAGTTAAAGACTTTGGGACATAATTAGGTCATGAATACAAGTACCTCATGAATGATTTTAGTATCCCCTTTCTCTCTCATTACTACAAAAGGCTGGAACAAGAATGAAGCTATTGGGGCTGGGGATATAACCTAGTGGCAAGAGTGCCTGCCTCGGATACACGAGGCCCTAGGTTTGATTCCCCAGCACCACATATACAGAAAACGGCCAGAAGCGGCGCTGTGGCTCAAGTGGCAGAGTGCTAGCCTTGAGCGGGAAGAAGCCAGGGACAGTGCTCAGGCCCTGAGTCCAAGGCCCAGGCCTGGCCAAAAAAAAAAGAATGAAGCTATTGGTTTCCTTCATTTGTAGTAACTAGAATGTCTATAGTATTCTTAGCAGGGGAGCACAACAGCCCAGTCACTAAGTGCAGAGGACCATATGTAATTAAGTGTATCAAAATAAACTCCAAGAATTGCAAACAAGAGGTTCTTTTTATGTCCTATATGCAGTTATTTCTATTTATTTCTTTCTGTTTTTGTTTTCTGTACCCTTTGTCTTGTATATAAGCTTATCTGATCTGTGGAAGGGGAAGGGAGTCACAGAAATATCAGGACAAAAATGAATTAATTCAACAATGATACTCACTAGAGACAATATTGGAAATGAACTTTACAACTTGGAGCAGGAAGGGAGAATAAGGAGTGGAAAGCAGGAGAAAATGAGGAGATAACTTTCTTGGATAAGAAATGTACTCACCACCTTATATATGCAACTGTAACTCCTCTGTACATCCCCTTGACAATAAAATTTAAATAAATGTTTCAAAAATAAATAAAAAGAAATGTACTCTACCTTACTTTTGTAACTGTAACCCCCTATTCATCACCTTTGTAAGTAATAATAATTATTATATATAAAGAGAGAGAGAGACAGAGACAGACAGACAGACAGAGAGAAGCCAGCATGCAAAAGGGCCTTCATCTGGAAATGAATCAGATAACACCTTAGTTTTGGTCTTCCTAACCTCCAGAACTGTGAGAAATAACTTTTTTTGTTTAAAACTTCTCATTCTGTGGTATTTGTTACTGCAGCCAGAGGCAAGACTTCAAATGAAATTGATGCAAACTAAAGTCTGAGTCAGGAAAATAATAAAAACTCACATACTTGTCAATAAGCTGAGCAATAGAATATAACAAACATAGACCATAGGGCTGGGAATGTGGCTTAGTGGTAGAGTGTTTGCCTTGCATGCATGAAGCCCTGGGTTCGTCAGCATCACATAAACAAAGTAGAAGTGGTGCTGTGGCTCAAGAGGTAGAGTGTTAGCCTTGAGCAAAAAAAAGACAAGGACAGTGCTCAGGTTCTGAGTCCCAAGTCCCAAGACTGGCCAAACAAACATAGGCCATAAATTAAATATAAACATCATACATAATATAAACTTCACAAATTTCAGTAACCAAAATCTATACTGGACAACTATTTTGCAATTTTATTTTTTTATTTATAAACCTTTAAGAAAGGTTATCAATAGCTCCTTCTTATACTATGAAATACCATTAATGTATTTGATATAGGAATATGATCCCAAGAGAAAATTTGCTACAACATAAATACAGTATTTTTTATGTATAAAAACAAAAATTTTTAAATTGTTGTTTTAAACATCACTAAGTTACCTAAACAACTTAATTAATACCATATCCTATGTTTTATAAGACATTTCAAAAGGTTTTTGAAAAAAAAAGACAGTGTCAAGAAGTTGATGATGATCAATGACTGAGACAAACTCCTGTTTAGCTAATTAGAACCACTGATGTGCAATAATGATGAGAGCTAAGAATATTTGCAGACTTCTTTAGGATGAAAAATGAAGTGAAGAGAGGCTGTCAAATGTGTACAAGATGAAAGCTCCAATCACTTTTCCCAAGAGTATTACCCATTTAAACATTTAACATTGCTTTACTTAGTAACATGAATTACCATACTAACATTTTTGCCACTCTTCTAAACTCAAAAAACTGAGAAATTATTCTAAATCATTAAGAAACAAAATTTTATTGTGTTATGGACCATGCCATATATTATACAGTATGACAAGATCATATTTTCTGGGTTTGAGCCCATTTTTAATGAGATGTCAAAATGAAATATTAGAGTCTAAAAGAAACATTTAACTGTAAATGAGATAATGATAGTAGTATGAATTAGAAACCAAAGAAAATAAAAAAATAAAAGTTACTGAAGATGATTCATCTTAATTCACAGATAGATAATAATAATATATGGCTACTTGGACTGTTTTCATGTGAGAACAATAAATGCAGATTTTATATATATTATTGACATTTACTTATAAGCAATCTTAATTTCTAATAAAAATGCACATTCTAAAATTGTCCTTATATTATTGAATTATTTGTCCTTTAGTCATGAATTATTTTATTACCATTTTCCTATTTTGAATGTGCATAATCAATTACTATCATAGCATCTACAAATTATCCACCAATAAAACTTGAACAGAGGTTACATAATTACTTTATAACTATATTTCACTTCACAGTATAAACAATTATTGAAAAAAATGAATTATCTGTATAAAATAATTGAACAGAGTATTCTGTTTAATAATTGAGAAAAAACTCTGGTATAAAATGTTTGAAATATTCATGTATACTTAATGAACTTGGCTTTTATTATATAATCTAGAATTTATAACTATATTTTTATTTTTAATATAAAGTAAATATTTCAAAATACCTAAAAGCCAAAGCTTGTACTGGAGAAATAAACTTCACATATGAAAAAGGTTTTTTTTTTAACTGCGTGTTCAACCAGGTAGTTCTGGTCTAGAACACAAAATGAGGCTTCAATTTCTGCATCTAAGCCTGTAAATCATGGCATATTGATGAATACATTAAAAAAGAAAAGAGTTTAACAAAACATAACTGTTTGGATTTAACATATTGCAGAATAACATTATAATATGTATTCCTTTAATCAATTTAGCAAAGTTGAAACAAAAAACATTTTATGCTAATAATTAAATGCCTATTTTCTTTTACTTTTCTCTCATAATTATACTTCCAGATACTTCTGCAAATATTCAATATTAACTATGTAGGACATTCATACAAGTCAGAAGAGATTATCTATTATATGCCTTTAATAATAGCACAAGTGTTTTTCACCTGGAATATAGAAGTCTCTTATAATGTTCAAAAATATCAGCACTTCAGAACAGACTGTTTTAACATCTGCACATCACCAGGGTTGCCCCCAAGGATTTTTAAATGATGCCTGCCTGTGCTGAATAAAGTGCTAACTTGCACCTTGCATTTCATACTGTGTCCTGAGCAGCCATCCAGTTGGTACAACACCAGCTGAATTCCCACAGGCCACTGTTCACTCAGGCTTGACTGCAATTATCATGTCAATATTTTGTGCTCTGATATGCAGATATGTGTACATGCAAGCTGCACAATACTATCTTTTTCACAGAATGGTGACTTACATTCAGTGTTTGGGGAATTTTCAATGAAACTAGAATAAACTTTGATTAAATAGGGACAACCATGATTATTTTACTTTAAAAACAAAACTGATGTTTCTGAGTATAAAAATGCTTAAGTAACTATGCTTCACTATACTCTCCAATTCTTTAATTTAAAGGTCTCCATAAAAGTTAAAAGACTATTTGTCAAGCTTCCTGCATCTATTATGAAGGTCCAAATGTATTTTTGCATACTTTACTGCATGTTCTCTCATGTTGAACATTAGAATAGTTCCAATTAAACATCTTTCTGTTAGTTCCCATGACCATCCATCCATATCTCTGCCTATGCATACATGGCTATTCCAACAGGATAAGTGCTCAGCAAAAATATTTTATGCCCTGAGTGGAACAGCCTAGCAGCAATGCTGCCAGATGGCAGAATTCTGGCAGCTACACTTCTGAGGTCTCCAACCAGCCATGCTACCACCATACTCCAAAATGCAACCTCTATGCAGGCCGTGTTGGCTTAATACACATGGGACAGTGTACAAGCATATAGCAGCTGTGCAACCCATGTGGTTAGGAGTGGAATAAGCAGGAGAAAAGCTTTCCCCAGTAATGAAACTACATAGTATAACCTTATAGCAACAGTCTGCTTATCAAGCACCTAAACATTTTAACTCTACACATAAACATAAACATAATATAACCTCTATAAGGTTAAACATTTCAGTACAGCACTTCAAGGACACGACATGCATATCTTAAATGAATATGACAACAAAAACTAAGTCATCTTGACTATTTGACTATTTGTATTCCTTTGATGATTGCCATTTTTTCAGGATGGTATTTTTATTTCTAGAAAAAGAAGAGGTGAAAATAGGCAAGAGAAAAGAAAAAATATTTAGTTTACCCCCAAGTACAGAATATTAAAAATAAAGGAAACTATGCCAGGGATTTTACACACACACACACACCACACTCACTCTACAAATAAAATAATTTATGAAGCAAAACTGGTGGCTCATAATTATAATCCTAACTACTCAGGAAACTGAGATCTAAGGATCACAGTTTGAAGCCAGCCCAGGTAGACAATTCCACGAGACTCTTAATTGCAATTAATCACAAACAAGCTGGGAGTGCAGCTGTGGTTCAAATGGTAGAGTGCCAGCCTTGAGAAGAAAAACACAGCAAGAGTGCATGATCCTGAGTTCATGCCCAAGTATTGGTACAAAAATAAATAGTACAAAAAGTTGGTACAAAAATATGTAGCAATAGTTCTGAATTTGAGTTTTCAAATTCAAGTATGATATCATATTAGAGCTGGTAAATTTAAAATAAAATATAACATTAAACAACAACAACACCATAAAAGCTGAAAGTTACTCCTGGAATGCCTACCATAAAACACTGATATTTCCAAGACTCTACATAAACAAACTAAAAAGAAATTTAAACTGGAACATGAGATAATAATAGAATTAATGCATTTACTATTTGGAAGGCAATAAGATCATGAGTTTAAGGCTACCCTGAGCAAAAGACCATGTTTCAAAAACAAAATAAAAACATCTGGGGAAATGGCTCAGGAGTTACAGTACATGAGTACAGTATACTTAAAACCTGGAGTTCAACCTCTAGTACTGAAAATAAAGAATTTCTAGGTATAAACATCACCACCTGTATCAACCAAATTGTGACAGAACTATTTGATGGTCTGAGAACACAAAATTAAAATTTTGACATTTGGTACACTAATAAAAAATTTCATTTCCAAGTGGATAAAAATAAAACTCACCAGATACTGGTGGCTCAGGCCTGTAATCATAGTTACTCAGGAGGCTAACTTCTGAGGATCCATCATGGTATGAAGCCAGTCCAGGCAGGAAACTCCATGAAATTCTTATCTCCAATAAACTACTTAAAACAGCCAGAAGTAGCACAGTGGCTCATGTGGTAGAGCACTTGCCTTGAGCAAGTGCTCAGAGATAGCACCTAGGCCCAGAATTCAACCCCCAGGACTGGTATGTATAAATGAATGAATAAAGCTACAGACTCCTTTTTTGGCACAATTATAATTTAATATTTGATTGAAATCTCCTTACAATAGTATGCATTAATTGTCTAAAAGTTTTGGGTCATTGTTTTCAGTATGTAAGACTGAAGTAAGCTCCAGTTCCAGTAATGAAGGAGGAAGAGAAACCACATTTACTTCACTGTCTTAAGCTTAATTTATAATATGTACACAACAGCCAGGCCCTACTAGTTCATTCCTATTAATCCTACCTATTCAAGGGGATCAAAATTGAAAGGCAGCCAAAGTAGATAAATTTATGACACTCCTATTTCCAATCAATCAGCAAAAAGTCCAAACTACAAGCATGGCTCAAGTGGCAAAACTCCTACAGTGAACAAAAAAAAAGCAGTGAGCTATGTGTTGGTGGTTCAGGAGGTTGACTAGAGGATCACAGTCTGAAGGCAGCCCGGGCAGAGGAAAGTCTTGATACTCTTATCTCCAATTAACCACCAAAAAAGCTGGAAGTAGAGTTGTGGTTCAGGTGGAAGAGTACTAGACTTGAGCAAAAGGTAATGGGCAGCACCTAGACTCTGAGCTCAAGCCCTACGACCAGCCACTCCCTACCCCCCACACAATAAAAACCAGAGTGAGAGAGCAAGTCTGAGCTCAAGATACACACACACACACTATTTTCAACCACTGGATCGCAAGTAACAAAGCACCATGATCCCTGAAATTATCTAATAAGATAAGTTGTGTGGTTGCCCACCTTATTAACTAAAGGCAGTTTCCAAGCTTCAACAATAGGTAACCAAAGTCCTAAGCTGAAAAAAACCCACAAACTCCACCATATGCTTTCAACACTTCCAAAGGCCTACTAACATAGTATAATGTTTTGTTACTGTAGAATCTTCTTAACATGACAACTTCCAAACTTTTAAAGAGATGAGTGGAGAGAACAGAAAACACTACCTATTATGGATGATGTGCCATATATCATCAGTGATTCAAAGATAAAGGTTTTTAAGGAATGTATAGTCTCTATTCAATAACGTGCACATGGTAGAATACAAAAATGTTAGAAAATTATAAGCAGGGTCTAATATGACAAAAAGCATTCTCAGTTGAAGAGCATAAAAAAGTTTCACTTATTCTGAGAACCAATGAATGAAAAATATTTCAAAAAGGAGTGAGATGAGAGAAAAGTGTTTCCAGCAAAGTGAAACATGCAAGGCATAGGAAAGACCCTTCATGTGTCTTTCCCTACCTTTTCCTACCTCCTTAATTTCTGAAGCCTCTAGACTTGTCCTAAGAACTGTTAAGATTAGATCTTACATATCATCCACACCTGAAGCAAACACAAATTAGGAAATATGAAGGCTAAAAAGGTAAACTAAAAAAGAAAAAAACATTTAAGCACATATTTGAGGGCAATTTTCTATGAGTCTGATGATAATTTTAAAAGAAACATTATTTGCTATAGAAAATAGCGATACATCATAGAAATGGTGTACTAGTTGGGAATTTATTGTTTTTTGATAAATCCTTTAAAGGTAAAAGCCCTATTTCATTTGTAGTCACTCAGTTTCTAGTATACTAGAAACTATTTTTTAATTTTCATTTGACTTATTCACGTTCTAGGAATACCATCTATTGGAACAGAACTTGCTAACTACATGGAAAATGAAAGCAAATACTTTCTCTTGGAAAATAATAGTGTGTCAAATTTCTGCCAGAGATAAGTTTCAACAATTTGAATAGAATGGAAATATTCATATTGGCTTACTTTGAGAATCCCAAGTAAAGAAATATATATTCTATACAGAGTTCAAGAGTATACAAAATATATGTGAATTGTCCTAGCCTTAAAAATCCATGATGGTGGCGGGGAGGGTGGTGAGGTATTTTTATGACAGTATTGAGATTTGAACTCTGACCTTAATACTTGGTATTCAGATACTGTACCACTTGAACAATGCTCCCCTCCCTTTTTGCTTTAGTTATTTTAGAATAGGGTTTGGCATTTTTACTTATTCAGGCCTGTACTGTGATAATATGATACTGTGATACCACCACACCCAGCTTATTGGTTGAGATAAAATCTCACTAACTTTGCCATGGCTAGCCTCAAATTAGAATCTTCTTCATCATTGCTTCATGGGCAGTGGAGATTATATTGTGAGACACCACTCCCAGCCTGCCCTAAAAATCATGAGACTTACCCAAAGAAGATAAAAGATATTTTGTGATTGTTACTTTAATAACAGGTTTATAAAAACTTTCTCTCAACCTGGTAATTCTTTGAAAATAATTAAAGATATTTCCTCTGCCATTTCAAATGTTGACCTAAGGAATCTTAAATCCTATCAGAATTTAAATAAAAATGTACATATTTGAGGACAGTTAAGTTTAGGAATCTATTATTTTAATGAATCAATATGACATTAGAAAATGATACTAAAAATTCTGCTGAAATTGCCGAACTCTAGAAAAGCTAATTCATAATGGCAATGGAAACTGTAATCATGTTCATAGCAGTAACAGTATTTTCCCCTTATACAAATCCAATTCTAAAGGCAAATTTCTATTTCATACATACCACATTCGTGGTATAAGAGTACCTGGATTTATCTTTTTGTAACATTTCATTTCTACATTAATGTTCACTCTTGTAAAGTAAGTTGTTATGTACATCAAGTAAAAGTTTAACATCATTATGATTAAATCTTTAAACAAAAGTGCTTAAACATTTAAAAAATTTGAAACTTTTAACATAATACAGTACATATATTATAATAAAAATTCACTTATAAATTCAAATTCCAGAATCTCATTTGTATGAACATAAGACTGATAATTTTTCAAATAATAAAGTTTAAGATTTCAAGAAGTCAACCAGGTGTGGTAGTATATGAGTGTAATCAAAGTACCAGGAAAGCTGAGACAGAAGATCTCAAGTTCAAAACCAGCTTGAGCTCCATACCCAGAGCTGCCTCAACAAATAAATGAACAAAAGAAACTTTTTTTTTTTTTTTGCCAGTCCTGGGGCTTGGACTCAGGGACTGAGCACTGTCCCTGGCTTCTTTTTGCTCAAGGCTAGCACTCTGCCACTTGAGCCACAGCGCCACTTCTGGCCGTTTTCTGTATATGTGGTGCTGGGGAATTGAACCCGGGGCCTCGTGTATAAGAGGCAAGTACTCTTGCCACTAGGCCATATCCCCAGCCCCAAGAAACTAATTTTTAATGAATAAATTCAAAGTTTATTTTGGAAGCAGAAATGACAAGATGAGGAGAGGGGAGGAATCATTTAGCATAAACAACTCTGAAGGAGAGACCTTAAGAAAGTTTGGCCCTTCCCGTTTGGCCCCCAACTGAGCAAGAAAATAATTTTGAAAGATTTCAAAAACTCATTTAATAATTTAATAATTAATAAAATTTCTTTTCAAAATAAGATTAATGTCTATAGAAATTCAGTGTAAGATCAACATTTAGAATCATTTTCTGCCTCCAATATGTTGTTATTATTAGTATTTCATGACCTCAATGTGAAACTTCAAAAAAAAAAAGTTGGCAATGGTTCCATTTCAACCAGAAATTATTCATTTTACTTGACTGGTTCTAAATCCCAAAACTGCTTGTCTTCTCAAGTCAGGTATACTTCTTATCTGATATATACAACTATATCTGAATATTAAAGGAAAATGTAAATATTATTATCTTTACTGTGAAAATTAGAAATGTCTTTGGGATACAAAAAGGCCACCAGGTATTTTCAAATAAGTGGATGCACAACTGTTTCTCATGTTTAGTTTACTTCTCAAGGACATCAAATACTATTCAGCTCAGCATTATTTATATATATATATCCAGCTCATTTTGTTTCCAAAGGTTTATTTGGACAAAACTACGAAAATGAACCAAAGGCATTGAAAACAACAAGTTATCAGTATTTATCAATGTAACCATTTAGTTGAAGATTGTCAGTATCTCATGTAAACATTTAAGTTAGCAGACCTGTATTTTTTATTGCTTGAGATTCAATTTAAACATTTGTATCCCTTTAATTTTTAAAAATAATATTTGTTCACAAAATGTTAATGTTACAACCTAGTTTTCAAAAGGAAACCATTACAACTCTACTCAATGATTTTGTTATCACTTTTTCTCCTAGCTTTATATTCTTTGAAAAACTTTAAATAATGATAATTTTGCTTTTTAAACAAAGGTGGTTTTCTCTACACAAAGGTGGTTATGTTTCAATATAATATAGTGTCAATTTATAATGATTTGAAATATTTTGGTTTGTTTACTAATCATATTAGATTCCACACATGGTTTGATTTTTTTGGTTACTAATCATAAATTTATCTCCTCCCATCAAAAAAAAACTTCCAATAATGTGACTTCAAATTGCACTTAACGTTTAAAATCTATAGTAAATATGGATTCTGCAATATTATTACAATGCATGAAGAAATAAGTTGGAGAAACATATCTGATCTAACAAGTATCAGTTGTCTTCATGAGTAAATGTATGTTTTATAGCTATTAGAACCTATTCCAGCTGAGACTCTGCCATTATAATGCCCACTGATATGCCCAATTAAATAAAGCTCTGGGACATATATAGAAAATAGATTTTCTCTCTGAGACATAATCCTTGCAGTGAGCTAGCTGAAATGTTGTTTAAACTTAGAACTCAAAAGGAAAAAAGTTATGAGTAACAGGTAAAGGCTGCTCTTCCATGGAAGCAGGAGAGTGATAAAAATAAGTCCCTTTCTCTCTGGATAAAATCTTTATCTATGAAACTTTGAAAATCCTCTCCTAAGCAATAGGCTGCAATGAGATCAAAATACCCCCTCCAATTAATTCATCAAAAACAGCAGAAAACATGTAAGTTTTTAAAAGACAGCAAAGGAAAATAGATTCAAAGTATTTTCCCTATTCTCTCTTATGAATCATCTAAAACCCCAAAGTACTATATACTAAACAATAACTTCTGATGGTAGAGGTTGGATATACACTACTGATTTTTGTAATTCAACACACCTAAATAAAATAAACTCTTAACAAGTTTAGAGAAAAGAGAAAGGTAGCCCTGTTTGTCAGTTTACAATCCCAGGAACTGGGAGACTAAGGCAAAAGAATCTCAAGTTCAAGACCAGTGTGAGTTACATAGTGAGTTTGAGGCGAGCCTGTGCTACAAGAAGGAGGGATAGATAGAGGGAAGAAGAGAGGGGGAAAGGGAAGAAGGAAGAAAGAAGGGAGAGAGGGAAAGGAAGGAGGTAGAGGAGCAGTAAGGGCAGATGGAAAAGAAGGGAAGGAGGGAGAAGGCATGGAGACAGAAGATACACTTGCCAATATTAATAATAATTAGAATTAGCATGACAGACCCTACAGACACCAAAAATATAAGCACATGTACTGAAAAATAAATTTGACAGCTTAGATATAATGGACCAGCTCTTTTAAATATACAAATTACATGTTATCAAATATGATATAGACAAACAAAATGGTCCTATAATTACTAAGGAAATTAAGTTTATAATGTGTAAATTCCCAAAATAGAAATGTCTATACTGAGGTAAATTTCACTGGAAAATCCTATTGAACACTTAAAGGAAGGTTCATATCAATTCTACACAATTTGTTTCTGACAACAGAAGCAATTGAACTTCATGCAGATGCTTTATTTTTGAAACTAAAACCAAAGACAGATCCATATATAAAACCAAACATCTCATAATGATAGACACAAAAAATCCTTAACAAAACACTGGAAAACAGTACTGAGCAATATAGTTATATGTATGACAATGTAAATGTATTTGTTATGCAAATCAGATAATATTAAAAAACACCAATATGTTCTTCCATATTAGCTATCTAAAAGAAGAAAAATCATAACCATATTAATTGATAAAGTGAAAGCACCTGAAAACTTCAACATCCACTGAGACGAAAAAGTCCCAGAAATCTAAGAACCACAATAATTCACTTCCCTAGAATACTACCTTAAAGTTTAACTAAATTGGATTAGACCACAAAATTATTTATTTATTGTTTTTTACTTTTATTTCTAGGGGTCTTTCCTGGGGCTTAACCTCAGGATCTGGGCACTGTCCCTGAGCTTTTATGCTCAATATTAATACTAAACCACTTGAGCTGCGGTTCCATTTCCATTATTTTGGAAGTTAGTTGGAGATAGGAGTCTCACAGACTTTCCTGCCCTGGATGGCTTCAAACCATGATCCTCAAATCTCAGCCTCCTGATTAGCTAGGAGATTACAGGCATGAGCCATTGGCACCAAGCTCACAAAATTATTCACAATACAATTTTAGCAACAGAATTTTTTGTTCTACTCCAAACTCAAAATAGCATTTGTAGACAAAGCAACTGTATTGTTAATTTTAAAGTCCAAGATAAATTTTGTGTCTAAGACAAGGACATATATTTTACATATATTTGAACTCAACCAAGACAAAGTTGAACAGTCCAAGCTCCTGTAGTTCCTAATACATTGATATTCTATGAAACTCCACTCACTTTTCTTCAATGTTTACTACTCCTGCCTCTTGAAATTATAATATATGCATTATAATTATGCATTTAAAGGGAAAATACAGTAGTTGTAGTCTCATAGTACTAATAAAAGAAAGTCTATACATAATAACAGGGACATTCATTAATAAACAATGGAGCTGATAAGCAAAATTTAAATCCAAACTCTGCTTTTGACAGCAGTAGTTCATTAACAGAACCAAAATAACAGATAAGTAAATTCAAATATCTACAAATCAAATATGATAATATTTTTTCTACAAACATAGGAAAATATTTGTGTCATATTCTACTAGGGCAATTAAAACTTTATTTTCAGAAACAAACTTCTGATTACTTAAATAGAATGTGAGAACTGTTTTTTAATTCTATCCAGAGACCAAAGAAAGAAATAATTACATTAATATGAACATTCTTATAATATTTATCAAAAGCTATTGCACATTGTCTCTATAAGTGTCTTTTCTGCTAGACAGTAATCTTTAATGACTAAGGGCACAGCTATTTCATTTAACTTGTAGCATTATGTTTAACAGATGATATTCACTTGATACTCTCTTAATGAGTAAATGTAGTATAGTATAGATACCTGTTTAAATTATGGCTATCCAAATCTCACAGCCTAGTTTATTGGCAACCAATGGTATCACTAGGCACTCAATTATAAAAGGTACAAGTTTTCTCATGAAATACACTAAGAAAGTTCTAGAATTTTCACTGGCTACATTTAACCTGAATTTTACAAAATTATTTTCTTCAGTGTCTTACATTTTCTTTATCTCAAAGTGAAGATGTAAAATAGAACTTACATACGAAAGAAATCAATAAGATGTTTGGAGCTGAAATACTAAGAGCCAAGGTAGAGGATTTGGAAGTAAAGGACACAGAGGAATTACTGGGTTTGAGTGACACTGCAAAAGAGAAAGTGACTGAACTTGAGAATTGATTTTCTGTTCAAAAACATACCAGAAGATATCAAAGATTACCCTCAAGATGTGAAATTTAGACAAAAGCATGTCTGTGGTAGTCAGAAAGTTAGGTAGTAAAATACTCAAAGGAAAACCAATAAATTCTATATATACTGAATTTGAAGGGCACAATAGGACATGAAATAGAAATGCCATAGGCAATGGAAATAGAAAGACAACTAAAAGAAAAAGTCCACAGAAAATAATACAAAATGGCTCTAAGGCTTTATGCATACAAACTAAGAGAAATGCACTTCATTTACCTTTTAGATGAGTGAAAATAAAAAGCTTGAAAATACCATGTCCAGGATGTAGGGGAATCAGGAACCTTCTTACACTGATGGTGAGAACATAAAATGTTACAGCTTCTTAAACTGATGATTTGGTGGTACCTCTCACAATTTCAATTATATCTTTTGATCCAAGGTGTCAAGTATGCATTGCTGAATAAGAAATTACCCCCAAATTTTACCAGGTTAAAACAATATAAACACAAGGACTTTGGACAGGAAAGTATCAAAAATTACCAAATCCATTCCCCAAAGAAACAGATGAAAACTATACACACAGAGAGAGAGAGAGATAGAGAGAGAGAGAGAGAGAGAGAGAGAGAGAAAGAGAAAGAGTAAGAGAGAAAGAGAGAGAGAGAGAGCCAGAGAGAGAGAGAGAGAATATTTAAAGCCTAAGAGTCTAAGGGAAAACTACAAGTGAAAAACACAGCTATTTAAGAAAATCTCTGGGTTTTTTGGGGGGGCGGGGGAATTGGGTTTTGTTTTGTGTGTTTTTGTTTTTTGTTTTTTGTTTTTGCTAGTCCTGGGGCTTGAACTTGGGGCCTGGGTACTGTCCCTGAGCTTCTTTTGCTCAAGGTTAGCACTCTTCCACTTGAGCCACAGCGCCACTTGCGGCTTTTTGTTTATGTGGTATTGAGGAATCAAACCTAAAGTTTCATGCATGCGAGGCAAGCACTCTACCACTAAGCCACATTCCAGGCCCCAGAAAATCTATGTAATATAGTAAGAAAAGCAAGTATCTGTGGTGTCTGAACCAAACCATCACCCTCCTGTCACTGTTCTAGTTCATCAGGATGGAGATTTAAGACATCTGCAGACAAAAATCAGTGTTCCCTCTCTCCCATTCCCAGTTCTCAGCTAGAAAAGTATCAGTATTTCTCATCCTGCTTGAGCAATCATTGAAGACAAGTTCAACGCAAGTATAGTTTAAGTGTAGATTCTGTTCTTAAACCTAGCCCTAAATTATACTTTCTAGTTTGGGTAAAGCACACTGAGGTTCAAATGCCTTTGCCCCAGCTTGTGATACAACTGTCTGCTTTGCCAATTCTAGGCATGTCTAAGACCTAAAATGCTTTAAACATTTCTTCTTTTCAAGTTGATTTATCTCAGGTATTTGTTACAGTAATGCAAAGCTATCACACTTATTTGCTATAATGATGCCCATCTAGCACATAACTTTCAGGAAAATCTGTTGCTAGGTTGCTAATCATCCCATGAAGGAAGGGCGCCTTCTGGTAAACAAATACACAAAATGCAAAGTAAATTTGAGGGAGTAACATATATATATGTAGTAATATGGATTTTCATACAAAAACATGAGCTATCATATAAGTAAAGAAAAATATCAGCATCAAATGATTAGACAAGAAGAAAATATACACCAAAGAAAACAAAGATAATGCCAAGAACAGAAATTTCTAAAGTTTTTCTGAATATACTTTCTAAATTCATAACTTCAAAAATATAATTAGAAAGATTAAAAAGTCATTCTATTAAATAATACTGCTTTGAAAAATCAAGTAAATTTTAGAAGTAAAAACTGGACTCTTGAAAAGTTCAAGTAAAATAAAATGTCTTCATCCATTTGAAGCTGCAGACTGAAAAAACTGTAAAATAGAAACTCTTGCTTATAGTTATGGAGGCTGGAAGTCCAAAACAAAAGACTCAGTAGATTCTGTGTCTGATAAGTACCTATTTTTCACTTGGCAAAAGAAAATGGAGGCACTTGCCAGGCTCTTCCTTTAATCCTCCATGACTTAATTACTTCCTTAAAGGTCTTACCTTTTCAAGCTATCACACTGTGTTATTAGCTTCCAACATCTGAACTGGAAAGTGCAGGGATGTCAACATTCAGACCATAACATAAATCAAGTTAAAAAAAATCACTTAGACTAAAGAAAATATGAGAAATGAAGGCTAAAGAGGCTAGAAAATTCAACCTTTAATAGAATGCTAAAATGAAGAAAAGAACCTTTTTCTACCAACAGAAAATCTTCCAAGACCATCAAAAGCTGAAAAGTGAGTTTTATTTTTAAGACTTAAACAGATGATGTTGAAGTTTTACAATATCTCATATATAAAGAATACTCTAAAAGCTTGCAGCAAGCATCGGGGAAGAAACAAGAATAACATTAACATTGGGCTCCTTTAGCAATATTATATGCTAAAAGAAGGTAATAAAGTTGTGCTTTAAATTCAAAGGATACTACATGTATACTCTATATTCTGCTGAAATACCAAGCAGAAAGACAAAATCAAAGCAGCTTAGGCACATGCCACCACTGCATCTTTTCTGAGAAAAAGAAGTGAAAAAAATGATAATCCATCAAAACGAAAAAGGAACATGTAGAATCCTAGACGGTATGGCACAAGTTCTGGAGGATAATGAAAAGGAAATCTAGGATGATAACTGTGAATAGTTTTCACAAAGCAACTCGTCCAAATCCATACTATAAGGTAAAGAGCCCAAGGAAGAGTATCTTCAAGTCCGTTTTAGGCAAATAATATACATAAAATAACTAATATGGACCTTAATAATGACAAATAATCTCTGACAAATGATACAGACATTCTTCGTAAGAAAAAGAACAAAGAAGGTGAATGCAAATTCCAGAGGGAAGAAATGTTGTCTATGTAAGACCATGTCTTACTGTATCAAAACTAAAAAGAGTGGGGGTTCTGTGTCATGCCTGGTATCCTAGGTACTACGGAGGCTAAGATCTGAGGATCACAGTTTCAAGGTAGCTCAGGCAAGAAAGTCCAAGAAACTCTTATCTGTAACTAGTAAAAAGCGAAATTGGTATTGCAGCTTAAAGTGGTAGAGCACTTAAGTCTTCAGCAAAAAAGCTCAGGAAAGCATGTAGGCCTTGAATTCAAGCCCCAGAACTTTCACAAAAAAAATAATAATTAAACTACATGGAACATAATTTGGGTAATACATCATAGTCAAATAACAAATTTTCTTTCTATAATCTCTTTGACTTTCACATTTAGAATATTCTTTTTTATTATTTATTGTTACCTTTAAGTAGTTGTGCAAAGAAAGGGGTTTCAATTCAACAAATCAGTTTATAAGTACAATGCATGTACCTGCCAGGCACATAATCTACTGTTTAAGCAACACCTGAAGCTCTTTTACCTGTTTATTTTTGAGAAAGGATCTCCCTTTCTGCATGGTCTTGACTGGACCACAATCCTCCTATCTAAGCTTCTTGCTGTACCTGGGATGATAGGTATGCATCACCATGCCAGATATTTAATGGCTGACACTGGGTCTCATTAATGTTATTTTTGTGCTGAATGGACTCAAACAATGTCTCCTTCCACCTCCAAAGTACCTAGGATTAGAAGCACGAGCCACAAGTACTGGCTGAGAAATGTATTTCTTTTTTTTTTTTTTTTATTTTGGCCAGTCCTGGGCCTTGAACTCAGGGCCTGAGCACTGTCCCTGGCTTCTTCCCGCTCAAGGCTAGCACTCTGCCACTTGAGCCACAGCACCGCTTCTGGCCGTTTTCTGTATATGTGGTGCTGGGGAATCGAACCTAGGGCCTCATGTATCCGAGGCAGGCACTCTTGCCACTAGGCTATATCCCCAGCCCAAGAAATGTATTTCTAACAATTCTCCAAGTATGTATTGTACACAGTAACATTTAATCTCTTCTATAAAGCAGTAATCATCAAAAAAATTTCACTATATATCTAAACCGAAAAGCTTCTGAGTACTCACCTCTAATATATGTGTACTTATTGATAAGTTGTGTGCACATTATATATATTCTTCTACTATATAAGTATATATTAGGTACATTATAAAGATGAAAATAGAAATTGTAAAGAATGAAAATGATCAAACAATATTTTAATATTTGTTCCTGCTCAACTAAGAAAATAAAAATTCAGAATTTTTTTAAGTTGGAAAAATTAACAAGTAAAAGAAGAGAATAAAGAAAGAAAACACAATTATAGTCCAAAGTCTTCTCTAGAGTATATATTCTTCTTCAAATAAAGTAGAGAAAGATGGAAAGAGGTCACATGTAATTTTAACAATGACTGAGGAAGCAATAAGGATGCTGCAACAGAAAATTCTGATCATCAAAAGGAAAAAACTGATTTATAAATTAAACATACAAGTAACATGAGGAAAAACTGGGAACAGTATTTTAGGAGTGTGCAAAAATCAAGAATAATAAAATTATAGATATATCACAGATTTTAACAAGTCAAATTATAAACAGTATTGTAATGATCTGGGGGATAGAGACTTCAAACATGAACACAGGTTAGGTTATGAAAAATGATATTCAGATTATATGATCATGATTGCAATAAAGAAAAAGGAAAATGTACCCATATGTTTAGCTCTCATTTAGGAAATATAATGAAGTCTATTTAATAGGAAAGCAAGTGTTTTAATTGCTATGCTAAATGTCATGGGACTACCACATACCAAATGTTTGATAAGGAGTACCTAGCATCTTTCCACTGTTTCTAAAGACCAAGGAGAGGCTCAATAATCTAATATTAAATGACTGAGCATACCCTAGAGTGTAGTTTTGGAATATAACTGAAATCTCTCAACTTATTAGAGAATATTTCCTCTACTCCAAGGTCATCCAGGCTTTCAAGTACATACTAAAATTATCTAAGGGGAAAACTGAGTCAGATTTAGAAGTTCCCTACAAGGAGCGTCTATGAATTAAGAAGCAAACAACAGGGACTTCTTCAAATTATGCCTGTAATTCTAGCTACTCAGGAGGCTGAGATCTGAGGATTGCAGTTCAAAGTCAGTCCAGGCAGGAAAGTCAGTGAAACTCTTATCTCCAATTAACTATCAGCAAAGCCAGGGGTGGAGCTGTGGCTCAAGTTGTAGAGAATTAACCCTGAGCAAAATAGCTCAAGGACAGTGCCTAGGACCTTAGTTCCATCCACAGGACCAGCAATAAATAAATAAATAAAATCTTCTTACTTGAAAACTACCCAAATACGTTAGAATATGGATAAGGGCCCAACCATACTTAGGGAATTGACTTAGAATAATCCAATAGTTATAATATTCTGGTTTGAAAACCAAATTAATCACTTTAAGGCATTAATGGCAAGTTTTTAAGTCTAATAAAGAGAAATACATTAACAAAACAAACTCCTGAAAAAAAAAATTTAAGTGCTCACCTTTCTACAACCAAACTGACAGCCTGTGTGATATCTGGGTTTGCTACCTGAAGACGTTTCCACAAAGACCATACAAATTCTTTGTCAGCCTTAAAGAAATTAAAGACATTTTAAGTGAGTTGCTTTTTACTACTACCAGAGAAGATATTATAATAATTTTAAAAATTGATAAAGAAAACATAATTAAGCCATTATTATCCTAGTCCAACGGAGTCTTTAAAAGATTAGCAGAAAAGACAATGGTAATACACAATCATTTTTAGCATTTCTACCACCCACAATTTGGGATGCAAAATGTTGAAATGCTGAATACCAAGGTGACTTTATTCCAAAAAGAAATTACTCTGTAGCTACTGCTACAGAGCTCCCTTTTCAGCTCTCCGTCGCTTATAGTAACTTCTGAGCTATTATAATCATGGTCTCTTTCCTTGTCTCCTATTCACTCTATGTATTCCAGAAAGGTTTCCCTTGCCACAATATGTTAAAGTCATTTTCTTAGGTCTTCTATGCAATGGACAATAGGGACAATAGACAAGTTTCAGTACTTATTGACTAAGGCAGTTGTTAATGTAGTTGACAAGAATCACTTTAGAGGAACTTTTTAAACATTAGTGATTCTGATAAACTGGTCTCAATAAAGTCCATGGATCAGCATTTTTTGAAAGCTCTATGCTAGGAATCTGTGCCCTCAGGGTTCAAAAAGCACTGCTCTAAAGCATCTCATTTGTTCTCTGGTTTTTCACACCTATGATCCTTCTGAGACTTCTATATTTATATCTAGCTGTTTCATCTACTCGGATTAGACTTGTATCTTCAACTGCCTACCTGATGATTCTGAATTCATCGAGTAGATAACTGACACTTTAAATGTAACCTTCCCAAGATGCAATTCTTGATTCCTTACTCTTTCACAAATCTACCTTTCTGCATTTCAGAAAATGGCCCAATATCAAATAACTTGGTTCTCTTTTCCTCATACTTGATATCCAAGCCGTCAATAAATGGCCTTCTCTGCCCAATATATCCAAATATCAACCACTAAAAGTCAAGTCCATCTCTTACTGACCTCTTTACAATTGTCTTCTAGGCTAATAGCTCAACTTTCTCCAATGTGTTCCCATAAGATTAGGAAAACAATCAATACTCTACCAAACCCACAAAGCTCTTGTAATATGGCCTCATACATACTGCTCCAGGATCATCAGTCTTCCCTCTGTTCTTGACTTCCTTGTTCTACTTGTGCTCTGGTTTTTATACATAATACACTATTTTCCAGATTTTCATACAAATTATTTCCACACTTTATTTATGCCTTTGGCTAAATATCACCTCAAGGAAGACATCTGTGACTACTTTATAGTATGTTGAAAAGCACAAAAGTACTAATATTTTTCACTATTTTTCCATGGCATACTTCAGGGAAAAGATGTTTTATATTCATTTGTTTGTTAAGGTCTAAAGAAGTGAACAGATACCTCAATTTGTAGATGATTCTATCATTCATACTCTTCTTTAGTTACAGAAGTCATTTGGGTTCTTTGCTGGCTATCATTGAAATATCCTGCCTATGGACTACGCAACTATTTCAAGTTTTATATATGAAATGTAAAAAATGTTAGAATTTAACTAAAACCTTTAAATATTACACTTACAACTATCAAATGTGTCAAAAATACATTTTCACAGTTTATTTTTGATTATTTAGCTTTGGCAAGTTTTTTTTAGGCAGTACTAATTTTCTATATTGGAATTTATCCATCTTTTCCATTATAGCTTTTGGATTTTATGTACCAGTTACAAAAGTCTTTTTTGCTCCAGGATCAGAAGTATATTTACCTATTCCTTCTAGATTTTAACTTTTATCTTCATAATTGACAAAAATTATGTATATTTACAGTGTACATTATTTTGAGGGAATTTTCTTTATTTTGTATGTTAATGTTGCTTTTGGTGGTACTGGCTTTTGAACTCGGGGCTTTGTGCTTGCTAGGCAGGCACACTACCACTTATGCAGCAATTCCAGCCCTATATATGCTGGTTATTTTTTAAGATAAGTTATGATTGACCCTCCCCAATTACACTTCCCATTCTAGAGGGATGTAGGGAGCATCACATGGATAGGTGGGGTCTCATGAACTGTTTTGCCCAGGTTGGCCTAGAATTACTGTCCTCCCATTCTCACCCTTCCATCATAGCTGGGATGATAGGTATGCACCACCACACCAAGCTACTGATTGAGATGAAGGTCTCATGAACTACTGGCCTGGGATGACCTTGAATCATGATCCTACTAACGTCCATCTCCTCATTAGGCAGGATTACAGGTCTGAACCTGCTGAGACTCAACTTAATATAACATATGTGTGCACGCAGGTGCACACATCATGATGTACATTATATCAATAATTTAGAGGGAAATGGCAAGTTCTAACCAGGTGGTAGTGGCTCATATCTGTAATCCATTCCTACTCAGCAGGCTCAAATCTAAAGATCACAGTTCAAAGCCAGCCAGTGCAGGAAAGTTTGTGAGACTCTTATCCCCATTTAACCACAAAAGGGGGAAAAAAGCCAAAAGTAGAGGCATGGTTCAAGTGGTAGAGCACTAGCCTTGAGCAAAAGAGCTCAAGGATAGCACCCAGGTCCAGAGTTCAAACCCCAGGACTAGAACTAAAAAAATAAAAAAGTAAGTTCTTTAGGAAGGACTAGTTCTACAAACAACAAATTTCAGAACTATTGTTGAGTCTTTGTTATTTAGATATATTATCTTCAATATGGATTATACCTCTGATTACTAAAAACCCTCTTTCACATGCAAATAAAGCCCATTAAAAACACACACAGTGGGGCTGGGAATATGGTCTAGTGGCAACAGTGCTTGCCTTGTATACATGAAGCCCTTGGTTCAATTCCCCAGCACCACATATATAGAAATGGCCAGAAGTGGCACTGTGGCTCAAGTGGCAGAGTGTTACTAGCCTTGAGCAAAAAGAAGCCAGGGACAGTGCTCAGGCCCTGAGTCCAAGGCCCAGGACTGGCAAAAATACATAGACACACACAGACACACAGACACACAGACACACACACAGAGTGAGAGAGAAACAGTTTCCAAGTTGTTTCAGACACAATTAAAATAAAGAAACTGTTGCCTCTTTTCCCACCCCACCCCAATTGGTCACTATTTTTAAGAAATTTAAAATAGGAGTAAAATTGTCAGCCTAACAAGTGTGAGACCATGAGTTCAAACTCTACTACTGCCAAAAAATATTTTAGGTTAAGAAATCGTTAAAAATGACATATATTTCTTTATTTTTACTCTAGATCTTCCAAACAGAATCAAATATTTTAAACTTGAAACTAAGTCTTAACTTTCTCCCAAGGTTTGTAAAACTCAGTCTATTTAGAAGATGAATAATCTAGGTGATTTGGCTCTGTATTTCCTTAGAGGTAGAATGGTTTTTGCCTTTTAGTTATCAAGTTCCACGGAAATAGACACCATCAGGGAAAACTCAAAACTGCCTTTTTTTAAAAACTAGCTTACCTGTTAGAATAGGCTACTAAAATCAGGACATTTTTTTTTTTTTTTTTTTTTTTTTTTTTGGCCAGTCCTGGGCCTTGGACTCAGGGCCTGAGCACTGTGCCTGGCTTCTTCCCGCTCAAGGCTAGCACTCTGCCACTTGAGCCACAGCGCCGCTTCTGGCCGTTTTCTGTATATGTGGTGCTGGGGAATCGAACCTAGGGCCTCGTGTATCCGAGGCAGGCACTCTTGCCACTAGGCTATATCCCCAGCCCCCATAAAATCAGGACATTTTGATTCAAAATCCAATACTATCAAAAAATGAAGACTGCTAAAAATGGGAGAATCTAATTGCAGAACAGATTGTGTTGGTGGTGTTTCATCTTATTGAAAGGTTAAAGTTTCAAATATCTAAATTACTAAAATGAAATATACCTGTTAATTATCTTGTCATATGCTTTCATTATCATCTATTTTCAAAAAGTTGGTTTCTTCATTAAATCTGGTAATAAATCTGTCTCACTTCTACATAATTTTCCCTTGAAATTGATTAATAAGTTTACTAAATATTTTGGGCTGCTAGTAAAACAATGAATAACCTGTTGGGTGTTAGCAGCTCATAGCTGCAATTCTAGCTCTCAAAAGTTTGAGACCTACAGACTGAAGTTTGGAGCCAGTCCAGGCAAACAAATGTACAAAATGCTTATCACCAATTAATCAGCAAAAAGTCAGAACTAGAGGTGTGTATGGCTCAACTGGTAGAGTGAAAAAGCTGAGTGATAATATGAGGACATGCGTTCAAGCCCTAGTATTGGTACAAAAAGAAAAGGGGGGGAAAAAACAAAACCATAAGCCTTATAAGCATTCCACAAACCTTCTATCACTTTTGCTCATCTAAAATTCTACAAATGTTAATAAAAGTGCACATAAACATCCTGCAAGTAGGTTTTGTGAAAGAGTACAATCTGGGAAGATATAATCAAAATTAAGAATATGATGAATTAGATTCAAAATTAATGAAGTCATAAATATCCTAAAGTGAACATTACCTTTTGAAACACCCTTGAAAATTCTATAGGAAAAACTGTATTTGGAAGCTAATGTATTGTCCTTAGTAAATCTAATATAGACACCTTTCCTCCCTACTCTGAAACTAAAAAATCTTTTTTTCAGAAAAGCATTATGTGTAGTTTGCCTCTTATTATAGGAGCCATATGAAAAAATATTAATTAGATAATACAATGACATGGAATGGGCTCCTGAACTCTTATTCTCCATTACATTAAAGAACACTTGTTCTCCATTACATTTATTCTAGGCATTCCAATGGAATAGAACAGTATATGGAATCACCCAAACATTTTCCCTCACCATTCACATATGACTGAATTCCCATAAGTAAAATGTGAAAATTAAAAAATTTTAAAAAGCAAGTACTTAGGCTCTTGGACTATGATAGCAGGGTTTTTGGGTTTTATTTTTTTCCAAAACTGCATGTTTTCTCCCACTTCAAAGTTTGAAGTTGATCTAGATATGAATAGCATTTCTTAAACAAATCAAAGCTCATGACACACTGCTAGGGAAAATTCTTTCTGCAACCACATGCACATGTATACAAGTTGAAATATTGAAATCAACTTACTTTGAATTGCTATTTCTAACACAATTTTCGTTTTCTCAGGTGCTATGACTTTTAGGCGAATAAATAACTAAAAGAATTAATTTTTAAAAGATGTAAAAATAAAGATTTAACTTTTTTACAAAACAACTGGGAGTTCCACTATTTCTCCCCAAGCCTCCCCAAGAGCAGGAGTCTGGTCTAACGAAAGTTTTATGATGTGAGATGCTACCAATCTCATTTCATTTCACACTGCTGGAATGTCTATGATCGACTAACAGTATTAATATTACAAAATCTCAAGAATCATCATTGTAAGTTAATTAGGACCATGTCTACATTCTTACATCTGCCTAGAGTATTGCAATCATCTTCCTAGTAGAGATATGTCCAAGGTCACAAAGGTCAATGTGATGTTGGGAGTCATATCTTAAAAAATGTAATAGCAAGTGCGGAAGGCACCGCTCAAGTGGTAGAGAGAGCCAGCAAAGAAAGCCAAATTGAAAAAGCACAAGGCTGAGTTCAAACTCAGCAAGAAATAAACAAATTAAATAAAGATGTAATAGCGAATTGATTTAAAGGAAAGTGTCCATCAGACTGTTTTCAACAGATTGCCTCCCTTAATCAAAGTTCCTTGGTCAGCTTATGTCATAGCTACCAGGAGCAGGGATAGAGAAAGTGAAGAAAAGTGAGGCAAATGGTGTCATAGATTATGACTTTACCCAAAGGCTTTATATCATGTTTTCACATCTTTAAACTCCCCATGTGTGAAGTTTAACTTACACAAAAATTTTAGTTCCTTGGTGTCTTTTAGTTCTCACTTTGCTCTTTTGCCAGTGAAAAATAGGAAAATGGAAAAAAGGGAAAATCCAAACTCATACAGCCCCTAAATTTAAGGCATATTCAATTTGAACAAAGTTATCCTATTTTTATAGGCTTGACTCTGAAGATCTCCCAACAGAAAAAAAAAAAAAAAACAGTACAAGTCAATGAATTTCATTATTTTATCAATCTACATTGATCATACTGTTCACAAACTGGCCCTGGTATTAAGCAATTCTCAATTGTTACATATTTTGAAATCAGTGACCTAAAGATGTACAGTTGGGCACAGTACCAGTGGCTAACACTTGTAATCCTACCTGAGATTGAGATTTGATGATCACAGCTCCAAGCCAGACCAGGCAGAAAAGTATATGAGACTCTTATCTCTAATTAACCACCCAGCCAGAGGGTGAGTTGTGGCTCAAGTGGCAGAGAAACAGCATTGAGTAAAAAAGCTGAGAAAACAGTGAGTTCAAGCCCCAGAACTGAACCAGCACACACACACAATAAAAACCTATTGTTGCTACCAAGTAAAGTGGCTCAATCCCTAATTGGGAGCAAAAATTGGAGAGATAGAGGGACTGCAGTTCAGGAGTAACACTCAATATATATTTTTTTAAGTTTAGAGACTACTTTCCAATCAATGGGGGGAGAGACAATACTGTTATTTGTCATCCCAGCAAAGGCAGGGCTAATGTGCAATTGTCATCTTAGTGAAAAGTGAAAGCACAAATAAGAGGATAAATAAAGCAAGACTCTATCTCAAAAAAAAACAAACAAACAAACATCAGTGTAAAAAGATCTTACAGAGTGGCTCAAAGGGTAGAGTCTGCCATTTAAAAAAAAAAACAAAAACAAAAAGAGGGCCTACTGAGTACATCTCAACTTGATTTCCTATTCCTGTTTTTTAAAAAAACATCTGGTAAAATCAAGAAAAATATGGTGCTAAAGTAAAATTAAATCTCCATGAGCATAAGGGCAATCAAATTCATCTTTAATACCATATACACAAACTCTAAAAATATTAGGGGAGTAATGTTAGTGCAATTGATTTAGCAAATGCTTTCTTTTCACAAGCAACATCACACAAAATTATATTCCTCATTCATAGACAACGGAGTTACTACAGTGGGTTAGTTAATAAATGAGTATCAGACATCATCTGGCTTGTGTAAGTCCCCAGCCTGGAGACTTCCTAAAAAATAAAAATAAATTGGTTTGTGTTTACAACTTACATTTTTGATAGTGTTTAAGAACACGGACAAGTGTGAGTTTGAAAACTTAAAAGTAGCTACTCATCCTGGAATTTTTACCAACAGTGATTACACTTTCCTCTTCCATTGGTGAATGCATTCCACTACTAGGCACCAGATACCATCTACAGACATGGTTTGGAACTTGGGCTTGGCAGAGGAGATCCATCGTCCGGGGGACAAAACTAAACCTGGGGCCCAGAAGCAACCCCCCACCCCTGCCCCAGCTCCCACCCCAGGCTGGGGGCACTGAGCAGAGGAGCAAGAGGGCGCGGTGGGGAGCCGGGGGCGGTGTCCTCCGCAGCCCCAGGTGAGGGCTGCGGGCCTGACCAGCTGGAGGCGGTGTCTCCGGAAGGGGCGCCCCAGCCGGGGCCCGCGCGGAGGACCGGGCTCCCCGCGGGGTCGGCCCCGCCGAAGAGGCCCCGGCGGGCGGCGGGTCCTCGGTACCTGACACAGGGCCAGCTCCTCCTTCACGCCGCTCAGCTCTTCCTCCAGCAGCTGCGTGCGGGCCACCTTTGCCGCCTCCACCGAGACGCCCTCCGGCCGCCGGGGCCCCGCGGGCGCGCTGAGGAGGGGAGCGTGAGCCAGGGCCGCCCCCGCCGGCCTCCGCCGGGCCCCCGACCCTTCCTCGCCCCTCCACAGCATGTCACACTTATCCGCCACCACCTCCCGCGCTCCGCCGGCGAGGCCCGAGGCCTCGCTGCGCACGGCGTGGGCCTCGGCCCTCCGCCCCCCGCGTGGGGACCGGGGCCCCAGGGGCCGCGTTGAAAGTGGAGGGGCTGGCGACGCGGCCGAGCGCGCCGCCATGACCGCGGCTCCTAACGGGTCAAGTTCCCTCTTGGAAACTCCACCTCCCCTTCCCCATCCTGGCCAGCCCGGGGCGCCGAGGCGCGCATGCGCGGTCTTTTTCCCGCCTCGGCGCGCGCGGGGTCTCGCGCTCGCGGGGCCTGACCGGCTTCCCGTGGGATAGGCTCCCCAAGGCGAGGAAACCCCGTGTGGCGCATGCGCCCCGGCCGGAATCGTTAGGAGCCTTGGCTGCCCTGACTATCTCTCTGCCTGCCTGCCTACCCTCCTGTGTCTGCTTTTCTGTCTGCTTTTCTGTCTCTCTGTCCCTTCCCTGCAGAGTGCCCTTGGCAAGCCTCTAAAACTCTACTCTCCACTTAGTTCCTTGCTTCCATCCCACAACTTTAAGCCTTCCTAGACAAGATCCTGACCCCAAATGATCCTGAACTTGTGAATTCCTTCTCCTTCAAGGCCACTGCCAACTCTTTTGTCACGTTTCATTGACCGCCCTGAAGTGTTAGTTACAGGGCTAATCTCTCCAAGGCTGCTGTAAGCTCCTTGAGGATCAGGGAATAGGTTTTAGACTTAAATGTTTTCTTCACACCCCTTAGCAAAACTGCCTTACATCCAGCTGACATCCAGCTGACTGATGTTAAGGAGATGTGGAAAGCCTTGTGCTGAGCTGGGACTATCAAGCCCGGCTTCCCATTTGAATTGTGATCCTTTTGTCTTTTGTTTTGCAAGAGTCATGATTATTTCCTTTGAGTCTTTATGTCAATTTCTTTATCTGTCAGCTGCATAACGGAATGAGCGCAGACCACATTGCCTAATAAATTGAAACAATCTGAAATCTATAATTTGAAGAGTGGTAAAGAAAACAGCTGACTTGCTTCCTCTTATTTACAAACTTTGAATAAGCAAACTCCTTTCTTTGTCCTTAAAACTCTTCTTACCACAGTACTGATAAGTTTAATAAGGACTTGCACACTGAGCTAACACAAGAGTTTTATGCCTTTTTTGCCCCCAGAGTTCCAGGACATTCTGAAGAGATTGAGGCACTGTGGAATTCGAAAGTTGGCCACTTATAACTGATTACTTCAAAATCATCAGTGCCAGAATTTAGTCTGCATGCCAAAGGACACCTTTCCAATTAGCGTCCTATTAAAGGAATTTGAGTGGGTTTAAACTTATAAAAGGGTTACATGAGAAAAAAGTACATTTGAGTCTTAGAAGTAGCTATCAGGCTGAGCTTTTACCATAGGCTGAGTCCAAAACTTACCAAATATGAATTCATTCAATTCTTATGTCATCTTTTTAAATATTGTTAACGCTATTTTACTAGTGACAAAACTGAAACTTCAAAGGTTACTGGGACTGGTGTCAGTAGGAAAGATAGAATTTTAATCCACTTAACTCCATTAACTACAAAACCTGTGCCTTTGACCTCTATCTTTACCCCCCCCCCTCATCATTTGAAACACAGCATGTGAGATTTGGGCTTAACACTGGGAGTATTAACCACATAATCACATTTGGCTCAAAAAACAATATGCACATTTTAAATTTCTACTTGTTTTGTTGTAAGTTTTATTGTTTAAATATTGTTGTAGCTACTTTTGGATTTCTGTTGTTTGTGGTAGTGGAGTTTGAACTCAAAGGCTCTGTGCTGGCCAAGCAAAGAAATCCTGGAGACAGCTACTCCTCTAGCCCTTTTCCCTCTGTGATGGGGTGTCACTTTTTGTCCTAACTGTCCTAGACTTCACTCTACCTATTTGAACTCCCCACCACAAATTAGTTGACAGATAGGGTTCTCCCATCTAAGTGGGATGACAAGCACAAGACACTGTGCCTAGCTATTGGTTGAGAGCTAGTCTCAAGAAATATTTTCCTGAGTAAACTCGGTCCTCTTGATTGCCAGTTTCCAAGAAGCTAGGAATACAGGTGAGAGCCAACAATCTGGGGATGTAAATGTTATTTCTCACTTAAATTTTAATTTTTTTATTTTTAATGGAGTTAGAAAAGAAAAAATCATAAAGTTTCTCAACCTTTAGGTTTCGTCATTTTGAAAAAAAAAACTAAGCAGCATTTTAAGATATGTTATTTCTCCTTTAGCAATTTAGTTTCATTTTTATTTGGCTGGAAAATTTGTTAGATTTTTACACCACTACTAGATAATAATGAATCTTCACAGATCATAGGTTTCTATATAATTTTAAATTTTATCTGAATTTAAGTGTTTTCCATATCCTAGAGACTAAATCAAGAATTTCTTAGTGCCTATATCTTCAGCATTAGAGTGAGATCTACAAGCCAGAATGTGACAATGTGAAGTAAGGTGTCAGCCTCATGTGGACAAATCACAATCCAGTGGAAGTACACCAAAAGAACTATTTCATGATTATAATTATTAAAATACTGTTTGATAAATTCCTGGTAATTCTTGATCCCCTGATCACTCCTGAGAGGGTTCTAAGCAAAAATCATAGGTATACAAGGGGATATCATCAACTCCAATTTCCCAGTGAGTTTCAAGTATTTCAAAAATTATGACTCGATAACAACAGAATTTCATCTTCCATTTTCATTTCCAAAGATGACATAACACTCAAGAACTGTTTAAATATTGTCTTTTTTTCTACAATTATATCCCCTGAACTCTTAACTTCCAGAGTGTTTCTTATTGGGAGGCTTAAGGGGAGAAGTAACCTGCATATGTGATGTATGAATGCATTTTGTCAATTTACTTTATTTAGCAAAGTAAGTGCAGTACTCCAGTTCTTCATCTGTATTACTTATTACATCCCTGACATCACCCCAAATATGAAGGCCTTCTTTCTTTATTACCAGCATAGGCTGGAGGATAGGCTTCATCCTCACAGCCTCAAGTATCACTGTGCTAGGACTGCCTACAGGGATTTTGACCCCACAATATATTACCTGCCCATCTCCCCAGCCTTCCTTTGAAATCTGGATGGAAACCTCAGTAATCTCATAACTCTTACATTCCCTTGCTTGCAAGACCAGCCTCACCTAGACAATGTCAATGTCGATGCTTGCTGCTACCAAGGTAGTAGCTGGGGCCCCTCGAACCACAATACAACAGTATTGCTCTCTGAGTACCTGGGTGTTTGAGCACAGTGATAGGAATAGAACTTCCTAGGTAGTACTGTTCTAACAAGGTACCCCTAGGGTACTCTATTCTCAAGGAAAAGTCTTTAAAATGAGTTACTCTTTCATACCCTTGAATCTGAACTCTGTTAATTCCTGAGATAGTTCAAGGCATCTTTTCTTTTGTCCCAGTGCAAAGTACTTTGCTTCCTTTTAATGGTGCTAATCTCTTCAGAAACCATGCCTCCCCTAGGCAACTTTAACTGGCTTTTCTCAAAAAAAAAAAAAATACAAATTTTTCAAGTCTTGCTGCTCTGTTCTTTGCTCCCAATTCTCATTATAAGCCTGGCTAAAAAGCAGCTAACAATTACCAGACCTCAGCCTCGATTCTGGGATGCCTCAAAAATTTTCCATGAGATTAATTAATATATCACCTGTAAATTTGGATTTTAGATAAATATTAACCAAATGTAACATCCACAGCCTCTAATGAAAAACTCAGTAAAGTCCTCATTCTCATCCAAAACTTCGTGAACACAGTCTTTGTTGTCTACATATTCTATTGGCATCTGGTCTTCTAAACTCTCATTAGAATCACCCATTAGGCTCTGTTTACACTTCTCCAAATTTTCCAAACCTCTCCTATAAACAAGATTGAATGGTTTAGGGATCCCATGGTTGGATTTGGTCACAACAAGGGGAACCATCTCAGTATCAGTTTTTTTGTGTGTTAGTTTTGCTTGCCATTCTGATAGAATGCCTTATATAAACAACTTAACAAAAGGAAATACTTGGCTTCATGCGGTAGGAGTATGTATCAAAGGAGATTCTTCACCTCATAGTGGCAGAAAGCAAAGAAAGAAGAGACCACTGGAAACCAGATATGGCCTGCAGAGGCATTCTCCCAGTGGCCTACTTTTCTCCAGGTAGGTGCTAACTCCTAAAACTGTTTTACTACCTTCCAAAATAGTACCACTTGCTGAGGACCAAAGGTTGAATGACTGAAACTTTGGGCAATGTTTACTTTTCAAAGCGTAACAGGCTTATAAACCAAAAGTCACCTCTGAGTACCAAGCAAAATTCATCTTCTTTCTTTATCACCATCATATTCTTGATCTGACTCAATTTCTGGTGAGTCTAGACCTCCTCGTCTAACTTTGTTATTCTAAATATCACAAATCCCTAGATTACGTACGTTCAAATGGTAATTTTGCATTCATTTTCATATTGTGTGTCTTTTTATAATGCTCTAAATTTTCATGCACATATGATGTGTGAGTGTCTTTAAGAAGGTTATAAGATTCTAGAAGGAAGCTGGGTGGTGGTAGTTCATGCCTACAATCCTGAGGATTGTGATTTGAAGCCAGCACAGGCAAGAAAGTCCCATGAATCCACCATTCAGAAAGTCTGGGGCATGAATGATAAATGCTCTAGCTCTGAGACATAGTTGCTTGATGTGTTCCAAAAGAGAAACAAAAAAGGAAAGGCTAGCTGGAATTAGAGAAAGTAAGCAGAAATATGACCTAGAATGAAAGAAGGATTTTGAATTTATCTTAAACCTAGTTAGGAAATGATTAGAGTATTTTAAGCATAGGAGATATAAAATTTTTATAATATGATTTAATACCACTCTGCCATGAGGAGAATGGATTTTTAAGTTGAAGAAAGGCAAATGGCAGCAGGAAGACTAGTGAAAGAAAGAGACTTACGCCAGGGCATCTGCAGGAGAATAAGATGAAGCGAATAGGGTAATATGATATTCATGAGTTTTAGGAAAGCTTATCAGACTGGAATTTAGCTCAATAAGTAGAGTGCTTACATTGTATGTTTGAGGCTCTAGGTTCAATCCCCACTATGGGCAGGTAGCATGTTTAACCAATAAGGACTTGCTGGTAGATTAGGTATAAAAGAAAAAGGAAGGACAATTAGGCATCATTGATTTTGATTTTGGCAATTTTTATAAATACTTTGAAGTTAATATATTAGAAAAATCAGATCTCAAATATTTTGTTAGGCCCTTAATATGCACAGGCCTTACGCATATGGGCAATTTGCTCTGTAGTGGTCTTCAACTCAACATAATTATTATTTGCACCATTTGAGAACCCTCGCTTCTGATCTAATTTTTCAACACTAATCAGTGACCAAAAGAAACATCAGAAAATAAATATGGATAGTCAAATAGGTACTATCTATAATCTCTGGTTATAAAATAAAATGTTTTGAGGGGAGGCAGGGCAAGACGGTGGGTTTGCAAAGTCTGCCACTTTCACACCCTGAAATAGAAAAATCTGGTAACAGAGAAAAGACTAGACTCTGAAGACAGAGAGAATGAGAACAGGAAACCACAAAGGATGTGAAAAGGAAGCCAAAAACTACAGAGGAAAAAAAACTCAGCAGAAGAAAAGAAGTGAGTTGGTCTGAGACTGACCCCAGCTCCCTGATTTGGGAATGGGAAACTGAAGACTTCATTATAAGGTAAAATAACTAGTCCTTCTTGCAGACTGCCAGGCCTGGCTTCAGAAAAGCCCAGACATCCCTCAAGTCCTATGCCCAGTACAGGAATTTGTGAGCCAGCACCTTCTCTAGTGGAGAAGGCTAGCTATGGTGTATAAAAGCATTCTGTCGGGCTGGGGATATAGCCTAGTGGCAAGAGTGCCTGCCTCGGATACACGAGGCCCTAGGTTCGATTCCCCAGCACCACATATACAGAAAACGGCCAGAAGCGGCGCTGTGGCTCAAGTGGCAGAGTGCTAGCCTTGAGCGGGAAGAAGCCAGGGACAGTGCTCAGGCCCTGAGTCCAAGGCCCAGGACTGGCCAAAAAAAAAAAAAAAAAAAAAAAGCATTCTGTCACTCCTTTCATCTCAGAGGATGACAATAAAATATCTTGAGAAAAGCCCATTGTTAGGAATGAGTTAGTTAGGGGTCTGTGAATAAGAAGAAATTATACCTTAAGATTGGCAAAACATTGACTTAGAACCTGGGATATAGGTGGTAATTGAGGAGAGCAAGAGCATCTACAGAAGATAAATTTAAACTACAGGAAACAGCACTGGCAGCTTGGATGCGGGAGTTGGGTGCTGGGACAGCTGACAGTGCAGAGTCAGGTAGCTGAGGCACTGATGTGATGGCCATTTGTGTCTACTGCTATAGGCAATTTTACGTTCTTCTGCCCATTTATTTTTTTTATTGTCAAAAAAGTGTCATACAGAGGGGTTACAGATTCATATGAAAGGCAGTGAGTACATTTCTTGTTCTATTTGTTACCTCCTCCCTCATTTCCCCCACCCCTCCCTCCCCCTGCCCCTCTCCCAAAGGAAGAGATTTTTTTTAAGTCGGTTATAGGGCTTGATCTCTGGGCCTGGGTACTGCCCCTGAAATCTTCAGCTCAAGGCTAGCACTCTGCCACTTGAGCCACAGCTCTACTTCCCCATTTACTCTTTAGTTCAATTTTCCATCCCTTTTTTTTTTCTCCAAAGAAAGAGCCATGATCTCTGCCTTTCATTGTTCGATTTTTTTTTAATCTTTCTTTTTTTTTTTTTTTTTGCCAGTCCTGGGCCTTGGACTCAGGGCCTGAGCACTGTCCCTGGCTTCTTTTTGCTTAAGGCTTGCACTCTGCCACTTGAGCCACAGGGCCACTTCTGGCCGTTTTCTGTATATGTGGTGCTGAGGAATTGAACCCAGGGCTTCATGTATAAGAGGCAAGCACTCTTGCCACTCGGCCATATCTCCAGTCCCTCACTGTTCGATTTTAAATCATAATTCTTTTCCTATTTTATAGCCATTTCCCACTATATACTTTTCTTCTATCTACAAGTAGAACTCTCTCTTGCTTATAATTTCAGTTTCTATTCCGTAATCTCTAATCATTCCCCATTACTTAGGAACTTGTTTGCATAAACATTATCTTTCCTTCCTTCATTCCTTTTTTTCCTTCTTTTTTCTTTCTCTCTTTCTTCCTTTTTATTCCTTCCTTCTTTCCTTTTTTGTATTTTGGGATTGTTGTTTTATATTCTGTGATATGGGTGTGTTTATCCGTTCAATTTTTGCAATTTCTATTTACCCTTCCCTGTCCCAACATAATGTCTACTATATCTTTTCTATGTATCTCATTCCATTTTCTTAATAATGTCTTCATCAGTTTAGTACCTACTCATTTCTTCTATATAACTGCATACCAAGTAATATTCATTATCATTACCCTCACTGTCTCTTTCCTATTACCACCCTCATTAACTATGGTCTTCCTAGATTTGGAGATATATCTTTGCTTCAATATTCATCTAAAAATATTGGAGCAGTAGTGGTGACTGGTCTGCATTAGGTATTGCCTCCAATACAAAGCTGTGGTTTATTTACAACAATAACTTTTGCAGAGAGGCTACCTCAGCCTGAATTGAGAAATGGTCTTCATATAGTGTTTTAGCACTGAAATCTATTATTTGACTACTGAATAATTCCTCAAATCTACTAATAGGAAAATACACTACAACTCAACCACTGTCCACTGTAAGTATTCTCTTCAAAAAACAATCACCAATTAATCAAATCTCTACCAAAAATATGGTTCCAAATGCATAACCCCCAGTGAAAACTCACTATATTCAAGAACAAGCAAGGAATTATGTCTTCTCAAATGCTAACAATTACACGATAAGGAACTTATGTGCCAATGAAAAGGAAGAAATATAATTTTTTTAAAAGAATGATCAAATTAAGGAGGTAATACACAAAAACCTGAGCAAAGTAACCAATTGAAATAAAAAAGAATTTAAAAACCAGAATGACTTTTCCAAGCTTTTTCATTTCCTTATGAATGATACAATGTAATTTTTTATGATGCTAGTATAGAATTCCATTGTGTATATATACCTCATTTTCATCCATTGAGGAGCATCTGGGTTGACTACATATCTTGGCTTTGGTAAATTATACTAAGCAAAGTAAGCCAGACCCAAAGAAACATAGGCTGCATAGTTTCTCTCATTTGTAATAATTAGAATGTACCTATAAATCTACAAGCAAATGCAATTGATAGTAAAAGATAAATATTACACCTGGACATGATTAATTTTTTAGCAGTCTAAACATTTGCACAGTGAGAATGAAGGAGGATATCCTTAGGAAAGGATCGCAAAGGCTCAATAGCTATATACATATGATCATACAAAATGAACTCCAAGAAATGGAAGCAAGAGGTTTTTTATTGTACTTTTTGTGGTTCATTTTTTTCCTTTTCATTTCTTCTTTCATTTTTTTAGTCCCTTCTGTCACTGTTTATGATTTCTGTACCCTTTGACTTGTATATAAGTTGATATAATTTGGGGATGGGAAGTGGAAGTACAGAAGCAGTGGCACAAAGGATGAACCAATACAGCAGTGAAACCTACTAGACACTATGTTGGAAATGAAATCTACAACTTTGTGGGGATGGAAGTTGGGAGGGGAAAACTGGAAGTGAATGAGGGAAGGGGTAACACTGTTCAAAAGGAAATGTACTCATTACCTGACTCATGTAACTGTAACTCCTCTGCACATCATAACTTTACAATAAATTTTTTTTAATTTTAAAAAATCTGAATGAGATAAGGAAGACTCGCCCCCCACACACATATCTTTTTCCTTATATAAAAATCAACTCTAGATGGATCAAAGATGTCAAAGTAAGGCTCCAAAATTTAAATCTGCTACAAGGAAACATAGGGAAAACTTTATAAGTCTTAAGAGATAATTATTTTTTGAATAGTATTCCAACTGCTCAGAAACCAAGAATAAGAATTGGAAAATGGGAACATATCAAATTTAAAAGTTTCTGCACAGCAAGAGAAACAATTACCAGAACCAAGAGGCAATCCACAGAATGGGAAACAAGCACTGCTAGCTATCTAATAGATATAAGATTAATCTGGGTGTGGATGGCTCATGCCTGTACACCTAGCTACTCAGGAGGCTAAGATCTGAGGATTGCAGTTCAAAGCCAGCCCAGTCAGGAAAGTGTGGGAGACTCTTATCTCCAATAAACTAATTAGAAAAAGCAGAAGTAGTGCTGTGGCTCATGTGGTAGAGCACTAGCTTGGAGCACAAAGAGGCTCGGGGACAGTACCCAGGCCCAAGTTAAAGCCAGAGGACCAACAACAACAACAAACAGAGATTATTATCCAGAATATACAAATAGTTCAATAAATTAAACATTAGAAGAACAAATTAATAAATGGACAATTGAGCAGTTCTCAGAAGAAGTACAAATGGCTAACAGATATTGGAAATGTTCATCATCCTTAGCCATAAAAGAAATGAAAATCAAAACTACATAAGATTCCATCTCACTTCATTCAGAATGGCATCACAGAAAACCAACAATAACCATAACAATAATGCTGGGAAGGATAGAGAAAAAAGGAACCCTCCTATATAATCAGTGGGAATATAAACTAATTTAACCACTGTGGAAATTAATGTGATGTTCTTCAAAAAAAAAAGTCACAGTATACCCACCCTATGACTGACATACTATTATCAGGTATACATTTGATACAATGTAAATCAACATACAAGAAAGATAACTGCATCTCCAAGATTATTGCAGCACTGTTCACAATAGCCAGTTGGTGGAATCAGGTGAGGCGCCCAACTACAGGTGCATAGATAAAAAAGATGGTACATATCTACTGTGGAATACTACACAGTCCTCAAGAAAAATGAAAATAGGCCATTTGTAGGAAAATGGTTGGAATTGGAAGACATCATGTTGATCAAGATAAGCCATGCGCAAGAATCCAAGTACCAAATGTTTTTGCTTATTTATGGAAGCAAGATCTAAAGGACATACATACTTACAGAAAAACAATAGGAAATGTTATTCTTGTTACAATTAATACATGCAAGTCTGAAGCAATGTGAAGAAAACTGTTGGTTCCATTAATATATACTAAAATAAAGCAATACAAAAAAGTAAAACAAACTCCATTGGAGGATGTTACCAGCAAGAAGGAGAAAATGAGGATTAATATGGTCAAAAAAGGAGGAAGAAGGCAAGGGAAAAAAAGAAAGGATAAGTTTGATTGGGAAATGTATACATATATGGAAAAGTCTGAAAGAAATTCCCCTTCTATATCTAATGTAAGCTAACAAAAGGTAAAAGAGAAAGAAAAGGAAAAAAGAAAACAAAGTTTCCCAGAATCAATGTGCTATAACACTACCTAAGTTTTATTTAACTGGTAATCAGAAATTTCTAAAACTGTAAGTAACAGCCTTTTATAAACAACCTCCCAAATTCCTGACTCTTGTCAGTTTCCTGAAGTAGGAAAATACTATAGTAAAAAGCAAATAACCTCTCCCTTGCTCCCACACACTCATGATGAAAGATTATGAAATAAAAAAAGTTGTCTATTAAAATGCAAAGCTAATTCCTCTCCTAAATTCCTCAAGCATTCACTGAGAATTATTTTAATAGTATAATAAAAAATTATTTTTACCGAAGGAAATTGTAGGAATTGTGGCTTTCATTTGGATGTTTCCTTGAATGCTACAGGTACATTTATTTTGTAATAACTCTTTCAAACCTTCAAGCCTTGGCATGGGTTATCTCTTTCTAGAAGATCCTTCCACCACTTCTTTGGCTAATAAAATGCTCACACATCCTTTAAATCCCATTTTAAATGTCGTTGTGCAGACCCTTTCTGGCACCTAGAGGTTCCCATAGTCATAACCTTTCGTTGGTCCCATAAGACTTACCACATTTTATTGAAGGTTGCCTTACACTCGTCTCTCAGCATCTGGGAAGCAGACCCTTTTTCACAATCAATTCTATACTACCAGGCATCCAACACAGTTAAATTCAGAAAGCAAATGATTATTTCTTTACTCTACATACTCTGTACTTTGCATTAGGGACTGCAATTATTTCTTTACTTTTACTTAGAAAGTGAATACCAAAAAATGACCATCTATTCTTCCTCTCTGCGATGAAGTTGAATTTTTTTAGAGTGACTTTGGTGAACTTTCTCTTTCTTGCATAATAGCTAATTGTTGGCCTTTCAGCTTGTGTCAGTTTCCATCATCTTGTGGAGATCATTACAAGCAATGTTTCAACTGTATCATAAAAAGCTGCTCACATAGCCAAAAGTTTTTCCACTTTTAGATTTCTGAGAAGGTGTTTTGGGAGAAGATGTAGTTAGGTGAGTGTAGCTATGTAAGAACAAGAGGAAGTGAGGGAAAAGTTGATAGAGTGTTATAGGACTTCCGAGGAAACTGGTTTATGATGTTCAAAGATCACTCGTTGTGTTGTTGATTTCTTAGGGAATAATCAACATTAACTTTCTATTATTATGGCCTTTTAGCTATAAAAATTAAGTAAATTTCATGCAAAGAATTTCCCTATTTAGATAGGAAGAAACTATTCATTGATGAGGATAAGAAAGTAGTTTACTACTTCCTGTGAATCCCAGAATCAGAGGTAATTGCTCCCAAAAGAACCAACTACTGTAATTAGTGCCCTCTGCTGTACATGTGCAAAATTACAGAAAACTGTTATTTGCAGATCTGTCTAGACATTCTTGGCTTTGGCATTTTCCAGAAGCATGGCTTTAATAGTAGCTTTATTTAATTCCAGCTGGCCAAGCTTTAACATGTTGGGTGAAATTTTGTCTTCCATAATTATGAGCTAATCCAAATGGAATAACAAAGAATATGTAAGAGGCCATCATTACAGGCCCATGGTTATGCTCAGAAAAATATATTTGTAAAATAGCTGAACTTGTTTCACGCAGTTGTTTTAAAAATCTGTCTTTTCTTTTTATAATGATGCTGTGTTGATCACTTTTTCTGGACTCTCCTTTTGTGTATCTTCCTATGTTTATTTAAGTCAGAGTCAACTCAGAGATCCATAAACCTTTTTAGTTGCTTATGGTATTCAATAATTGTTTTATGTGACATTTGTTTTGTGCCATTTGATTTGTTTCTGTGCCCAGAATTAAAATTTTCTGCTTCTGTCTGAATTTTATTAACTGAAAATAGTATAAGTAGGCTTAGGCCATATTTGTAAGTGGTCCTCTGGCAACTACTTATCTTTTGTTTATCTCTCAATGCAGGTTATGAAATCTTAAGCATTTTATGCACCTTTAAATAATCATTCCACATCTTTAGAACAGTATACTCCATTCAGATTTGTATGCTACATCTTTATTTTGTAAATTTTCTCTCTATATAAGAAGAACTATTTAAAATAGCATTATTTAAAGTGTACACAGGGTTTATACATGTTGCTTTGGTAATAATCTGTGAGTCTAAGAAATGAGTGTTCTGAATTTATTTCTTGCTCTTTTTATTATTAATTTCTTCCTTCTAAATCTCAGCACTTAGTTCATATAAGATATTTTTTAGCAGGTTTAGATAGTGTATAAGCTTATTAAGAGCCAAACATATTTTATTTTAAAAACCATATCTGTTTACAAAATATGAATGTACCTTACAAAATCATTGTAATTGTTAAAAATTTTCCAAGAAGATGTATGATATACTGCTAAAACCAGAAAGATATATTTAAATTTACATTAAAATGTACAAATAAAACAACAAAATGAAAATAGTTTCAAACTTTCCTGGGCTTTTACATCAGGTTAGTTTCCAATTTTGGGAAAATGTAGAACAATTGTTCGACAGCAATAAACATAATAACAATCAAAAAGAAAAGGGAGTTAAGGTAAACATTGGAAAAATGATGCTGGAATTTGTTATAACAATAGATCCTATTATCCAGCTAAGTGCTTCTGCACTGAATACAATCTTTTGTTTGGGGTGCTTTCGTTTGGAAGTATACAACTAAATAAAAATGAATAAGCACCACATATGTGATGTATATCTTCTAGATTTGCTGCTTTCCATTTTATTATTTTTTGAATTGAGTTTGACAGTAAGATCTGTTATGTATTTCAATGTAGTGAATATTCGTTTGTATAGTGGCATTTTATATTAAGGAATATTTAAATCTGGGGGAGTTTAAAATACATAAAACAGGTTTCTTTTCCTTTTTAAGTTGGGAAAAGGAGAAGGACACCAATAAAATGTGACATGTGCCCTGAACATTTTGCTAGTCTCAACACAGGTCACTCCACTTGTTTGTCTGGGATGAAAGTTTGTCTCTAGAAGTCTGTAAATAATTTTCTACCTCCCATCAAGGCACTAAAGATTACTGATGTTCTAAGTTTTTACTTGCTTTTTTTTTTTAAAGAAAAATGCATTCTTAAAGCAGAAATTCTTTATCTTGATGAAATAAAATAATTACCACAACATAGAAACATGAAATCCTCCATGACAAGACAAGCTTAGATTTTCAAGGAAATAAAACATTTTCTGATAAAACACCCAGCAAAATAAACCAACACAGAAAAATCAATAACTTTTCTATATATCAACAATGAACTTCTTGATTAAAAAAAAAAGTCAGGGAAGCAAAATCATTCACAACAACCTCAAAAAATAAAATACCCAGACACAGATTTAAGAAAAACAAACAGGATGTTAAAGATCTGTATAGTGAAAATGAGAAAGCACTAGCCAAAAGAATTATAGAAGACACTGGAAGATGGAAATTTTTCCCATGTTAATGGAATTGGAGAAATAAATATTGATAAAATGGCCATATTACCCAAAGTAATATACAAATTCAATGTAATCCTTCTCAAAATTATAATGACACTCCTCACACAACTAACAAAGAAAAAAAATCCTAAAATTCACAAGGAAATAAAAGGACTAAAGGACACAAAGGATAGCCAAAGCAATCCTGAGGGGGAAAAAAAGGCAGTACATCCTATCTAACTTCAATTTATACTAAGAGCCAAAGTTGAAACAGAACAAAATAAACAAAACAGCAAAGTACTCAATTAGAGAAGACATATAAACCACTGGACTAGAAGACTCAAACCTAAGCAAGTTTCACTAGGAAAAATGTTTACAAATGACTTAACTCATTTTATGGGCCAACTTCACTAGGATAACACATTATGTCTGTGTGTCTATGAAAATGATGGGCATTTCTGAATGCATAGGCTAAATACAGAAGATGATGCTTGCCAACCAAGGGCTTGCCAACTAAGGGCTTAAATAGAACAAAATAGTGAGAAAAGAGGGAGTTGTTCTGTTTGAGTTAGGAAATCTATCTTCTTCTGCCATGAAATATTAGTGCCCATGGTTCTATCTTCTTCTGCCATGGTTTTTAGGCCCTAAGATTCAAACTGGAATTACCTTACTGATTTTTGGGGTCTTTAGGTTTCAGAGAGCAGGTCCTGGGGCCTCTCGGACTTCATGATTATATGAGCCAATCTATCATAACAAATATTTCTATATATCTATATCATCTATGTCTATAGCTGCATCTATATATGTCTATATCTGTATAATACATATCCCATTGGTCCTGTTTCTCTAAAGAACCTGCTACCAACTAAATACTACAATGTAGAAAAGATAAATGGAAGGTTAAACTATTTTAAAATAGCAAATAAGTTTTAACATTGTCCAACAAAGGCAAGTACAAATGGCAATAAACACGAGAAGCTACTGAACTTTAACAGTGACTCTCAATTACAATCGCAATAGGTTACTTTGTGGCTGTCAACAAATGGGGTCTAGAGTTTAGATGATAAATAGAGAATGCCCAACACCATATTAAAGAAAACAAATGAGATGAAAGCTCTGACAGTAACTGGCTTTAGAACCAACAGTAATTATAGGTCTGGAACGTAGCTCAGTGATAAAAGTGCTGCCTACCAAGTGCAACATTCTAGGTTCTAGCTCCAGTGCCAAAAAAAGAAAAGACAAAAAGTATAGTTAAAAAAAATGAAAACCTACAGTAAGTATACGGTCCATACTATGATGCTGGTGGAAAAAAATGGACTAAAAGAAAATACAGAGCCCAGAAATTGATCCACGTAACTGACAGAAAGGCAAAGGCAATACAATGGAGGAAAAAGTCTGTTCAACAAAGGGTGCTAAAACATCTTGACATACATATATGAAAAAATAAATGGGCACTGGGAATATAGCCTAGTGGAAAAGTGCTTGCCTCATATACATGAAGCCCTGGGTTCAATTCCTCAGCACCATATATACAGAAAAAAAAGCCAGAAGTGACACTGTGGCTCAAGTGGCAGAGTGCTGGCCTTGAGAAAAAGGAAGCCAGGGACAGTGCTCAGGCCCTGAGTTCAAGCCCACGACTAGCAAAAATAAATAAATAAATAAATGAACCTAGACACAGACTTCACAAAAATGAAAGCAAAACAGATCATAGATGCAAATGTAATATGTAAAAATATAGAACACCTAGAAAGCAACACAGGAAAAAATTAGATGATGTCATCCCTTTTTCTCTTCTCAGAACCTCTGAGTTCAAGCCCCATAAGTACTTATAAATAAATAATATAGCATATCATAATATAGCATATCAGATGACTTTGATTATATGTATATGTGCATATACATACAAACATATTCATATACCTAAATATCACAGCCAGTGCTAGCAAAGACTTGTAGCTTTAGAAATACTCATATATTGTGAGTGAGTGAAAATTCAAAGTAATCTCTTTGGTTAAACAATTAGATATAACATATACATTTTGAATCTGGTGTATGCATACCCCACAATGCAGCAATTCCACTCTTCTGTCTCCATGTAGAGAAATTCTTAAACACTTGTACCAAAAGACATGTCCATATCAATTTAAACCACTTATTTCTTCATCTGTAGAGCATAATTATAATGTGGTATATTCATTCGATGTAAATCAGTGATTCACAGCTATAAAAATTCACATCAATGAATTTCTGAAGCATAATAGTCAAACAAATGCAGAAGAAAACACTACAAATATATTCTACTATATATTCACATAAATTTATATATGGCAAAAACATGTGGGTGGAAAACTTTAAAGGGAGGGAAAGTATCACATAAATGGGAATCGCGGTTATCTATGAGGAAGATTATAAGAGATTGCAATTTGGAAGAGCACTTCAGACAAATTGACCCTGTACTAATTCTTAAGCTAATAGAGAAATGAATTGTATTATTATTTTTTAAGCTTCCTGTAGTCCCAGCTACTTGGGAGACAGAGACCAGGAAAATTGCAGCTCAGGACCAGCGTAGGTAAAAAGTTAGGGAGATCCATTCTCATCAAATAAGCTTGGCATGGTGGTACTTTCCTGTAATTCCAACTATATAGAAGACAGAGGTAAGAAGATTGCAGTCTGAGCCAAGCCCAAGCCGGGGAAAATGAATGACTTTATCTGAAAAATAAAAAAAGTGGAAAGCAGAAAGGACTCTCAAAATATAGCTCAGATGGTAGAGTGGTTGTAAGCATGAAATCCTCGGTTCAAAACCTTGATATCATGTAAAAACATCACATGCCATATGTATTTGTTATATATTTCATAATAAAACAATTGTTAAGCTGAAGCTGAGGTTCAGTGGTAGAGAAGCAGATTAACAAGTGGAAGTCCCAAATTTAAACCCCAGGGCCTCCAAAACATGTTTTAAAATAACAAGGTAAGGAGGTGGTGATTCTATAGACTGTGACACCATAAGTTGACTATGTTCATGAAAAGCAAACTTAAATAGAATGAAGAGTGGAAGAGAAACACAACCTTAGCTTTTGTTTCTCTAAGTGGCACAGAAACCTACAACTAAAGGCTCTTGTGAGCTGTGACTTTATAATTCTGAAAAATCCTTGGATGAGTCTCATAGTTTTATAAGGAATTGATCTGATGATGATGGTGGTGGTGATGATGATGATGATGATGATCATGATCATGATCATGATGATGATGGTGGTGATGATGATGGTGATGATGATGATGATAGTGATGGTGGTGGTGGTGGTGGTGGTTGTCCCAAGGGATTGTGCAGCCTAAAGAAGTTTAGGTTTATTGGTAGAACATCTGTCTTTCCATTGTTATCATTATCTCCTCTTCATTTGAACCAATGAATCCATTTTCATAGCCACTGAAACACAAAGCCAAAGAGCCAAGTAAAGCCGACCACATGCAAAATATCCTAAAGAAAATAGATATCCAACACCTCACATCTTAAAATTATCACAACTGCCTAGTGAACAGAAAACTAACGGACAATTTTTGTTCAGAATCTGCCCTTGATCTAACATAAGGACAGTAGGATTTTGCACTTTGTTCTCTTATCACAATGTCTCTAGGAATGAAAAACAATGGTAAGGTTGACTACAGATACAAATAACTAGGAAAAATTACAGTACCTTTACATTACTGTGGAGTGACGTAGTGCTGGGCCAGAGACTCTCCATAACTGCTGACTAGAATAATGCAGCTCTGAGACTTGGATCACAGAAGCCCTCCCTCATTAAAAGAGGCCCATATGGCTTCCAAATCTACCTAAGACCCCCAACTATGTTCTCCCTTCAACCTCAGATCTTTAATCAACACAGATGCTGAGATTTTAGCCAAGGTGCTTGCCCTGCATCTGATAAACTGTTCCTGCAATTAATTAACCCAGACCAAGCAGTTTTTGTGCTGGTCACAGATCCTCTGGCAACCAGAGACTCTCATCCATCATCTCACCCACCAAGACCCCCATTTATATCCTGCCCTCACACTCTGAGGAGGCATTTGAGAAGAGAGGAAGCCTCTTTATGCTTCAAACATTACCTGGGATGGGTATAAAATGAGTTTACTTTTTTCATTCTATAAGATTCCAATCTCCTTATATTTTATGAAATAATGCTGTCCATTGTTTGTAGAAACAGCTAATGTTTCTTCATCTTTTTGTTGTTCAATGGACTCAAACTTTTTTTTCAGGATACATATACAACGTTTTATAGACATCAACTAAATACTCATACTTGAATTGAAACCCCTATGTACAACTACCTAAGAATAAAAAGTAATTAAATAAAAAAGAAAGTAAATACTCATACTTCTTAACACCATGTAACCCAAACTAACAAATGAATTTGATGTATTAATAATCCACCACAAAGTGAGGGATTCTGGAAAAGTTTTAAGTCTAATTCTTTTCAACAGTGTTGAAAATAAAAAGAAGGCAGATTTCTGTGATTTGTCAAAAGAGCTTTGATATTGTCTCCTCAAATGTAAAGTAAGAATGAAGCAGAAATAAATTTTTTGTGTAATTCCATAATATGAACAATAAACACTTTTCCCCCCACTAACTGGTTGAAGATTAGGGAAAGATTAGAACATTTCCACAAATTTTAATCATAGTACAACAAGAGGTCAGACAACAAAAGTAGAAGAGAGAATATCAGTTCTTTGATTTCCTGCTGATAATGAAATATAAATCACATATTATCTCTAAAATGAAGTCTTTTCATTGTCTCTCTTACACTCCAACATGTACAGTTACTAATAATTTATGTTTCTGGTCTCCTTGTAATGCCTTTAAATAAGATATTTTCATTACTATTTATCAGAAAGTGTTTTTTTTTAACATTTTCATTAAGTTTGTTCATTTTGAGTTAAATTTATTACATGGTTGGACTCAAGTGTTTTCACAAGAAGATAGCTTCAAATTGATAATAGAAAATATGGCATTGAAAAACAGTATTCAAGAAGAACATCCTTGGTAGAGAAAAAGCTTTTTATCAACTTTACCTATTTCAAATATTTGTAGACCCCTGGATTGTACACTGTGGAAAGCAAACTGTCATGGAAGCCTGTATTTGTACAGATAAGCAAGTTGGTACATATTTGTTGCAAATATGTTCTTCTTCTGCTACATTTCACATTAAGTGCTGCACAGTGCTGCTATCATTCCCAAAGTAATTTCTGACATTAAGAAAGCCCAGATATTATTAGAAAAAGAATCTCACTCTTTTATTTCTTAATCACAGCATTTTAGATTCATTCAAATGAATCAACTAATATCTTGTTTCAAGAATCATCAAGAAATAAAATAAAGCTAAAGTGTACTTTAATTAAAAACAGATTAAATGTGACTATTACTCCAGAGTAACAAATAACAGAACTCAGTTTACAAAACTAAATTTTATAACCCATTTAGTACATTGGGTCAAAGCCCATCTGCTTGAGAAGGAAAGCTAATTTTCCTTTCTTAATCCCCTTCAAATTATTTTTTTACCTTAGCAAATGGGGCAGATTATTGAATCAAATATAATAGTTGCACAATTTAGAAACATTGGTAGTAATAATAAATGGCAGTTATATATTTAACATACTAGAATTTATAATACAGATTCTTTGTAAAAGGTGTTAAAAATTTATATTTTCATATATTGGTAGAATTGTAACACAGATAGTAATGCTTACAATTTTTTTTATATTGTACTTAATTTGGATTAGGTTACAATGATCACCATAAGGCCATTAAAAGATTGTTTTAAAAAATAATTTTAGCCTGGGAAAGTTAATCAAATGTATGCAAAAGTAATTATAGAAATTAACTGCAAAGGTAAAAAATAGTAATTTTTTGGAAATAGAATCCTAAGAAAAAAAGCCTTTATAACAGAAAAGTTATAAAGTAATACTAGCTCAAAAATTTAAAATTTCAAATCTATTCTAAAAACACATGGAAGAAACTGATCTTGTTAAACTAGTTGCAAAGGTCAATCTACTTTCAAAAAGTTTCAAAATAAAAAATGACTAAAAGAGTAAAAACATTCAAAAAAGAAAAATTCAACCTTCAAACTGCAAGTAATATAAAGATTCATATTCACTAGGCTGAAAGTATACATACATGCACATCTGCACAGAAAAATATTTACAGCCAAGTATCACTGGGGAAAAGAAGAGCTTATTACTTAACTTGAAAATTGCTAAGTAGGAAATAATTTTCTAATGCCAATTGCTTGTAATTAACACAATCATTCTACTACCCGTTAGTTTTACACTAGTAATGGTAGTACCGTATTACAGTAATAATGTATAATTAGCATTTCTTATCATTTGACAAAGATCTTTTTGAAGAAAGTCATGAGGCCTGCATGTGGGGAACACTGACTTGAATGAAATTCTTACAGCAATTTTGTAATTTAACCTCATTAAATGTCATGTAAAGAGAACACAGTTTTATTGAAGTTTTGCTCTTTAACAAATGAAATTATTGGAGCGTTCTGTCATCTATATGATGGGTGACTACCAGGAAAATGTGCTCTGAATTTACTTCCAAATTTTTTTCAAACTAGTGTGTCATGGCCATTAATGCTAGCATAAATCTGAAAGTCCTATAGATTCTATTTCCTATTTTGTTCACATAAAAATATTGTTTTGTAAATATTTGCCTATATATTATATTTCTATATGCATATTACATTTTTATTCAAAATATTAATAAAAAATCTCCCATGGTAGAAAAATGTGCTTTAAAAAAGATAAAATGGTTGCGCACTGGTGATTCACACCTGAAATCCTAGCTACTCAGGAGACTGAGATCTGAGAGTCACAGTTTAAAGCCAGCCCAGGCAGGAAAGTCCATGAGATTTTTATCTCTAATTAACTACAAAAAGCCAAAGTGGAGCTGTGGCCCAAAGTGGTAGAGCACTAGCCTTGAGCACAAAAGCTCAGAGACAGGGCTAAGGTCTTGAGTTCAAGCCCTAGGACCAGCAAATAAACAAATAAACCAATACATAAAATATATAGCATTATCTCAATAGTTAATTATTGATGAAAGATTATTTTGAATTTATAATAAAATGGCAGTGGTTTTTCTTAGGAGTGTAGATATGAATTTTTGAAAGTTACTGAAGATTGAAACTAGTAAATTTAAAAAACCAAACCAAACCTTTTCTGGTGCCAGTACTGGAGCTTGATCTAAACCTTGGTGCTGTCCATGAGCTTTCACACTCAAAGCTGGTGCTTTACCAGTTGAGTCACACCTCCACTCTTGCTTTTTTTTAATTGACGAGAGAAGTCTCACAGATTTTCTGCATAGGCTGGCTTGATTCATTATCCCCAAATCTCAGCCTAAGTAGCTTACTTTACAAGTGTGTGACATTGGCACCTGACAGTTAATTTTAAACATTTTAAAATGATATTATTTGATGATAGGATATTATTTGAGGAGAAAGTGTGGAAACCAGATAGTAGCGGTGATTGTGCAACAGTGTGAATGCAAATGATAACACTGAATTTCACATTTATAAATGAGTAAAATGGAAACTTTGTTATATTTATGTTACTACAATTACAATAAAAGAGCAAGTATTTGATTCAAAGATGGAGATGCTCATAAAGAATTAGTTTTGCATTCATTATAGCTCTATGTATACAACAGTCTTATTATTGATACACATAAATACTGTATAGCTTGATTTTCATTTCAGCTGCTGGAGTTGTGTTTTTCACTTTAACAGAAAGCTTATAGAAGAGAAATAAAAGGCATTATTAAAAAGAATAGGTTTCCAGGCACCAATAGTTCATGCCTGGAATCCTAACTACTCAGGAGGCTGAGACCAAGAGGATCAAGATTCTAAGCCAATAGGAACAGAAAGACTTGTGACTCCATTTCCAATTAGTGAAAAGAAGAGGTGGGTGTGTGGCTCAAATGGTAGGGCCTAACAGGCAATCTAAGAAGGCACATAGGCCTTGAATTCAAGCCTTGGGGGTGACAATAATAATAACTATAACAATAGCAACAACAATATAAGTGTAGAAAATAACATAAAATAAAGAGAAATGGGTATGAAAAGTCAGTTGTTTGTTTCAGGGAAATATATGTTACAAGTCATCTCAACACTTACAACAAGCATTTAAACACAAGTATATTGGAATGGAAGCTCAGTGCACATTTTAATCAGGTCCTTGGATGGAAATTGCTTTATGGAATCATCAGTAGAGTCTTATTTACACTAATTTTTCTGAACATTGGTCTAAACCAAGGCAATAGGACCAAGTCACATTAAATAAGTCCTAAACATCATATTCCATGGGAGAAGCAAAGAAAAAAAAAGGGTTCATAGGATTTTTTTTGTTTGTTTGTTTTTGTTTTTTTTTTTTTTTGGCCAGTCCTGGGCCTTGGACTCAGGGCCTGAGCACTGTCCCTGGCTTCTTCCCGCTCAAGGCTAGCACTCCGCCACTTGAGCCACAGCGCCGCTTCTGGCCGTTTTCTGTATATGTGGTGCTGGGGAATCGAACCTAGTGCCTCGTGTATCCGAGGCAGGCACTCTTGCCACTAGGCTATATCCCCAGCCGGTTCATAGGATTTTGACACTCATAATGTATGCCCAGGAAGAAATCAAGGCTTCAGATACAATTAAGGTTAGCAACCTTAATTAGCAATTAGCTGACCTTAGAATAAGAAGATTATCGTTGATCATCAAGGTGAGCCTGGTTAGGCCCTTAAAGTAGAAGAAAAAGGAAGAAGAGTGAGCCAGAAAAATGCAACAAGAGAGATTCCTAGCCCCCCCCCCCTCTCTCTCTCTCTTCCAGTCGTGGGGCTTGAATTCAGGGCCTGAGCACTCTCCCTGGCTTTTTTTGTTTTTTGCTCAAGGCTAGCACTCTACCACTTGAGCCACAGTGTGCCTTCCAGCTTTTTCTGTATATGTGGTGCTGAGGAGTTGAACCCAGGGCTTCATTACACTAGGCAAGCACTCTACCATGAGGCCACATTCCCAGACAAAATTCCTAGTCTCTGAAGCATGATATGACAGGAAAAGAAAACAGGTGTATGAACATATAAATCACTCTAAATAAAAATAAAAACCAAAATAATTTTTACAACATGTAACATCACCATGAATTAAAAGTGCAAATGAAGGGGGAGGAAGTTACCATTTTCACTTACCAAACTGATAAAAGACTTAGGTGGTGCTGGACTAGATCTGGAAAATACAAGTTTTTCACAGAAGACCAGAAAAAGCAAGCAAATTTCCTTGAAGATAATGTAGCAGCATATGTCAACAGTCTTCTGAAATGCATATCCTAAGGTGAATCTACATGACATCTAGGAACTAGTCTAAGGAAAATACTAAATAATTTTGCAAATTAACACTCTAGCAATACTTAGTATGAAGAGTATGACTAGACAAAATTACATTTGCATCTTCATATTGCTGAATTGCATTTTTTTTTTTTTTTTTTGCCAGTCCTGGCACTTGGACTCAGGGCCTGAGCACTGTCCCTGGTTTCTTTTTGCTCAAGGCTAGCATCTGTGCCACTTGAGCCACAGCACCTCTTCTGGCCTTTTCTATACATGTGGTACTGAGGAATGGAACCCAGGGCTTCATGTATATGTGGCAAGCAGTCTTGCCACTAGGTCATATTCCCAGCTGAAATGGAATTTTTTTTTTTTTTTTTTTTTTTTGGCCAGTCCTGGGCCTTGGACTCAGGGCCTGAGCACTGTCCCTGGCTTCTTCCCGCTCAAGGCTAGCACTCTGCCACTTGAGCCACAGCGCCACTTCTGGCCATTTTCTGTATATGTGGTGCTGGGGAATCGAACCTAGGGCCTCGTGTATCCGAGGCAGGCACTCTTGCCACTAGGCTATATCCCCAGCCCTGAAATGGAATTTTTAAACAACTGGCTGCATAATGTTTAACAGAAAACATTATAAAGTATACACAATTTTTAGAAACATACTTTAACAAAATAGTTCAAAAGTATAGCATTGTTGAAACAACCTGTATGTTCAATTATTGTAGTCTGGTTAAATAAAGTATGTTATTTCTATTTAATAAAATATATTATTTCTATGACTAGAAATAATGGCCACCACTGGAGTTAGAGAATCTGATATTTAAGTATATAATTTTGAGATACAGAAGATTTGAGCAAACAAGTTCTAGAGTGGACTGAAGTGTTAAGAAGATGAAGGTGACCAGAAGAAGCAAATCAGTTATTGGGAAACTGGACTATTAGGTTGGTCTTTTGTATGGATAACTAAAAGTAAGCAGTATGATGACTTATAGAAGAGAGAAAATTATGGGTCCCTGGTATCACAGTCTCAGTAAATGTAGAAGCGTGAAAAGAAGGAAGATAGATGACAGCAGATGCAGATAGAAGCTTCAAACAAAGACTTGCTATTTATAGTGCAAAAGAACTAGGTTGGAAGGGATTGAGAACCTTGATCCTTTCTCCTAGAACTGGGAAAATCTAGTCTTAGAAGAAAGACTCACCTTCATTCAAGTTGAGTTTTCCTTAGGGGGCTGGGGGAAATCACCTCGGTTTCAGTTGACACATGGATATAAAGGACACAACAAGTCCATGGATGTAGGGGCAGTTTTGTTTAGTACTGACCAGGGTTCTAGAAACACCAATATAATGGAATACTAATGGAGGGTGATAAAGTGTACAGTATATGCTTCATTCAATCTTCACAGGAACCTTAATGGTAAATGCTGGTATCATCCCCATATTCCAGTTGAGAAAACATGCATGGCTTGCAAATGTCACAGCTGGGATTCAAACAAGACATAAAGTTCCAAAGTCCACACTACATTGGTCTCCAACCAAAATAGGGAAGAAAGGAAGAGTGGGAGAAAGGAAGTTTTGAAATGGTAAATGCCAGAGACAAAGTTTCGTGGCAACAAAGCCTGAAGTCTGAAAAGGGTGGGGAATCGTGGGAGATACATATAACTAAAGACTTATCAGGAGCTAAAATAAGTATGAAGCTAATAACACTTTACTTTTGAATAGTGGTATATGCATTCCACCACTAAATGGCAATTCCAAAATAATAACATGAACAAGCTACCACGATGTAATCTGTATATTATATACACGCGCATGTGCACACATACCCAGAGCTTAAAGGTTACAATTTTGTATGCTTAGACTTGTTGGTGCATTTTATGATATTATTTTAACAGATATCTCCTGAGAAACTACATCTATGGAAAACTACTGGATCCACACAGGCAGAGCAAGCAAGTATACCTAAGATTGTGTACCCAGAACAAAATGGTCTTCTCTGCAATCACAATGAAATTTCATTCACAAGTATTCATAGATTTTATGTTTTATATTTAAACTAGCATAAAATTAATATGAAGAAATAAAAATGCATTATTTTATGTCAATAATGTCAAGATTAGAAAATATCAATGATTTAAAATCTCATTTTATTCTTAGGATTTTTTCAACCTGTTTCCCATAGTCTCCATATCACATATGAATATAAAAATTGTTCCTTACACAATACTATGCTAGAACAGAGGGGAATAAGTGTATGTGTGTGCAAAACAGTAAACAAAAGAGAAAATAAGGGCTGGGGATATAGCCTAGTGGCAAGAGTGCCTGCCTCAGATACACGAGGCCCTAGGTTCGATTCCCCAGCACCACATATACAGAAAACGGCCAGAAGTGGCGCTGTGGCTCAAGTGGCAGAGTGCTAGCCTTGAGCGGGAAGAAGCCAGGGACAGTGCTCAGGCCCTGAGTCCAAGGCCCACGACTGGCCAAAAAAAAAAAAAAAAAAAAAAGAGAAAATAAAGCTTCCCTTAAGAAATGAAAGTACCACAAGCAAAATTGTTGTCTTTGAGTTACACAGGTATCCCCTTAATTCTATACTTCCTGTTCCTTACCCCTGACAAAGGTGGTAACTAACAAGCAAATTTAACACTTCAGCTGTTTGCCGTGCCTTAAATCTGACCATTTTGGAACATCTTCAAATGAGCCAGATGAGAAACTACTTAATTAGGATTTTAATTATTTTCTTGCATTCTGATGGTATCTGGGCGTCGCTGAGAAGCAGCTTGTTTCTGCACTTTCTCAGCTGCTAATTCTGTTCCCCAAGGCTGTGTTTGTGGTAAATTCCCAGCTCCAGGGAGTGCCAGATAGAAGCTAGACACTGCAGAGCAGGGAGGTGCTACAGCCCGCCTGCCTGAACTTTTGTTGTAGCCTGAACTCCATCATCTCAGTGGGGCATAACTGTCTCCTTTCAGTAGGATGAAGTTAGTGTATTTTGGCCGCAGAACCCTGTTGTATCTTTGAACTTATCTGCATTCCTACAGTGATTGAATTCCAAATAATAAAGTGGGAGTCAGCTGTTGATTATTCTAGCTTTGAAACACTATCAGATAAAAGCACATACATGTATATGTAGCTCACATATATAAACATCACTGTTTCCAGCCCGCAGATTAGTTTGAAAAGAATGAGAGAATTAACTTGATTATGACAATTGTCTTCAGTTTAAGATCTCACAACAAACCTAAGTAAATAAAATAAAACCGCTATTAGTGTTTAGGAGGTACCTCAGTATTTAGAAGACATTTTATACTTCTGTCAGATTGTTATTTTTAAGTGAAATTCACTTATGGATTGCTATGAAGTAGCTTGTGTTTGCATAAAAATAAATAGAAAGTTAGCCCTCTGTATTTGTTATGATTGGTGATTTACTCTGGAGCCTTGCTGTAATATTATCCACTAGAAGACAGACTTTGGTTTAAGGTCCACTTTAATTCTGTCCAGTCATGGCTACAACTTCCCAAGGGTCTCCATTTCACTTCTGAACAGTCAAGCTTGATCCTGGAGGACAATCAGGGTTGGCAGACACTGCAGTTGGCCCACCAAGATTCCCTTCACAAGTTATCAATCAAACACTCATCTGTGTCTATTGTAGAGGGCTTTGCAGAGGTAAAATCCTGATATAATCACAAGATCCCTTTAAAGGTACAATTTTCTTACTAGTGGCATAAGGAAAAAAATCAGAGACATTCAGAACTTCAGGACTGAATGTGCCATTGACAGCTTTGAAAATAAGTTGGGTCATGAGCAACCCTGACCAAACAACCAAAAAGGAACATGGAGATTTCAGTCCTACCATTACTAAGATTTGAAAACTGCCCACAACTTCAATGGGCTTGGAGATAAATACCTCTCCAGATAGCACAGAGAAGAGCTCAGCATGGTCCCCACTTTAAGAAAGACCCTTCACCCACACTGCTGCCTGCCAAACCTGATAGTGCTTCTCACCCACAAAACAAAGATAGTAAGAACATGTTGTCTTCAACTCTCAAATGGGTGGTAATTTACTAGGAAACTAAACACAATAATGCCTCAGAATATTCAGACTGACCAATTTTTGTACAAATTTGGACTTCAAGTTTCATTTTTTTTGTCCAATTACAATTTATCCTTATTTATCCAGTTATTCCTGCTTATAGCTTACCTACACCATTTGGGGGGGCTTTGGCCTGGCCCACTTAATTATCCTTCTTGCTGAAGATAAAAAATAGTAAAGGGGAGGGCATGTAGCTCAGCGACAAAGTGCGTGTCCAGCATTTAGAGGGAGGTCTTGGGTTCAATCTCCAGCATCACATGTGTACATGCGTGTGCACACACACACACATACACACAGATTAGGGACAGATACTGGTGGTACAAACCAGCATGGTTCTGATGGTTCCCAGACGTGGTATTAAAAATGATTTAACACTCAACCAGTTCTCCCAATTCAATAAAGGAGAAAGTTTCCATTTGATGCTAATATGATTTAACATCCAACTAAATTGACAAATTTCCCTTTTTAAACATGACTCAGGTAAAGTGTCATCCATGGTCATCACTAGAATTTAACCGTGTCATCTATTTTATTCTATTTTCTTTTATTTATATTTCTGGCAAGCTACATTAGTCTACTGGTTTTCTTTATAAGAAATGATTTTGTTAAGTCTAACTTTCCCCTTCTTTCCTATTTTGATATCTCTGGAATCAAGACACAACCCACAATGGTGTTTTTGTTTTGTTTTTGTTTTTGGCTTCTCCTGCATCTGGCTGTCCTCCTGACCCATGGAACGGTGCCAAGCAGCTATAAGCAACTTCCCCGGCCAACCTTCTCTCCAGGCCAGTCAACGTGGCTTCCTGGTCCCGTTCCTCTCTCCTCTGAATCCATGCCTAGGCATTCCTGGACTGAAAACTCAGAAATTTTATGCTGAACATGCCTCCTACAAACAAGGTAAATTTATTGGTCTATGACCCAGTGTGACTATTCATCAGTGATGAACACAGAGCCATAAAGATTCTTTTCTTACATTGAGCATGAAATAGTTGGGAAACTTATCCAAGGGAGGGGGATATTTAAGCAAACACTTCCCATAAGTGAAAAATAAAACTTCCAAGATAAGAAGACATCATGTCATCATTTAGGTGGCAATTTCTTTTCTTTCTTGGTATTAAAGGATTAAATTCATATCTTCCACTGCATAATTTAGTGGACTTGATAAAATATGGTAAATATACTTACATGTAAGTAAAATATTATTAAATGAATAGCACAACATGTAAAATTATGAGTACACAGAAGTTTATAGAATACTGAGCTGGCACAAAAGGTCTTCAGCCTATGATTGCAAGTGTTGTCACAGTACCAGATAAGTACTAATCCTGGAAGCTCAAGGAGAAACCTACAACCCAAGTTCCTTTAAAGTAATGGGAGCTATACTTTTGAAACCAAGAGCAGTGATGACCTTTTTAATTCATATGTTTTTCTTTCTCTTTTCATCCATGTCATCTCAATGTATCTCTCTCAAATAGTGGTTTGCCACGGCCTTATCAGCCAGCAGTGCTCTTCTGAAAGGCGGGTGCATCATTGCCTGCACACCCCTGCTGGCCTGCTCTGTGGAAGGAAAAGTCACTGTGTGCCCCTGTCTTTCCTTCCGTACCTTTTCACAGCATAGCGAAGCTGGAAATACAGCCGCTGCCCCTTGTGGTCACAAATTCCAGAGGAATCAATGTGGCATGGAGAACTTGTTACAGAAACAAAACCTGTAGCCGCTGGTGAACCTCTGGGAGGCGATTGGCTCTCAATCCATGTGAAGTCATTGTCACTGATGAGCAGAGGGAACGACTTGAGGAGGAACTTTTTAAATTTTTTGAAGCATTTAAGGAAGAAAAGGGAGAGACCTTGTGGAACATGTCATCATCCTCAAGTTTGTCCAGATGGAAAGCACCTGGAAGTACAAGGTTTAATTTGTAGCATATTATGAAATGCTGATCTATTTAATTTTACATAAATTGAGAACAATGTTGCCAGAAGAAAATATAGCTATATTATTTTATACAATATGAAGTCACAACCACAAACACATGAACAGTGGCTCTCAAACTTACTCACATGGGAGACATCTGGAACTCATGATATTCTTTTCCAAATACCATAAACATTGACATATTTTTCATACCAAGAGGGCTGAGAACAGTTCTAGTAAAAAATATGACTACATGTATACGATATAAAATCACTACCATGAGGACATATGGCCTCAAAATTAGAATAATCTGCTGTTTTCAAACATTTCAGGTGAGAATAATTTATTACTTATTCATATGTGCTTTTCATCTGCTAATCTGACTAGGTATAAAATGAGAAAAGGTAACATCTTAAAATTGAGGAGAGAACTCTCTCTCTCTGTCTTTCTCTGTCTCTCTCTGTCTCTGTCTCTGTCTCTGTCTCTCTCTGTCTCTGTCTCTTTGTCTCTCTCTCTCTCTCTCTCTCTCTCTCTCTCTCTCTCTCTCTCTCTCTCTCTCTCTCTCTCTCTCTCTCTCTCTCTCTCTCTCTCTCTCTCTGACTTTCAGAGTCTGGAAAAAACAAGGACATTACTCAATTTCAGTGTCCAAAATCCCAGTCACAATGATAAAAGATCCATGTTGTATGAGATCTTGGTTTGAAAACAATCAATCTAAACCAAACCCCTTAATAAACACTTAAAAACCTGGCCTAGAGAAATTATGATTTACTTGAATTATAGCAATGATCAGCAACAGGCATAACACTATAGATGATATCACAACTTCTAATCTTGTACCTTTAATAAATTAGCCATCTCAGAATCAGGGATTATCTTTCAATCCATGTGAAGTCATTGTCACTGGTGAGCAGAAAGAACAATTTAAGGAGATACTTTTTTAAATTGTTGAAGACTATGAAAAAGAGGACACAGTGTATACCAGGGAAGACTCTGTTCGTGTACTTAGTCTCAAATTTGGAAATAATCTCCAAAATGCTTACATCTCTTCCCATATTGTCAGGATCCTGTAGAATTCACTGGGGAAATATAAAACTAAGGACACATTCTTGATAATATCAGTTCTAAAAAGCAAAGAAGAGCATGACATGATAAACAGTAAGAAGAATATCTCAGAAAAGCACAGCCTGGTGGATAACATGAAAGTAGAAGAGAGTAGAGCAATACTAAGATGGATAATCCTGGCCCCTTATTGGAAAGCTTCCTAGTTCTTATCCTAATAAGTTGTAGTGTTATATTGGATAGTATTTTTATCAAGAAGGCAAACAAGTTTTCTCTCAAGTTTCATTTCCAATAGTTTGAGAAGTGGTTCTTGGCAGATGTAAGTTAACATTGTTGTGTGTATATGCTGACACTGGGCATTGGGGCTTGAACTTAGCACCTGGATGTTCTCCCTTCGTTTTTGTTTTTGTTTTTTTCACCAAGCCTGGCACTCTATTACTTGAACTTCTCCATTTCTGGTTATCGGATAATTAATTAAAGGGTCTCACAGACTTTTCTGCCCAGGCTGGCTTTGAACCATAGCCTCAGATCTCAGCCTTCTAAGTTGATAGGATTATAGGTGTGACCCACCAGTGCCCAGCTGCACCCCAGAGTTTTACCTTGAACATCATTATACTGCATTTCCCTTCACCCTAATAATAACTAACTTCATGAAGTTACCTAATATACAAAGTACCATAAAAATGGTTATCTCATATAATTCTCAAGGCAATAATTGAGTCTAACGTTCTTTTTATCAGTATTATGCCTATTTTGCAACAAAGGAAGATTAGGCTTATCAAAAATGTAAGGTCACTTAACAAGTAAATAGCCAAATAAGGATTCAAACTTAGATGTTCCCGGTCTTAAATTCATTCTGTATAGTTCCCCATGCATTATTTGATTCCTGCTTTAACAGCCTGCATTATATTTTCCTACATTATCTTGACCATGCCAAATATGTGCTCATGGTCTAATTTATCAATCCACTTTCTGGGCTAGATTTGATTTCTCTCACATGCTTTGACATTCCTGGGAGGTCTCCTCTTAAATTTGTTACCTTGTGACTACATATCTCTTATTTGGAAGCATGGGTTATTTTGCTATATTAATAGATGTCTTTCATTTAAAAATTGTTCTTTCCCATGAAAACCTTAACTAAGCTTTAAGGGATTAGCCATATACTTTGTGTGAATTTTGATAGAATAATATTAGAAAATACTCTGGAAAGAAGGTAGATACTAAGCACATACACGATACTATTAATTTGTATAAACCTGTTCTCTATGAGTAACCATCTGGTCAAGGAAGGAGATGAGCAGGCACTCACTTCATACTTTGGTGTCAATTTTCTATAAGGAAATTGGGAGTCACATTCAATGCTATGAAAAGGAATAATACTCTTGATCCAACAGTTCCACTCCTTGAAATCACATTGCACCTTTTAGCTTATAATAGATCATCTGAACAAAGGTTTATGTGAAGAGATGCTCATCATTGTTATTTACTACAGCTTAAGATTATAAGCAATTCATATGCAAAATAAAATGCTATTAAATAAAATATGGCGCATGCATATAATAGAACACCATCTAGCTCTTAATATTATATTACAGGAGGCAATTTAATAGCATAGAATTTTTCATCATTTACTACTAAATTAAAAAGAAGCTTACAAAACAATACTTGAAGTGTATTCCCAATTTTATTTTGTTTCTCTGGACACAGAAAATAGATTGCATGAATTTATACTAAAAGGTTAACTCTGGGTGGTTATAAATGATGATATCATGAATAATTTAAATTACTTACTTGTACTTTTTATTTTTTACCACAAACATGTCTTTATAATCAGAAAAGGATATGCATGAAAGGAAAGATAGAACAAAGATGAAAAAGGCTTATCCATTTAGTTTATGCTGTAGATTAATTTTAAATGAAACACTTTAAAAATGCTTCTAGAAATAAGTCCCCTTAAACATATTCAGAGAAGAAAATGTACTTCACAATAGCTCTTACCTTAGCAATGTTACAATGAGTACAAACAGCTACCTAAAACACTAGAAGAAAAGTAAGAGCCATTGGTGGTACTCAAAATCCAATGTTTTGTCATTTTGTATTTATTTTCAGAGCTGCCTCCTTATGGTATAAAATGTTGCCTTTCATAAACGATGAATTTTCAAAGACAGGAAAATTACTAATTAGCTTTACTGAAGAGATTTTTTTTTTTTTTTTTTTTTGGCCAGTCCTGGGCCTTGGACTCAGGGCCTAAGCACTGTCCCTGGCTTCTTCCCGCTCAAGGCTAGCACTCTGCCACTTGAGCCACAGCGCCGCTTCTGGCCGTTTTCTGTATATGTGGTGCTGGGGAATCGAACCTAGGGCCTCGGGTATACCGAGGCAGGCACTCTTGCCACTAGGCTATATCCCCAGCCCTGAAGAGATTTTTTTTAATCACCTATTTTTCTACACCCCTCTACTAATCGTTTGTGGTACATGGGGTAAGATTCCCAAAGACTAAGCAATTTTAACTTTCCTATCTTCCTTATATTTACTAAGCAATTGGCTATTAGTGATCTGTTTTGGAGAAATTACCTCTTTGTCATGTATTAACATCAGTTCTAATTTGCTGTAAAAATACGTTTCATTTGATGCCTCTTTTTACCTAATACCGTTTTGTCCCTGTAGCTTTCTAATCATCTTCCCTATGTCATTGAATATTTTTTAAAATAATTACTGATGAATATAGTTATCTTCCAAATACAATTTAAATGTATACTCATCCTTCCATTGGTGTTTCCTTTTAGTCCTTCTTATGTATCATCTGCTAAACTCTTCTCCTAGCTCATTAATAATGTGGCTAAACAAGACTAGCCTTTGCACCAACCACATCTGTAGACAACTCCCTCCCTGCATCTCATACATTGCCATTTATCATTACTGATATTTACATTCTTGGAGCCAATTTTTAATACCTGTACTAGTTGTCTTATTCCAGCCAACTTGAATCAAGTTCCAAAGTACTTTTTATAAGATGGTATATAATTTACAGTAGCATAATTCTGTCACAGATAGGATAACTTTTACTATCTTCTATTTTCCATTGATTTTATATCTCTTTACCCAAATGATTTACTGACAGTGGTATGTCTAAAGCCAAATTTATTATCTCCTCAAACTAAGCCCTGTTCCTTTTGAATTCCTTTATTATGTTATTGAAAGTCACCTCATTGTGTATAATATGATCTTAAAGTCTTCTCTGTTGTGACTTCCGTTCTATCAGTCACTATATCTTAGTTTCCTGCCATTATGCCACAACGTGGTTTCATTAAGGCTATTTCCACTGCAAAGCCCTGCCCTCAGTCCTTCACCTACAACTATTGGTTCTTTCTTTCTTTGAGCACAATGTATCTTGATCAATATCACCCTTTCCATTGTTCTCTTCCCTCTTTCCCTGTTCTTTGTTTCTCATTCCACACTACCTTATAAAATCACTTATAAAATTCATAATCCTAGGGCTGAGAATGTAGCTCAGTGTTAGTACATTTGCCTAGCACATATGAGACCCTGGGTTCCATCTCCAGTACCACAAAGAAAAAAAAAAAAAACAATCCTAAAAGTGACCTTGCTCAAGCAACTGAAGTTATGAATTCAAATGCTTTTCCTCATGTGACCCTGGCTTATTTCTGCTCAAGGCTAACACTCCACCACTTGAACCACAGCACCACTTCGACCTTTTCTGTTTATGTGGTGCTTTATGCATGCAAGCCATGCACTCTACTGCTAAGCCATAGTCCCAGCGGATTTATTTTTTCACTGATCCCTAGACCTGTGTCCATCGGATGTTAGTATAGATGAATCCAAAAATGAAATCAATCTGGTGCATGAAACTATTTTTAAGAAAGAAAACATAATGACTATATATAAAGTGTCCCAACACACCATGTATATACTGTATTATCCGAAGGAATTTGCATTTTTCTGTTGGCCCCTATAAAAATATAGTATAATGTTATGCTAGAGATTGTAAAAGAATTCATGTTTCTTGCTTCTTAGGTGCCTGAAATCTATTCCAGGAAAATAAAACTTCTGTACACAAACCAGAACAATTATGTCCATGTCTAATTCAGTTCTGTTTTACAAAGCAATTATGGATGTGGGCTTGGAAGAACATTGGAGGTAAGTTTGTGTTGTCATTGGTTCCACTGAAAGAGGGTCAAATTTGGGTTCTGTGTAGGTGGGAGGATTTTATAAACAACTATATGTCAGCCAGTGATTGAATAGGGCAGATAAGATGCTTCCAGACAGACTTCAGAACCAGATTTGCTAAAGCTGATTATATGAGGAAGTGATTTATGCACATGACCACAGCATCCTCACCGCTTATGCCAATTGGCCAGCTCACAGCTGCTCTAAATCTCAGTTTAGATTTACTCCCCTCACTCAGGGGATCCTGCTGTAGTCTGCCACTCTGGTCATCATCAAAGCACATGGCATTGCCACTGCCTAGTTGCTTTCCTATGCCACCACATGATTGTTAACTCCAGTGACATTAGGCGCTATCTTGTTCACCTCATTTATGCCTGAGTCCAGCAGAAGACCAGACACAGAGATGCCACGCATAGTTGCTTGAGGAAATAACTACAAAAAGGATTCCAGACTCTATTTTAGAAGGTCACAATTATTTTGCATTTAGTAACAACTAATATTTGAGGAATTGAAGATTTGATAGTGAAGGTATTTTGTTTTTACTTTTGCCAAACTGTACTAGCTGGAATTCTTCCATAAATTGATAATGTTTCCATAAATTAATAAGTTTTTTGTCTCAAATCAATAAGATTAAGCTAGAAAATGAAAGAAAGCCTAGCAGAGATCCAGCTAGCAGGGATTTTCTTTCTTCCCCTTGTGCAAACAACCCCGAGGCATGAACACTTCTCATTCTCCAGCACCTCTGACTGCTTTCAGTGGCTATTCATATTATAAGCTTTTAAATTACATTTAAAAATCCCTCAACCTAAGAAGTAAGGTAGTCCATAAAAAAACACTGACTTCTCTTTAAATATAAATATGCATGTATGTATGTATAATCCAGGAAATAAATTATCAATAGTGAAAATAAAATGACCCTACATTTAACATAATGAAAAATGATTCATTTAATGGATTCATGATAAAAACCAAGATAGCTTAATGTTCATTTCATATTTTTATTTGTGGTTTATCTTTAAACATCTCTCAAAGTTTTGAGAGTAAACTTATCTAGTAAATATATGTAAAGACATTCACACCTAATTCTTAATATAGTTTCAGGGACCCCCCCCCCCCAGCCAGCTATGTATATCAGAACAAGGATGTCTGCTTTCTAATGTGCATAGTATTGTGCACAGATATAAAATTTCTTGATCCACATCAACTTCTTATGGTTAGGTCAGGAAAAAAATGGCAAAATGATAGCACTGCCAATCACATAGCTGATATCAGAAGCCAAACAAAATTGCACATTTATATGACAATTTCACGTGTTTTTTTTCTAATGAAATTTGAATCAGATTCAAATTGGAAATGGAATGTGTGCAAAGTGTCTTGTATTAGAGTCATAGTTTGCAAGCATTTCATGTGTATAGTTCCCTAATATGAAAGCAATGAAGTGGTCATAGTTCACCATCATCTCCATTTCCTTCTTAAGTTTTACTGTGTGTATAGTGACCGCTCTCCAAGCCCCTGCCAGCTTGGCAAGCCAGAGCAGGACAGAAAACTGCAGGTCCACCACATGGCACACCAGCATCCTCTCTCCAGGCCAACAGGCCATTCTGCTAATGGCTTTTGTATTTTGTAATTAAATAAAGAAGCTATGTAATGCATGCTTATCTCTTTACTTGATGGAATTCTGGTCTCTTGAGCTATCTAAGGTATGTATGTCATAAATAAATTTCCAAATATATTTTAAATGCTTATAGATTATGTTTTGGGGATGGAGGGAGAATTCAATTTCCTGTGGGGGAAAAATCTAAGCAATTGGAAAGCTTTTAAGTAATATTTGTGGAGGGGCTTTTTCTTTCAAATAAAAATTAAAAGATTATTTTGTTCTCCCTTGATTTTTACTTTGACAGCTCCCAATGTGGGTACCGATATCACTGCATCATTATGACTGATGATCATTTGTGGAGTGAACAGAAAATGACATCCCAGGATGCACTCCTTCCAGAGCATCTTCTGTCTCTGGAGCCAGTTGCCACATTGCAAACATGACAACAAATGAATTGATGATAGCATCTGCTTAATCTGGCTTTTGTCCACATGTCACAACTGTAATGTTGTTAATTGAGACTTCTTTTATTTGCTGAAGTCTAGTTTCTTCCTTTCCTAGTCTCTAAACTGAGCTTAATTTAATCAACATTGACTGAAAAGCTGTCAGTTTTAATGGCACTACATCTTTTTATCTTTGCTGTTTAAGAAGCACACAAACCAAACGTATTCTTAATCAGAAGAGGCTGGGCTTTCTGATATAACATTTTACAAGAATTCTGTCTGTTAACAAGTAAGGACACCTGATGAAAACTTTCAGATTTCTTTTTTTTTTTTTTTTTTACAAATTGCTTAATAAATAGTAGCTGATAGTTCTGATTTACTTTTTCAGGTAAATGGGATAAGTTCATCAACAATGGAATTATGTGTGGTTTCATTCATTTCATACATGAAATAACAAATTAAGCTGATATTTTATTTGAATTAAAAAAATAAGCCTACAGATGGATGGTAAATAATTCAGTGTGAACTTATTCTCATCTTTTCACAAGTAATTAGTGAAAACTATGAGTCAAACTAAAGGACAATAAGTGCTCTACCTTACTAAAAGAAAATGTTAGTGTATTAAAAACTTACATTATTATTTGAGTTTGACTATAAAATAGTTAAGACAATATTTTGCCTTAGTCTGTCCAAACTGACTTATGTCAAACCGACTTCCAAGTTAATTTCATTTGTGCTTTGGACAATTTGGAAGTGACAGTATTTACATCTATATTTAGTACAATCAGCATAAAATTGCGTGTGTCTTCTATTAATTGGTACGTGAATATAATTGAAATATAAGTCATAGTGAAATTAATGGGCATGTGACTGTAATCTTTTTAAATATATTCCCTTTATGTTAAGAATATGGACTTTTCATGTATATGGACACCACAGAACCTATCATTTTGCATGTACTGTATGTTCGATGAAGTCTATTTGATTGTGTGTCTAGAGAGCCATCCTACTGCATCACTGCCCACTATACACTTAGAGTTAGAATCCTAAGTGTATGGCCAATGTTGCCCTCTAGTGGTTAGCATGCCTCAGTGGGTCTGGGCACCACGCATTCCTCCTGAGACTCTAGTGCAATTGTGCCCACTGTGTGTATGATAAACTGTTGATCATTTTTTAAACAAGAAAATATCCTTCTAAGATCATAACCTAAGCCTAACTAGTATGTGTAGGATATAATTTGGGGGAAGCAAATTGGTTTCCATTTTTTTAAAACCATGTTTTAATATGCCTTTTTCAAGTATTCTCATATTTTGTGCAAAGATTAATTGGATTGGAGTAATTAAAAAGAGCTTTTGAAGACTATTGTAGGACCGCTTTAAAAATCTATTAGCTATCAAAATCCATTGTGTGTTTAAAAAGTAACATATAGCTTGTAAGTTAGCATTACAATAGTATGAAAACCCTTTAGTCTAGGTAATCTTCACTTTCTCTGTTCTGTTGTAGGAGGAACAAACAGGATAGCCTGGCTCTTATGGCATCACGTCACCCTGCATGACTCCCAGAGAAGGGATACAGACATGTTTCTGGATCAAGGAACAGGGACGAAGCAAATGCAGAAATGGAATTCCTGCCCACAAAACTACTGATGGGCTATATTCTTTCTCAATTCTCACTTTTTCTGTTCTCCATGGCATCAAACCTACCATATGTAGCAGAGCTAAGATTTACGTGAGCTGATCCCATTTGCTGTTTGCTTGGTGGAAGAACAGGACTTAGGATGTATGCTTTCCAGTCTAGCTTTTGATTTCTGAATAGTCAAGATGAAACCAAAGTTATTCCCTCTTCAAAAACTAAAAGGTTAAAGAAAGGGCAAAAGCACAGTATTGCCATTAATAAAACTAAGAGTGCTTGCACATGTACAGGATACAATACTATTAACAACATTGGCAAGAATTTGGCATGCAGATAGGTCCCTGGCAACTATTTTTTGCCCTCCAGCTGCACAAGGCATAACTCAAGAGAATCTAATTTGCATTACTCAGCATTAGACCTGGAAAGACCTGGCTCATCCATCAATGGGCCAGACACCAGCAGCATTTGAGGTGTAATTTGAAGTTGATGAACATTTGCTGTCTAGGAGTACAGGCTATTTTCTCTTTATACAACAGAATCTGCACCTGTCTCTTGCAGTCAAGGCCAATTGTGGGTAAAAACTAAAAACAAATGTGTTCATACTCTAGACTCCTAGAGCAACAAATCTCTTTTGGGGTTACTATTTGTGCCTCACAAAAAAGATTCCCCTATCCATCTCAGGATTCCTGCATACCCAACCCCCCCCCCATGTTTATTTAGCACCATGAACTTAACACTCTGTACTCACCTGCCCCATTGTCCACTTATTTATAAAACCAGATGTTCCATTTTCCAGGGATTGTCTCTCACACCAGGTGAGATATCCAAATATACCTGGCATTACTGAAGTGGTACTTACTGGCCATACAATTTTTCTACTGTGGGAAAAAGACCCACAGCTCCATGAGATCTCTGAAGGGTCTGAAAGGGCAATTGTCAACATAGATATTTCAACTAACAATAATGAGTAGATATTTGTTCAGCAAACAATTTGGATCTCTCAAATTTCACTTGGATTTATCTAACTCAACAACAGTTCACAAAGCTATGACAACTTATAGCAGAGATTCAGTAAAAGATTCCCCTTGAACTTTGGTTACATATAAAGTAAGGCAAATCATTGCATACCCATCTACCTATTCTACACCCATAGACTTCTAACACAGATATATGTCTGTGTTTATCACAAAGCATGTATTAGAAGGTTGAAAACGGCACTAATAACCACAAACTGGAACTATAAATATGGTCATCAACAGTGACAGGGATGAATTGTTACAGGTTCACATAGTGGCATTTAGACAGAAATTAGAATAAATGAACTAAAATAAAAAATAATTTGGATATAGCTCAAAAAGGATGTTGAAAGAATAAAAGATGGATGCAAAGGAGAACATGCTACAAGATTTGACCTATTTTTATTCATAAGTACAAAAGCAAATGAAATTAAATTATGCTGTTAAAAAACGCTATACATGTTACTGAATGGGAAGAGAAACATAATGTAGACACAGAAGAGATCTTGCAATTCTATTTTAGTTTTTTCTTGCTAATGTGTTTGTTTGTTTTGGTTTGGTTTGGATGCTGGGGAATGGATTAAAGACTTGTGTACTATACCACTGAGTAATTCCCCCAATCCTCTATTCTACTACTCTCTCCTTTCCTCCCTCTCTCCCTCTTTTTTTCTTCTTTCCTTCCTTCCAGCCTCTACCTCACCCTCCTGAAGGCTAGGATTATAGGCATGCACTACCATGCCCAGCTCTATTCTATAGTTTCTTAATAATTGTGGTAATTCTGTGCAAATATATCAAGTCATATCTACAGGATTTCATGTCCACTTTTCTACATACATTATACTTTAACAAGGTAGTCAATATTGTATTACTGTTGAGTCAGAAGCTATTTCAAAATAATCAGTTTTGGCTGGATGGGGTGGCCCTTGAATCCCAGCTATTTAGGAAGTAGAAATTTGGATTGTGCTTCAAGGCTGAGGCAAAAGTTACCAAGACTCCATCCCAACAGACAAACTAGACATGGTGGTTGGTAGTTCACGCCTATAACCCTAACTACTTCAGAGGTATTCTAAACTAATTAAGGAAAGAAAGAAAGAAAGAAAGAAGAAAAGAAGGAACCTGGATGCATAGTTCAATGATAAATCACCCGCCTAACAAATGTGAGGGCCTGAGTTAAACTCCAGTTCCACTCAAACAATGAAAAAAAATTAATTCTGTTATGAGCCTGTCATTTGTAAGTCTACATAGAACCATCCATTATATTTATGAAGAATATTATTAGCATTTACTCATCAAATTTTCCAATAAACTTCTACTTTTAAATATTTTGCTATTAGTTGTGTAAGTGTTCTAATTTAGGGCCAGCAATTATCATCCATATAGCTCATTGGACAGTATCATGAAAATTAAAAGTCATAAATTTAGCAACTTAAACTAGTTTTGCTAGAATATTTTGAGTCAATATCCACTGTAGTATATATGATACCTTTGTCTTGCCTTATTCTATATTGTGATAATCTAGAAAGCTTATAAGATGACCAAAGCTGTCAGGAGCAAATTTTAAGAAATGTCCCTGGATCTCAATGCTACTTGCAGTCACAGTGGTGCTACTAAGTACTTTGCCAAAATGATTAGTAGCTAATCATGTCTGCTGATCCCTGTGTTGTCAATGGGAGTTAAGCAAATGATGAGTAAAAGTGACAGAAAAAGGGCAAAGCCAGTAGATCAGGTAAGAAGTGATTTCATCCTCACACCTGGTCATGTTGAAACTCCTCCAGTCAAATTAGCCCACTATCTGCATGTCATCTCTTTAACACCTTATCTATGCCATCCTCCCCCAAAGAAACACAATTGTGCTTCCAGAACACAAAGTGTTGGGAGAGTGCAGACTTCTACAAGCCTTGCCTAAGGAGGATTCTTTTGTTTGTTGTGGGCAAGGTGACACAAAGCTAGTCCATTTGCATCACCTCTGCATTTACTAGTCTGACCTTCAGACACAAGTATTAGAGAAAAGCTCTTCCGATCCTGATGCTTATGCCAGTCTCTTAAAGTGTCTTAAAGGAAGATTCTGAGTCCAAAGGGATGTCTGTGGGTGGGACTTGAGACTCTGCATTTCTGTTGCTTCTGGTCCATGGACTACTTGTGAGTGGCAAAGCCTAAATAACTAAACAGTATCATTCTCCTCTAGGTTTTTATGCATAGGTCTCAGTCGGGATAGTGGTCCAAAGAAAGAACCACAAATGACAGCAATTTATCTAAAAAGCTTTCAGGTTGGGTCAGTAGGTGGCTCATCAGGAGGACATCCATCCAGAGCAAACAAACTCCTAGAGCTGGAGAGAGCTTTCTAATGAGTTCCCAATAACATAACAACATATGAAAATGGTTTGTGCATATTGTGCTTAATTTTGGAAAAGATATAATGAAAAAGATTTAATGCTACTGTATCTCAGACTAAATCAATAACTGGACCAAATATTGAGAGAACATGATTTGCTTTTTCTTTCATTGCTTTAATGGATTCTTTTGCCATTAGGCAATCTCAACCTTGCAGGTTTTACCTTAAAGGTTCCCCCAAGACAAAATTCTGCTAAAGAAGATAATGTGCTTGTTGAAAAACTGATACTTGAAGCCTAAAACCACTTATTTTTGAAGGTAACCAAAATGGCTTTCTTTTTCTTTTCTTGGTACCAGTCATGGGAGTTAAACTCAGGTCCTGGGTGCTGTCCTTGAACTTTTTTGCTCAAGGCTAGTATTCTACCACTGGAGCCACAACTACACTTCCAGCTTTTTGTAGTTAATTGGAGATAAGAGTCTCATGACTTTCCTGCTGGGGCTGGCTTCAAACTTCCAACCTCAGATCTCAAACTCCTGAGTAGCTAGGGTTACAGGCATGAGCCACCAGTAGCTAGCTTTAAAAAAAAAAAAAATCAAGGGCTGGGAATATGGCCTAGTGGCAAGAGTGCTTGCCTCATATACTCATGTATATGAGCCCTGGGTTCAATTCCTCAGCACCACATATATAGAAAACGGCCAGAAGTGGCACTGTGGCTCAAGTGGCAGAGTGCTAGCCTTGAGCAAAAAGAAACCAGGGACAGTGCTCAGGCCCTGAGTTCAAGGGCCAGGACTGGCAAAAAACAAACAAACAAACAAAAGAACAAAAACTACTTCTTACTGGTTTAAAGAGTCATCCTGCTTCATAATACAAACAAGGGGTTTGAATCAGTGGGGCCAGACCAATTCAGTGCTAATGTGTAATGCAATCAAGAGAAGAAATATAAAGACATTAGTTAAATATTTCCTTGGATGACTCCAAGGAAATTTGATAAGTAATAGTCATCAGCAACTCCCTCAATTCAACACTTTTCTATCTTTTCTCAAGATCTTTACCTTAAATGCCACTAATTTTTTTGAAAAATTATGTCAAAAGGCATATAAATTCTGTACATGTTCCAAACTTAGGTCTGATAACTTCTTTTCCCTGCAACTTCCACTCCACTTGGTATTTATCTTCACCTCTGCGCTCTCATTTCTCCTACCTTCCACCCGCACCCTCTGCTTTTCAAATTGCTGGGTTGAGTAAATGCCCTCATATCATGCCAGGAAATTGCTGAAGCCAAAGAGTCATCTTAGAAAACTGAGAGCTACAGAGTAATCAAAACAAGCCAATCACATATTGACCTGCTTATGGTCTTCTTTACTCTCTAGGCACCAATTGAACAACTCAGACACACACACAAAAAATTTCATTTAGAGTAGAAGCTAAAACCATTTGTAGGGCTGGGAATATGGCCTAGTGGCAAGAGCGCTTGCCTACTACACATGAAGCTCTCAACTAGATTCCCCAGCACCACATATATGGAAAACGGCCAGAAGGGGCTCTGTGGCGCAGGTGGCAGAGTGCTAGCCTTGAGCGGGAAGAAGCCAGGGACAGTGCTCAGGCCCTGAGTCCAAGGCCCAGGACTGGCCAAAAAAAAACCAAAAAACAAAAAAACAAAAAAAAACCATTTGTACCATAGGACACACTACAGAGTTGTTTTTTGACCAATATAAAATTTACTTCCTGTCCTCAAACACCACATACACAGGTACTAGTTGCATTCTGCATTCATGAAGTACTGCACAATAGTGTGAACACTTACCTTTGGCATTAGATTGCTGGATATCCAATCTTAGCTCGACCACTTAGACCTATAGACAGACATTGCACATGTTACTTTTCATATCTGCTAGCAAATCCAAAGTGATGGTAGTGCCAACTCAAAGGAAAACTGTGATGGTGATTCCTATTTTTAGCTGGAATGGATTGAGAAATGCTTTGGAGATTGGTAAAGCACACCTCTGAGTGTATCTGTATGGACACTTCCAGAAAAGATGAGATTATGAAAGCTCTAACCTAATCAATAGTCTGCACATTGATGAATTCAATCTTTGAGCAGATTATTGGGAGGTGGTAGAATACTAGAAGGTGAGGTCTGATTGGAGGAAGGTGGTCACTGGAGGTGAATCTTTAAAGATGTCTCCTTGTTACTGCTCTACTTTGCCTTCTTGTCTGCCACAAAGTGAACAACCTTCTGCTCTGTATGCTCCTGCTGCCATGATGTTTCTGCCTCCCAAGAGGCCCCAGAAACACAGAGCCAAGGAACCATGGATTGAAGGCTCTGATTCGGTGGAAAGAAATCAATCCTTCCTCCTTCTAAGGTATTCAGTTACTGCAGCAATAAAACAAATACAGACAGAAGTCAGCAAAATTCAGTGAGTGAACAGACATATTCTTCCTAGAGTGGTGCTAAGCACTGGCATGGTGCTAATACTAGGTTCTAACTCAGGCTGAGAAGTCTTAGGAGAAGGTTATGTGTATGTTTGGTTAAATCAATTCCAGGAATATGTAATCAAAATAAACTGATATCTTCTGGGACTTGTACAGTTCTACAAAAAAAAAAAAATCCACAACACACATTGCCAATTCCTTTACAGGGATGCCTGTGGGACTGAATCATAATTCTTTGAGAGTCGGCTGTGAACAACTCAGTGGCAGAGACCATATCTTTGTTTTTTTAATTGAGTGCTTAGAATAAGTTTTGAATATGAATTAACAGATGAACTATAGAAGGAAGTATCCGGTCTTTTCCTCAAACCTTCTCACATGTCCAACATTCTCTAAAATACTCTAGGCTTCTTGGGCTAGAACATAGCTCAGTGGCAAAGCACTTACCTAGCAAGAGCAATGTTCTGGGTTCAATCCCCAGCACCAAAAAACAAAAAAATTTAAAAATGATGCTCTAGGCTTCTACAGGAATTCTTTGTGTGCAAAAGAGAGTTTGATAAAATTTTAAATGTGTGCCTATGAAAAGTCTACATGTACTACAGGAAAGAGTTTGGACTCTTAAATCAGTCTTAGTTTAAATTGCAGCTCTGTTCCTAATTAGCATGGTGGGTTTTGATAAAAGTATTTAAAAACTTGCCATTTTCAGTGCCTTCAACTATGAAGCAAAGATAGTACTCCATGACAACATTTTTTGATATTATGGGGAATGAAGAAGGTAATGTATGCCTAATCCTTGTGCCAGCTATAGGATTAAAGAAGATTGACTTAAATCCCTGGTTAAGCATTTTAGGAAGTCAAAAGAATTCTGCAAGAACTCTGCACATTTCTACTAAACTTACCTTCTTCTTTCCTGCCTCTTTGTTTCTTCTCCCACAGTGGCCCTTACATGTACTGACATGGGAGTCAGTGGTAGGGAAAGAATGCTTCCTTTCCTCCTATCTCTGTTTGCATTTGTAGTTTTAAAGTTTGGGCTTTCTTTTGTGTATATGTGTGGTCTTTTTGTTGCTTGGGATTTTGTTGTTGTTGTTGCTGTTTTCTGGTTTTGTTTTTTCAGTGCTGAGGATTAAAATCAGGGCCTCATGCATTCTAGCTAAGTGTTCTACCACTCAGCACAAAGTTATGCTTCCTAAGCTTCTGGGAAGGAAGGAGGAGCAGAGCCATAGCCCAGAAGAAATCTCATCTTTGCCAGTCACTATAACAACCAAGTAAGTAGCAGGCAGTGTCTATTGCTGTCTCCTTTCTCCTAAGCCTCTGCTGGAATGTCAAGGCTGAAAGAACTAGAATGTGCAATTATATTTCAAATTTTATAGTTTTGTTCACCAGGAAGGAAAAAGCTTTTTTATAGCATGTAAGACCATTTTTAATCTTTCAGGAATTTACTGTTTTGAAATATATTTTAAATACTATAATTTATTTTTAAAATTGTGGGTGGCTTGACTACCTATTGTTTTTTTAAACATGGTTAACATAGTGGTTCTCACACTTATTCAAGTGGCAGAGCACCTGGCAAAGCAGGTGTTTCTATGAAACATTAAAAACTTATGACTTATTTAAAGTATACATATATAAAATTAATGCAGATACATTTAATATTAAAATTTAATGTAAGCAAGTATTACCAGGTGGCAAAGTCTTAACAAAGTTAAAACTGAGACTATTATATTTATTAGTTTAATTTTGTTCTGACCACAAGTGGTAAAAGACTGTCATTCTTCAATGGGAGGGTACAACCAAGACTAGCAAGGAAGAGACAATGACCATGGTAGTGCTTAGTTTGGGCCTTTGACTAGGTATTTCCATGGCACATTCTCCTGTTCATTCATTTGTCAAAAAGTGCCACAGGCTTGCTGCTGCAATCCTAGCTACTTTGGAGGCTGAGATCTAGAGGATTGAATTTCAAAGCCAACCTTAAAATAACATTCTATGACCACTCTATCTCCAAAACAAACAGCAAAACACTGAACTAAATGTGTGGCTCAAGTAGTAGAGCACGGGTGGACCAAGCCTGATGTCCTGAATTTAAACTCCAGTACCAGCAAAAAAAAAAAAAAAAAAAAAAAGCAAAAACAAAAACTGCCAACCATTTACGGTTAGGTTTATTAAAGTAGGTAGCCGATAATGGAGAACACCACGTGGTATTCAGGCAGGAAAGTTTATTACCGAACTGCTGGCCTGTGGTCAAGGTGATGTTTGGCTAGGGAGATGGGGCAACTCCCCCCGACCCCCCCCCCCCCCGCCCTATTTTATCTAGGGCAGGAGCTGGAGGGTGTGGCCAGGTGGATTGGATGTGACCTCAGTGAAGGGGGAAGTAAGTGCCTCCAGGTCTGCTGGTTACCCAGGGTTGGAGACTTAACTAGGTGGGGGGCATCTGCATGGAGCCTTCCCCAGGGCACACCTTACATTTACCATGTGCAGTGGCTGCCCTGAAGGGCTACTCTTGTATTACAAACAGTACTAACAGATCAAGTAGCCTTCCATCTAAGGTAAAGGGAAGCAAGGTTTACAAACTGAGTGAGCAGAGAGGATCAGGAAGAGGAAGGGCATCTAACACAATCAAATAGTGGGAGGAAGGATGGGATAGAAAATGTTTACATCGAAAGATGATAACTAAGATGTTGACGTGAGGATGTTTTGACTGATCCCTCTATAGGAAAATGGGTAAGATGTGAAGTGTTCATATAAAGATCCTATAGGCATCATTCTCATATAATGAGCTAGATCAAATGAATAAACTAAATCTGAATGTGAAGATAAATTTGAAACACAATACTAAACAGAACATAAATAAACTAAGTCTGAATGTTAAGATAGTCTGAAAAATATAACAAGGAGCAGAACGACAAAGTTACAGAATGGTGTTTGCAGATTTTATTGTGGGGTAGGCATCAGCCAGAGCGAGGACCATAAACATTGTGAAAGAGGGGAATATGATCAAAGTACTTGAGAGGCGCTGGGCACAGTGGTTCAAATATGCAATCCTAGCTACTCAAGAGACTGAAATCTAAGGATCACAGTTTAAAGCCAGACACCCTCCTCCCACCTCCCTCCCCCCACACACACACCAAGGAAAATCTGTGAGGCCCTTATCTCCAACTAACCACCAAAAAGGAAAAAAAAAAAAAAAAAGCTGGAAGTGGGGCTGTAGCTCCAATGGTGGAATTCTAGTCTTAAGCAAAAAAACTCCGGAAGAGCACCCAGTCCCTGAGTTCAAGCCCCAAGAACAACACTTAAAAAAAAAAAAAAAAAGAAGTACTTCATGTATATGTATAAAAGTAGAATTAGGAGAATGTTGAGGGGGTAATATTGTTGGAGTACATTGTCTGCATATATGGAAATGTCACATTGAAATACGCTTTATGTGCTAATAAAAATCTTTTAAGTGACTAACAGTAACTTGAAACTAAAATAAAAAAAATCCTAGCCTTTGAAAAGCTTAAAAAGCTGAGAAAGCTCCAATCAATAATGACGATGCTTGAGTTCTCTACAACCTTCCTCGAACTGGTAGGAATTCCTAGAATCTCATGGAGTTGAAGCTAATTTTTTAATATCTGCCAGACTCAAGTGAAAAATAGAGAACTTCATCAAATCATTGGTGGTCTATGTCTGATAATGAACTTGTGAGCCATGAGGTTCAGATGTGAGATAAATTACATTTTTGTACATTTTAATATGTTTCATGGTGATATTTTCATACATGTGTATAATATGCTTGGATTATATTCATTTTCCATTACCCTCTTGTTCCCTATTCGCCTGTCCATGGTACTCTTACTCTTTCAGAATAGTCATCTCCTGCTGCCATGTTTTTTTCTCAAAATTCAAGGTTCTAATATAATAGAAAACAAGCCAGGTACCGGTGGCTCATGCCTGTAATCCTAAGTATTCAGGAGGCTGAGATCTGAGGATAGGGGTTTGAAGCCAGTCTGGGTAAGACAGCCTGTAAGGCTCTTATTTCTAATTAATCAGAGAAAAAGCTAGAAATGGCACTGTGGCTCAAGTAGTAGAGCACTAGCCTTGAGCAAAAAGGAGCTCAGAGACAGTGAGCAGGCCCAGAGTTCAACCCCAGGACTGGTAAGAGATAGATAGATATAAAAATATTCAATATTTGTCTTTCTGCATCTTATTTTGCCTAGCATGATGATCTAGTTCCATTTATTAGTTCAATCTATTTTCCTGCAAGTGATATAATTTCATTTTTCTTTATGACTCTCTAAAAAAACATATCTGTCAGAAGTAAGCCTAAACAAGGAGAAAGATATCTAAAATGAAAACTATAAAACACTGAAGAAACCGAAGACGCCACTAGAAGATAGAATGAGGCCTCATGTGCATCAATAAGAATTTATAGTGAAAAAATGGCTATATTACCAAAAATGATGCATCACAATGTCTGAATTCAAATTATATCACAGAGCCATAGTAACAAAGCAGCATGGTGCTGGCAGAAAAACAAACATGTAGATCAAGGGAACAGAATAGAAGATCTTGAAACAAGTCCACACAGTTAAGCCATCTGATTCCAGCAAGGGAGCCCCAAACTTGTGTTGAAAAAAAGTCTCTTTAGAAAATAATGCTGGGAAAATTGGATAATCACATGTAAAAGTTATATTACTTGGAAATTCTACCTGAAAATTGCTGCCTGCCAAGTTGATGAGTTGTGCAAAATCACAAGAGGGGGCTCACAGCCTTCCCTTAGGGTCCAATAAGAGTCTAGACTTATACAGATGATCTTTCGTCTATCACTGTCTCTGCAAGGTATGCATTAAGTCTACCTAGTGTTTTGTGGACCAAGGCAAGTGTCTCTAGACCTTCAGGCCTAACACAACTCCCAAACCTCTTTGCTCATAGACAGCCAAGCTGGTACTGCCTGCCTCACAAGGTGGTCCTGCAGCCATTCTGCAGTGAACAGGTTTAACCTGAGCATCCCTGTGCTGTGGAGCCCCCCAAACTGTCCCTTCCTCGGCTTCTGCCATCTCCCCTTTCTCCAGTCCATTCTGCTTGTCCATTCTCCCAGCAGCTCACATCAATGACTTCAATGGGGTGACTCACACTCTGGTGGGCTGTGTGTGTGTGTGTGTGTGTGTGTGTGTGTGTGTATGGTATGGGTGTGTACAAGCATGGTAGTATATGGGGTGCTGGAAACTTTAAAATCTCATTGTCAGTCTCTTCATCCTGCAGCAGAGGCTCGGGAAGCAGTTAATTTATTCTTCTTTGGTTAGTCTATAGCAGGAAAATAAGGCAAAAGAAAAAACAAAAAAACTGAAGACCCCCCCAAACCAATGTGGTGTATTTTTTTTCCTTTACAGCTTATTCTTTTACCACATTTCTGTAGATGTATTGTAGTTTATGGACCTCTGCATAATTACATGTAAGGAGTTTTAAACTAGCCAGCCTGCCAGCCTCCCTCCCTCCCTCCCTCCCTCCCTCCCTTCCTTCCTTCCTTCCTTCCTTCCTTCCTTCCTTCCTTCCTTCCTTCCTTCCTTCCTTCCTTCCTTCCTTCTTTCCTTCTTTCCTTCCTTCCTTCCTTCCTTCTCTTCTCCCTCCATGTCCATGGTGAGACTGCCCTCAGCTGAGGACAATACTTTAAAAACCAGTGAGTTGTAAATTGCCCTCTGCCAGACGATTTGTGGTTGGCTTCTTCCTCCAGGAATGGGGCCCTGCCCCAGGCTAGGCTGCTGGCTCCCACTATGCAACCCTTTTACCCCAACCCCATGCTGGGAGCCCTGTTGCCTCTGACTGTAAGTAGAATCAGAACAGGTTGCCTGAAAGCATCCCTGTGACAATCAATTCCCTTGTTTAAGACAGTCTTCAGTTGGATGTTGTTTCATAACTACTGCTTTCCATCAGTTAGAGAGTACCTGATACAAGGAATGTTGAAAGTTTATGGCAGCAAGCTGGATGGATGGGGTAATTCTAAGATGCAGTGAGGAAATTCAGAATACCTCACTCTGATTGAAATCTAGAATTGTGTCACAGATTGTCCTTCCTTGACTTTCCACTCCCTCCTCCTTCCTCCACTTTTGTTTCAGTTTTCTTCAGAACTTGTAGCCCAACTTAGGTCAGACCTAGTGATACATAGCATGTGAAAATTTCAAGTACTTTTCAAGATGACTTTCTTATGTAAGTAACCTATGGAGAAAAGAAAATTAATGTTTCAGGTTTTCAAAGCAGTGTTTGTACAAGTAGTTTTTCATTTGCAATTTTGTTCACTCCCTTATTTTCAAAAGTATATATTGAGTCCTACAGAAAGGCCTATGTCCCACACAAATGAACAATCTGACAGTGAAGTGTTATTTACCAGGAAATGAGCACCTCTCCCCGCGCCCCCCCCCCCCCCGTCCCGCTTCATGAGTTAGAAGTTAGTACATGTTTAGTACATGTTCTTCAGCTCCAGAAAGGAATCACCTGAGGTATGCAGGTGTGTCTGGGACTCAGTAGTTAAATCACCCAGTAGTGGCTCAGGCACCTAGACCAGGGGTGGATGATGTGACAAGGTAAATCTCTGCCTCTGTGGTATAAAGTGTACAGTGCATCAGCACATTCAGGTAATAATTTCAACAGTTTCTTAACCTAATGTGCTAATATTCCAGCGAAACAACTAAAGAGCAAAGAAGATAAGTGACCCAAAGTCAGAGATGAGTTGATAGCAGATTCCAAATTAGAGCACACAACTGTTCAAACCACAGGCTAAAACTATGTCCTCGTTCAAGCCTCTCCAAGTCCTGGTTCTACCTGCTTGGCCAACTTCATCCTCCATTGTTCTCCTTTGTTATTCAGTGCTCTAGCCAAAGACCTGGTGTTCTTTGTAAGCAGAATTGATTTTATCCTCCTCTGTGCTGCTCAGTGCCAATGTTTTTAAAGGCTCCTGCTTACAGGAAAAATAAGCTTATTCATGTCAACTGTAGAAATTAAGATTTTAACATTCATGAACTAGTCCATGGAGGCTAGAGATGAGGTATGTAAAGAGCATAACTGGAGGGGCGTGTGGTGCCTCATGTCTGTAATCTCCAGCTTCTCTGAAGGTGGTGATAGGAAGAAGACATTTTGAAGACAGTCAGGACAAAAAAGTTAGCAAGATCATATCTCAGAAAACAAGCTGGATATGATGGTCACATTTGTAATCACAGCTGTTCAAGGGACAGAAGTAGGATCATCTCAGTCTCCCATAGGAGACAGAGATGACACCAGACGCCAGAGGCTCATATTTGTAATCCTAGCTACTCAGGAGGCCAAAATCTGGAAGATTATCATTTGATGTCAGTCCTGGCAGGAAAGCCCCTGAAACTATATTTCCAAGTAACAATCAAAGAACCAGACTGGAAGTATGGCTCAAGTGGTAGAATACCAGCCTTGAGTGAAAAAGCTGTATGCAAGAGTAGCATAATGATGTTGCTATTCTCAGATAGCATGCAAGAAGTTCAGAGATCCAAACAAGATAAAAATAAATAATAAATGAGAATAGAAAGGTCTGGGAGCATTAGTCAAATGGTAGGGTGTCTGCTTAGTAAGGGTGAGGCCCTGAATTCAAATCCCAGTATTGCCAGAAAACAAACACACAAATAGAACTACAGAGACATTTGTATCATACATATCACTGGGCCTCAGCAGGGGTGGATGAAATCTGACTTTCATGCTCCATTGCTAGAGGGCCCCGTGTCTCTTTGACTACTTTCCTGCATCCTGCCTGTGTTTTATTCATGATGGGAGCTTGCAGGTTCCCTTGGGTGTGACCTCAGCCTCAGCTGTCAATGCTGGCTGCCTCATTCTCACAGTGGTTCTGTGTTCTGTGTCATTTTCCAAGTCCAATTCATGCTCCAGGCAGGCCACAGGGAGGGCCCAGAGGATAGCTCAAGGACAGGGCATATGCTCAGCATGAGCCAGGTACTATGCCCTGAAGAAAGAAAACTCATTGTCCATAGCTCTCACTGTTATGTGGGCTTCTAGACCCATTGAACAACTGTGCATGACTATGTTCACTGTAGTAGAATCTGGCTGGCATAGCTCCCATCTTAACTCTACAAGTTCTAATGAATGGGACCAGTACAGGATCCAGTAAGTCCCTTTAATTATTTTATGTAACAGAATAATTCTATACAATAAAGAATACTATATACTTATTTAAAACATTGTAGAACTCTGTTGGGTGCAGAGATCTATGCTTCCCAACCATGCATTTTCTTTTCTTTTTCATTTTCTTTCTTTCTTTCTTTCTTTTTTTGGCACACTGATAAATTTGATCTAAAGAAAGTTTGATCTAAAGAAAGTTAAAAGGCTCTGTACATCAGTTTGATAATAAAAATTTGAAAATAAATAAATAAAATGGAAAGCATATATATATATATATATATCAAAGTTAAAAGGGCTTCAGAGTAGACTCAGAATCAAGGATTCTCTAACTTCCAACTAGCTCTTCCCCAGCCTGCATGCCAGCCCCGGCAAGCATAATAGAGACCATCTGAAATACTCTATGTACCCAAATCTCTAACCAGAGAAGCTGGAACTCAATGCAGAAAAGGCCAAACTCTGTCAACACATGTGGATGGACTGCATCACACTTTGTTGTCTTCTGTTTTGATTCCATTCAGCACTTCAAGAGATTCAAATTATACTCCTTTATCAGTTCTGTGGGCCAAGTCACTTGTCCCAAGGCTTTGTATGTTCTCCAAGTTGAGTTCCCCTCAAAATCATTTGCTATCCCCCTAAAAACTGTCTACATTCTCATTCTCTCCCTACCGTATAGAAAGAGGGGTATTTATTTTTGAGCCACATTAGATTGGAGGTAATTACAGACTGGGAGCTTCTCCATGAACAGGATACCTTTTTATGTCCTTTCTCCAGTTAATCTGTCCTTGTCAGGGTATTCCAGCGAACCTTCAAATGGCAGACAGATTTCCCTTCACCCCTAAAATACAAAGCAAAATAAAGAAGAAAACAAATCGCCTGAACTCACATCTCCTCATCTAGCACTAAGCCATAAGGAGGTCTGTTTATCTCTCTATGTACAAATTTTGAACAAATTGTAAATGCCTTATAGTTGCTTATTTCACTTAGTAATATATCATCCGCATGTTCTATGACCTTGCATGACTCTGGCAATTAATTCCTTTGGTGTAATACTATTGCTGTTGTTTTTGGTTTTTTTGGCCAGTCCTGGGCCTTGGACTCAGGCCTGAGCACTGTCCCTGGCTTCCTTTTTGCTCAAGGCTAGCACTCTGCCACTTGAGCCACAGCGCCACTTCTGGCCGTTTTCTGTATATGTGGTGCTGGGGAATCGAACCCAGGGCCTCATGTATACGAGGCAAGCTCTCTCGCCACTAGGCCATATCCCCAGCCCCAAGGTGTAATACTATTGCACTGTGTGAGTAAGGATCTACCTGTTTAGTACTTATGGTCAAGCTTTCAAATTCTTTCCATTTTTTCTGTTCTACAAATAAGACTTTATGAACTTGTTTGTGCATCAATCACTGTATACATCTCTAAAATTTTCCTTAGAATAAATCCCTAAAACAAAAATGATAGGATAAATATCTTGAAAATTATTAATATGTATTTCCAGATAGCCTAAATTAAAAAAAATAGTATAAAGGAGATATACAGAGAGCTTACAGTTACATAAGTCAAGTATAGAGTACATTTCTGTTGGACAATGTCATCCCTTCTCTCTCCCAGAAAAGATTATTTTTATATGTTTCCATATGTATGAAATGTCCTCAATAGGCAAATGTATGAGCACAGGAAATGAAACTCCAGAGTTTGGGGGGGGGGGGCCCACAGGGAGTGTGTGTGTGTGTGTGTGTGTGTGTGTGTGTGTGTGTGTGTTTGTTTGTCAGTTCATAAAATCAGGGACACTAGACACTGTCCCTGAGTTTTTGTGCTTATGGCTACCACTTGAGCCACAGTTCCATTTCTGGCTTGTTGTTTAATTGGAGATAAGCGTCTCATGGACGAAAGTCCAGGCTGGCTTTGAACCATGATTATCAAGTCTCAGTCTTCTGAGTAGCTAAGATTATAGGTGTGAGCCATGGGCACACAGGTGAGAGTGAATTTTTTTTTATTGGACACAAAAATTTGTTTCCTTGGGATATCAGTAATAAGATATAATAAATTGTAGTAATGGCTTTCCAGTTCTGTCAACATATAAAAACCTGTTAATCTCATACATTTTTCATTTTTGTTTTATTTCAGGTTAAAAATTATATTTAAGTAGTTGTACAAAGGAGTTTCCATTTAACAAAGTAGTTTATGAATACAATACATCTTGGTCAATGTCTTCCCTTTCAACATTCTCATCCACCTACCACTTCTGTCACTCTTCTTAATTCTGTAAGATATCCATTGAATTCTTGACTTCATTCTTCCCCTATTCTCCTCTTCATTCTTTAAATGGGTAAACGTGCAGTATGGGAATTATAGTCTAATATATACAGTTAAAATTATATGTAGTTAAAATGGTAGCTAAAGAAACAAATACACTATCTTATGTGATGCAATATATTTTCCCATTTGTCTAATATCATAGTTTCTCATTTTGGAGGAATATAATTAAAAAATTAAGTACTTGTGATTAAATTCTTGATTTAGTTCTTTAATTTATTTCATGCTATAAAAGCCCATCCTCTCATAATATCTACCCATTTTTTCTCCTTTTTTTTACATTTAACTAATTCCTTTGGAGTGTGTTTTCCATATTTTGAAAGCAGTTTTAAGGCTTTTCCTGAATGATATTCTTTACCTCTATTCCTTTTTTTTTTCAACATTAGGAAAACATTTATTTATTTATTGTCAAAGTGATGTACAGAGGAGTTACAGTTTCATATGTAAGGCAGTTAGTACATTTCTTATCAAACTTGTTATCTCCTCCCTCATTTTCTCCTCCCTTCCCCCCTTCCCAATCCTCCCCCATGAGTTGTACAGTTGGATTATGGCATATAGTTTTGTAAGTATTGCTGTTGCATTGATTTGTCTTTTAACCTTTGTCTTTCCATTTTGATGTTCCCCTTCCCTTCCCTAGTTCCAATAAACATATATACAATACCCAGGGAACCGAAATCACTAACAGTGACATCAGGGGTAAAACCCTGGGGGGGGAAAAAAAAAACAAAAGAAAGTGCCATAATTTCAGATGGTACATTAAAAATAATGACAATGGTAAACCACTTATTTCCATAACTTGGAGTTCATTTCAACACGAGGTAGGTACAAAGCCCCAAGTCTAACTTTATCTCTCATTCTTTGTTTTGTTTAGAATATGGCTTTGCTGCTGTGATAAATCAGGAACCACCTCCTCCCTTTTGCCCCTTTATCACTCCTTTTACTCCTGCTGCATCTTCTGAATTATACTTGGCAAATTATATTGTTGGGTATGTTACTTGTTGAGTTGACTTCAGAGCTATAATCTGGAAGTTTGTCTAATTGGACTGATTAGTTTTGGTCTTGTGGTCATGAAAGAACCAAGAAAAAAGTCTGAAATATCAGATACATTCATCAGCCAAGATAGGGAGGTGTTGATGGCTGTTCTTTCATGTAAATCCAAATGGCTGTGGCATGTTTGGCTCATATTCTTTTGATTTGTGATTTAATTTTTACAAACTGTAGGAAGAAAACTGCTGCCAATGTTATGGTTTAAAGAGCTGGCTTCTCTCTCCAAAAACACTGAAAATATAGTATAATGACTGGGGGTGGGGGGGAAGAAGGCTGGCAAGAGAACATGTAGGTCCCTTTCTGCCATTCTGAGGGAAGGCAGAGATGGCAAAGAATGAGAATGAAAGTCTGCTCCTTATGCTTGTCTCTAAAGGCTTCCTCTTTGTCTAGACTTGCTTCTTATACTGCCTGATGGTATTTAGCTTGAGCGACACTACCTGAGGGGCATGGAACATACCTGAGAGAACGGTGGAGACTCAAGCATAGATAGAGTCAAGAATTCTACTGATCACCTCCTCCTTCCCTAAATTCTGGGTCCCTTACTCCTATTAGGAAATTAGAACTTAGTTTGTTACATGAAAATAACAACTCTCTTCCCTGAAAAGACTAGGCTGCACTCTGTCCGCTCTTGAAGTCTGTGTCCTCACTTCGCACTTGGTTCAAACTACATTTAGCAAAGTGACCTGTTACCTCTCAGTAATAGTCCTGGACCTCCCTTCATTTTCATTCTCTTCTCCAGTAAGTAAAATTCACCCTCTCCTTTGCTCCCTTCTTGTGGAACGCTCCTCTTCCCTTGCAGACACATTATGTTCCTTGGGTCAACAGGAAGTCCTTGTTGAGTAAAAGTTCTGGGGTCAAATCCTGTTCATAGTAATTCTGAGTTGGGGACCTTAACCTCCCAGGAACTTGGCATCCTCCTGGGTATCCATCTTCTTGGTTGTATTAAATAAGTTTAGAACAGTGGCTGCCTCATAGCCTACATTTACATAGTGCTTATAGCTACTACAGCTGCTATTATTGCTATCTCTAATCAATTTTCCTCCTATTACCTCTTTAGGCCTTCTCAGTGGTGTCTTACAGTCTCTTCAATCTTTTCTTTACTCTTCCAATATCTGTACCTTCTTAAGTCTTGCCACTTTTTCCTTGCTCCATGGGAAACCTCATTGGGTAAGAGACTCTTCATGTATCACTCAATTCTTCTCAATGCCACTTCTTCTTCCTGCCAATGCTATGAGGACAACATTTTTTCAGGCTTTCACTAGTATATTTTAGCTCATTTTGTGTTACTATAACAAAATACTCAAGGCAGAGTAACTTGTAAAGAAAAACGAGTTGCTTGGCCCAAAATTCTGGTGGCTGAAGAGTCAAAGCAACATGGGACTCATGTCCTGATGAGGGGTCTCCCCACTGTATCACAAAATGGCAGGTGGGTAGAAAAGAAAACAGTCGCATTTAAGAGTATGTGCACAAGTAAGGAAGCCAAAAAAATTGGAGGACCAGAACTGGATAATTACAACCTGTTCATGTAGGGACCAACTTAGTCCTGTGGGGGAAAAATTCATTCCACACTAGGATACTGCCCCCAGGATCTAATAATCTTCCATTAAGCCCTAGTTCTTACCAAACCATCACACTAGGGATCTGTAAGCTTCCACAAAGCTTCCAACATGTGATCTTTTGGGAACCAAATCCTGTTCAAAACCACAGCAATCATCTTTCCACTGGTGCCACCCACAGCAGCTCCCAGTGGGAGCCCCTAACAGACAACTCTTTCTCCATCATATGCTTCTTCACTAGGCTACCTGCAGGAATCCTGCAACACATACATCCCAGTAAACCATGCCCCTGAGGGCATCCTTGGCCTGTGGGAGACAAGGAGAATGAAGTGGCACTTGGTTCTCCCTTTCAGTTCTTTAGTGGATTATCCTAAACTTCAATCCCTGCCCCTCAGTTTTCTTTTAAAGAAAAGATTCAGACCTGGGTCCTTGTATTGGCTTCCTTCTAATTCCTGTGCCCTAGGATCAAATTCCTAGATAAGGTTCTTGCTTCAAGTCTTTGCTTCAGATGTCCTTTATTTTTTGTTTGTTTTTCAATGTGGTACAGAGGATTGGATTTAGGGCCTGATATTACTTAGCCATGTCCCCAGTCTTTATTTGTTTTTAGTTTGTCTTCAGATATAATCTCTCACAACACTCCCCTCCCCTCCGCTGGCCCCAAACTGTGATCCTCCTATTTCTGCCTCTCAAATAGCTTAAGACCTTCACCTATTAAATCTATTAATAATTAACTTCAAATGTTCTCATCCTATGCCATTTTCTCTCTAGAGACTACATTTTTGGTACAGTTGGGAAAGAATTACTGGAATAGGCTCCTTTAGTTAGATAAATATAACCACAGTTCTAGAAGAAATGGAGCATTTTCCACAAAAATCCCTACATCCTATATTCCATTAAGAGAATCTCTTAATATAGATTAATAAATTGCCTCTTGCCTTTGTTTTGAGGGTAAGGATAGTTTTACTGTTTGTTGAGTGGCAGGTATTGCTTGTTTGTTGGCTGAGGAGTTGGGAGGAGATACTGGGAAGTAGTAGTTCTGGCAGCATCAGAGAACCACAGGCTTAGCTCAGATGCTGTTGCTTCCTGAAGATCCCACTACCAGAGGCAAGTACATTTTGTAGGGTAACACAAGATTTCAAGCCATAACTGGGAAACCAAGCTGGAGAGATCACAGATGAAATGCCATGGCTGGTTTGTTGGCTCACATCAGGCATTTTGGGAAACTCCTGGAATTCAAATTCTCATAACTGTCCTTATCTTCAGAGCCTCTGGTATTTGTACCCACCCAGACACTGTCATTACAACCAGCTTCAAGTTCATGGATGAAGTCGTATAGTCTCCCACCCCAGGACACACCAACTTCATGCTGCAACCCCAGTTTTGTTTTTAATTGATACTATGGCTTTAGAAGCCATGGGACACTCACAGAACCTGTGCAAGCAACACCTGTAAGAAAGTTCTTATTTATTCCATAGTGCAAACCTTTGACTCAGGTGAAATGGAGCCAGAGAATAATTTCATCCCACATCCTCTCACTGGGTTCTCCTGAGAACTAGTTATTTATATGGATTCTTAGAAGATTGAGTAATCAGTCTCCCACGGTACCCAAGGGTGGCAGTCTCATTAGCACATTTTTATGTTGTCTCCTCACCTTTGCAACCTCCCCTCTTTCCTTCTCTCACTTCTTTTTACCTGTGGCTGTAGTCCTAACAAAGCAGCAGCTCACTAATTCTAGCCTTAGGCTCTGCCTTCTGTGGAACAAGAAAATAAGATTGGGTAGAGTTGTGGTTGGGCAAAGAATCAATTGGTTTGGAGCCAATGTGATCTGGAATATTAAATTTTAATAGTATCTCATTATTATTTCTCTGTCTAGTGAAGGCATTATCTTCACTAGATACACTAGACATGGAGTCCTATACTCTCCCAAATACAAGTCTCATTTTTCTATATACAAACCATTTCCCCTCAGTTATTCTTCCATCTCATAATTGTGTTTCTAGTTCAATTTATCCATAACAGACCTGATAATTAGGACGCCCCAAACTTCCCTTAAACTGGTAGACTGATGCATATCCTTTGTTTCTTATTTAAGTTGATATTTTTCTACTAATAATTGTCCTAATCTACCAGAGTAGAAAAATCAAAGTAAGAATAAGATCCTCATCTAAGCACTAGTGGCTCATGCCTGTCATCCTAGATACTCAAGGGTCTGTGATCTGAGGATCACAGTTTGAAGCCAGCCTGGGAAGGAACATCTGGGAGACTCATATTCTTATCCTCAATAAACTACCAAGTGGTAGAATAAAAGAAGCTACGGGTTAACACTCAGGCCCTAGGTTCAAGTCCCAAGATCAAGAAAAAAAAAAGAATTAAAGCCTCTTTTTCTAGAATATTCCAAAGTTAATGGTGCCTTATTAGTTGTTTTTGCCTCTTCCTTGTCTCCTCTACTGCTCCTTGCTTCACTGTCCTAATTGATGCTTTTGTTAACAAGTTGCTTGAAGCTCTGTCATAGTGTCCTAAATAGTTTCCTTGCTTCAGTCTTTCTTCCTTCTGGTCAGTATTTTCAACTGCCTACTCACAAATTCATAATTCTGTTCTTTATTTGCTCTGAAAGAAAAGAATAAATTTTTTCTTTGAAAATTAATGTCTTAAATATTTTGGTCTGGGAAGCACTGTATGTAGTGTTTATGCAAACTAGTAAGTAAATATGACATTTGATCTGCATTTCTTGTCCAAAAGAGCTGACTGATATTCTTATATTAGAACAGGTTTTTGTATCCTGTTATGCCCTCAATGAAGCAAGAGCCCTTGTTTAGGGCCATGCTGTAATAAAAATGCATATCTTTAAAGATAGTGATAAAGATTGGTGGTTGGGTCATGAGCAGCAATGAAGAACTGAGACTATCAAGAAGAAATGTTTCCAGCTCCCAACTCTCACTCACTCTAGATATGAATTGATCTGCCAAAAGATGTGCAGAAGTAACTGTTCTCCTGTGCTTGTTCTCATACTTCCGACCCTCACTGATGTAGAGTACAGGAAGCAAACATATGATATAACTAAACTGTAGATGCTTTTGTGTACCACCCAGGGTTTCAGTGAGGTGGCCTGCAGGCAATAAACATTCAAGAGGTAGAGGAACATGACAGTGAATTGAATCAAGGGTACTCAATTTGAATTCTAGTTCTAGAATAGCAAATTATGTTTTGGAGCAAGTCATATCAACATCCTGAAAATAATATAATTTGTACAAATGTATAACTTGTTTACTTGTCCCATGTTATGTTGACTTTCTTGCCTACATATAATTATGCCCTATATTACTAATAATAGGGAGAATTTTCTATCACTGGAGCTACAGCTCCACTTCTGGCGTGTGTGTGTGTGTGTGTGTGTGTGTGTGTGTGTGTGTGTGTGTGTGTGATTAATTAGAGATAAGAGTCTCACAGATTTTCCTGTTGGGGCTGGCTTTGAACCATGATCCTCAGATTTTAGCCTCTTGAGTAGATAGGATTACAGGAGTGCACTACTACAGCCCAGTTTGTTTATAGTTTTGTATTAACCTTTTATGAAGAAGCTACAATATTCTCCTAATCATGAAGAGGTTCCACTATGAATTTTTCAGTCCTCCTCAATTATGATGTGAAGAGAAATATTCCATAAGTACCCACTAATACTATCTCTTAGAGTTAGGCAACATTAACAAGCTTTTGCTTTATCAGATGAGTTTATATGAGTGATACGATGTGACTTTTTTTTTTTTTTTTTTTGGCCAGTCCTGGGCCTTGGACTCAGGGCCTGAGCACTGTCCCTGGCTTCTTCCCGCTCAAGGCTAGCACTCTGCCACTTGAGCCACAGCGCCGCTTCTGGCCGTTTTCTGCATATGTGGTGCTGGGGAATCGAACCTAGGGCCTCGTGTATCCTAGGCAGGCACTCTTGCCACTAGGCTATATCCCCAGCCCACGATGTGACTTTTTGAATCTAAGACAATTTGACTATGAGACACAGGAATATTTTGAGACTAAGAAGGCAAAAATATACACTATGCTTTTTTGTAAATTGTTTACTTCATGCTTCCTGGAAAAAGACTTCCAATCTTGTACAACTTTTTTGGACCATATATTATTTTTCTGCACACACAGAGAGCAGTATATATGAAATGGATTAATTTTCCCCTAAATCTGCTGCATAGTCAGTAGCTGAGTATTCTTTCCCTTGCAGAATTGTAACTGTCTGTTTTCCCATTCACTGTCCTCTGCATATGGACCATGTCTGAGATGCAGAATTTCTAAAAAGGACACAAACAACAACTGAACCATTGGTCTTAGATCCTTAAAGCCTATTTGGCAATAATTCAAGTCAGAGTCAGACAGGCTGAATTTTGGAGCTACTAATACAAATATCATATTTTCAATTGTTTCTCTTTACTCTTTCACTATCACCACTAAGTTTTTAGGAGTTAAACTAACATCCCAGTATCATCTACACTTGCAATTTTTTCCAAACCATCTATGCTCATTTTTACTTATTTTATTTTTTTTGCCAGTACCAATGCTTGAACTCAGGGCTTGGGTGCTGTCTTGTAGCTTTATTTGTTCAAGGCTAGGCTTAAGCCACATCTCCACTTCCATCTTTTTGGGGATGGATGGGAGAGAAGAGTCTCATGGGCTTTTTGCTCAGATTGGCTTTGAACTGTGATCCTCATATTTCAGTCTCCTCAGTAGCTAGGATTACCAATGTGAGCCATTTTTGATGTTAGTTTCTTTAGGATGACGTTGGCAATAATAACTTCACATCAACACAACAGTAGTTATAGGCTACTATTGACTATGAAGCATACCCCATTTCAGAGATGTAAAATGGGGGAAGAAGTGGAGGAAGTAGAGAGTATCTTAGAACTAATAATATGTGCTAAACTGCAAGTTTACAGGGGTGACTTTTTTCTTTTTGTGATGCTGGGGATTGAATACTCAATCCTATGTTTAAAGACAAGAGAAATGTCCATAGAGGAAAGATAAAATATGTTCAATACTGAGTTTCTTTATGCTACCCTCATACGTACAAAGAGGATGGGCATAGTGAGTAACAGAGGGGTTCAATCTGAGTAAAGTATAATATATTATACCTTATAGTATGGCACAACTAACATAGTGAAACTAACTTAGACTAAAGAAAAGAATGACGGGAAGGTACAGCAAGCTCTGTTAGGGGACTGGTTTGGGTGGGAGTGGGGATAGTGAATGGAAAGGATGAAGGAGGGTTGAATGTGGTTGAGGTACTTGATATACTTGTATGAAATAGAAAAATAAGACCTATTGAAATTGTTTTAAGAATCTGGAGGGTATGAGGGAGAATGATAGGAGTGAATTTGACCAAGGTACATTATATGCATACATAGGATTATCACAATGAAACCTCCTTGCACAATTGACATATGCTAATTAAAAATCCTTTTTAAACAAAGATAAAATATGCATAAGGCCAAACTGTCCGATGTACTTCTCCAATACCCTGTACATCATTGTGTGGTTTCTCTCTCCTAGCCAGCTGCTGGTTAGTTTTTGCCAGAAAACTGCCACACCTTCCTTTCCTTGGACCTTTCGTGAGGCCTCCTGTGGCTGATTGTCACTACGGTGATGACCTCAGTGGGTGTTGTTGCTGGATGACTTCTGCCAGTGCCTTTGCTGCCTCCTGTATTTATTAGTACAGTTAACAAGAGATTGCCAGTCTCCAGGAAACCAGATGAGACAAATAACATCACATGGCCAAAATGAAGACATTTTTACTGAAGAAGAATGAAACACAGCAGTTTCAATTGAGCAGAGATTTGGCAACATGTTTTATGGATTTCATTGTGCACCATTCAGATTGTTGGCAGCTAATGAAACTGAGTGCAAAATTCCAATTATTGCTTCAGTTTTACCTAAACTGTATACTTTTTTCCTTGCTTCTCTCTAATTGTAATATTTTCATTATACATCTGAAAATCTGGTATAAATTTAACTGTTTCCAAATTGGTCCAGAGTTTTCTGTTAACTTGCTATAGTTTTGCAGAGCTTTGGATCACAGCTGGCAAACTTTGAGTCTTGACTGTCCGAGTGCTGGTTCATTCCTGATCAAGTGGGCTATCTTGACTTCATAAAAGGGTGTCTTCCAGGAGGCCTCTACTGTAGCTTTTATGTTAATTGCCAGCAACAGATGTAACCAAAAATCAAGCCAGTAAAAGAGAAGCATTTGGGGCTAGGAATATGACCTAGTGGTTAAGTGCTTGTCTCATATACATGAAGTCCTGGTTTTGATTCCTCAGCACCACATATATAGAAAAAGCCAGAAGTAGCGCTGTGGCTCAAGTGGCAGAGTGCTAGCCTTGAGCAAAAAGAAGCCAGGGACAGTGCTCAGGAGCTGAGTTCAAACCCCAGGACTGGCGACAGAGAGAAAGAGAGAGAGAGAGAGAGAGAGAGAGAGAGAGAGAGAGAGAGAGAGAGAGGCCTTTTCTCTTACTACTAAGAAGGAAATTGTCTTGCTTGCAGAACCTGCCATAGGGCTCAAACTTCTGTTATAATAACTGTAGTGTGGGTACAAACAACTGCAGAATCAAAACCACAAGAAGTTTAGAGTAGGATAGCAGATAAATGTACACAAGAAAGCCCAGGAAGCCATCTACAGAGAAAGAACAGAAATTATGTACTAGACAAAGTTTTGAGAAAGACAGAGAAAAGAGCCAGAAAGCTGCTACTAAGACAAGGAATTTCTAAGGGGGAAATAGTGTAATACCAATTTTTAGGAAGGTTTACTTTGCTTTGTTCTATGAGGTGTAATTCCTTTGTGAAATCTTCTAAGAAATATTTCAGTCTGAACACTTTCGTTTGCAAGGCTTTGGAAGACATAGAATTGTATTTCCTTTGGAAAGGATACTCTACTAATAGTAAAGATAAAACTTCAGGAAAAGAGCCAGAAGGGTGTGTGCGTGCATGTGTGTGTGTGTGTGTTAATCTCTATGAACTGGAGCTTAAACTCAGGGCTTGGGCGATGTCCCTTCGCTTTTTCACTCAAGGCTGACACTCTACTACTTTGATCCACAGCACATTTTTGGCTTTTTTTTTTTTGGTGGTTAATTGGAGATAAGTCTCATGGACTTTTCTGTCTAGACTGGCTTTGAATTGTGATCCTCTTTTCTGTCTAGACTGGCTTTGAATTGTGATCCTCATATCTCAGATCACAAGAATGAACCACCAGTGCATGTCTTAGAAGGACCTTCTTTATGTTGGTTACAACAGATCACAACATGATTCTTCTGGTTCCCTGATGTCGCTCTCCACTGGCACTTCCCAGCACAGTTACTCCCTATATACTGGGACTAATATACACAGGGAAGAATAGCTATCCACACCGAAGCCTGTCTTCCTTTCTAAGGCCAAAGTACTCTTCCATATTAAAACAACAACAACAACAACATAGGTGGTGATTGGCAGATATGAAGCCAAGGAGACAAACATGAACTCATCTCTGTACATCGTCCTGGGAAAAGTACAAGATGGGGCCCTGCTCTTGTCAGGCTTCATCATCCCTCTCAATAAAACTCCAGCAGAGGTGAGAATGCCTGGAGTTCTTTGTGCTGTCCTTAAGTTGTAGAAAAATAGGAGCTCAAATGGAACCTCCATTATAAATACTGAACCAGCCAAACCTATTAACAATAAAATTCTCAAATATTTTGCCAACCTAATTTTTTCAGAGGTTAGTTGAACACTCCTCTCCCCTACCCTCAGATATTATTGCAAGTGCTAAGTAACACTTTATTATATAAATATGGCCTGCCAGGTTTAATTGCTATGTACAATTTTTGCTAAATCACAAAATAAGTGTACATATGAAGTTGCTTATAGAAAATTGCAAAGTATTTAACTGATGGGAAGAGAATGTTATGATTGGCAGGAATATACATTTACTCTACCTAAAATTAAGGAGGCTACATAAACAAAGTCAAGTTTCCATACACAAATGATCTTTTCTCCCCAAATGTTGTAAGTAACACCAAAAAATGAAAAGAATAGCCATGTGAACGGATCTCTGTGAGATAATATATGGTACTCACATAACACAACATGCATCTTTTTCTTTTTTAGGCCACAGAAAAACCCATCCCTAAAAAATGAGTCTGATTTAGAGCTTCTTCATTTACCACCACACTTTGTGCCAAAACTTAGTAACAGTGAAAGATGTGTGGAAATAATTAATTTTAAAAAATGATGGCCATTTTTGAAGAGTGAGTTGTCCTTTGTAACATATGTAAATCTCTTATTTTCATCTCACATTAGAATGATACTTCAGACCCTAAACGGTAGCATTAGTTCGATACCATGAATAAACAATCAGGGCTACTGTAGGAGACAGAGTTTCATTCAAGCAACTTTAGGGCAACATTTGAGAGAGAGGGAGAGAGAGAAAGAGAGAGAAAGAGAGAGAGAGAGTTTACAGAGTACCAAAGTGTTCTTAAGAATGACTTCAACATCTGGGGCTATGCCATTTCAGGTTAAGCCTAATTTTTTCCTTCAGAGCCTCTATGTGTTGCTAAGAAATCTATCTTTGTATTTTCACATACCCCCCAAATAAATCAGTTATACCAATAACCTCCATAGTAATGTTTAACGTATAATAATTAGAAAAACAAATTATATTTTCATTCATGCTATCTACAGGTACATAGTCTAGGACCTACTGTATTAAGATTCACACATCCCTACAAACTATAGCATGCAAGTTTTTGTACTGCCAAATGTATCTCAGTCATAGAAAACCCACCATCACTTGGTCTCTGTTTGTTAGAAAAATAATCTGTCCCTATTCTTGAAAGGTTGTTCCTTCAAATTGGGTCAATGAAGTATACATTGCTTCCAAAAGTGCTCACTCCACTAGCAAGACAATTGCTTCTCTAGGAGTAGCTGAACAATTGGGGGAAACATTTAAAGACTAATTTCCTGTCCTTAGATTGGGGCAGTAGCCCTGTCAGTACTTACTTCTGATGTAGGAGTTTGCAGAGTGAACTCATTCTTGTGTCAGAAAGCCTGGTGATGTGGGTTTATTTAAAAAAAAAAATGGCTAGGGGCTGGGAATATGGCCTAGTGGTAAAGTGCTCGTCTCGTATACGTGAAGCCCTGGGTTTGATTCCTCAGCACCACATATATAGAAAAAAGCCAGAAGTGGTGCTGTGGCTCAAGTGGCAGAGTGCTAGCCTTGAGCAAAAAGAAGCCAGGGACAGTGCTCAGGCCCTGAGTTCAAGCCCCAGGACTGGCAAACAAAATTTTAAAAAATGGCATTAAAAAAGCTAGCAACAGGGCTGGGGATATAGCCTAGTGGCAAGAGTGCCTGCCTCGGATACACGAGGCCCTAGGTTCGATTCCCCAGCACCACATATGCAGAAAACAGCCAGAAGCAGCGCTGTGGCTCAAGTGGCAGAGTGCTATCCTTGAGCGGGAAGAAGCCAGGGACAGTGCTCAGGCCCTGAGTCCAAGGCCCAGGACTGGCCAAAAAAAAAAAAGCTAGCAACAATTCCACAATTGTCAGTGGAAAAAATTTATTGACTATATCTAGTCAATAAAAATGTGCAAGTCTTTAACAAAGTAGTATGATAAACTATATCATCTAGGATTTTTAGCCACAAGATTTGGTACAGAGAGAATTTACTGATGATATAATTTTTTGTCATCACAATTGACTATTAGAATTTGATTCTTGAACAGGGCACTGGTGGTTTATGCCTGTAATCCTAGATATTCAGGAGGCTCAGATCTGAGGATCTTGTCTCAAAGCCAGCCCAAGCAGAAAAGTCTAACACTATTATCTCTAACCATCCCCAAAGCCAAAATGCCAGAACTAGAGCCGTGGCTCAAGTGGTAGAGCTCTGATCTTGAGCAAAGAAGCTCAAGGACAGTGCCCAGGCCCTGAGTTCAACCCCCAAGTCCAGAGCATGTGTATGTGCGTGCACGCGCGTGCGCACACACACACACAATTTGATTCTCATTTGCATGCAGTTATATACCTAGTAATAAATGAAAAAAGGATCAGAACTCAGATCTACACACCTTTTTTGGATGAGGACTACATTTTGAACTCGGGACCTCTCAGTTTCACTTGGCTTTCTAGCTCATGTCTGGTACTTTATGACTGGAGCCATGCCTCAATTCTGGTATTTTGCTGATTATTTGGGGGGGGGGATGGATTTTTGAGTACCTTTCTGCCTATACTGGATTTGAACCACAATTTTCCAGATCTCAGCCTCCCAAATAGCTAGAATTATCTAGAATAGCTAGCATGTTATATCTTTATCTACTTACCTTTTCATAAAACCAAATATTAGAATATTTTCTTTTTGGAAATAGAAAATACCTTAAAATTTCTCTGACCTGAGCACATATTTCATCCCATATATTTTGGATATTATTTTTCCCTTTCTTTATAAAAAGCTGATCATCATCTGGGATATGAAAATCATCATTGTTTGCAACAGTGTTCGGAAGGAACCCTTTTTCTATTTCTCCCTTTCCCCATAAAGGCAGAAATATTACAGGAATTCTCTGGTAATCACATGCTAAAGTTTCATGAATTCACACACACTTCACATAAGAATGGTACCCACATGGTATTGTTTGTTTTCTCAGGTTGATAGGAATGTTTTGTTCTCCTCCAGAAAGAATTGAAGTGATTCTGTGAACTATGAAATTACATGTTTCTAAGAATCTCAAGATGAATGAAGATAATAGCACATGAGTTTTAGGGAAAAGAATGATATTTTAACAGATGATATTTGTATAATTGGGTATCCAGTCAAAAGAAAACACATTTAAACTCCCACCGCACTGTGTGTTTCATATATATGACCAAAATCCAAATGAGACATGGTAGTGATGACTATACAACAATGTGGATATATTGTTGGCACAACATTGAATGCTTAAAAAGGCCTCAGTCTAAATTTTCTTTTATGTGCATTTGACTACATTTTCTGGGGAGGGCACAGATATTTGAGACCAGGTCTCATGAGATAACCCAGGATAGCACTGAACTTAACAGTCTTCCTGTCTTAGCCTCCTCAGTGCTTGGATGGTAGGTGTGAACCACCATATTTTACCATGTTATCTTTTTAAAAACAAAAATTAGAAGACTTGCTCTCACCAAGTATGATTTGAAATGCTGAAAAAAGTGAAACTGATATACCAGACAGCTCCCCTACTAGCATAATAAGGAAAAACACTAGGAGTAAATGTAAAACACACACACACACACACACACACACACAAATGGAAGTTTGATAAAAAGCTATTTTTCCTTTAGCTTTACTAATGATAATAGTATATCTTTCATGTCTTCATCAACAGAATTAAGAAAAAAATTCATTTGGTGCAAGTTAAATTGCAGCCTCATTTGGAGATCACGTGTTATGTCTGGGTTTAAAATTTCCCAGAGGCTCATGTGTTGAAGACTTTGTCCCCAGCTGGTGGCACTATTGAGAGGTGATTGGATCAAGACTGCTCTAACTTCATCAGTAGATTAATGAAATGATGAGTTCAGAGCTGAATGACCTAAGGAGAAGGGGCTTGGTTGGAGGAAGTAGGTGACTGGAAATGTGCCTCTGAAGGGGTCCTTACCCCCTCTCCTCTCTGCTGCCTGGCTATATCAGGGAAGAAGCTCTGCTCCACTCTGCCCTCCATCATGATGCCTAACCTCACTCCAGTCCCATGGTGATGAGATCAAATGACCAGGATTGAAACAAAATAAGTCCTTCCTTCCCTAAGTAGATTTCTCACACGAACCAAGAACTGAGTCTCACTGGCCAAGAACTGAATAACCTACCACTTGATTTCTTTTTTTTTTTTTTTTAAAAAAGGAATTGAACTCTTTGAATGCCCAGGATTGTTTGTTAATGTTTTTGAATTAGAAACAAAGAATGGTACTGAGAAAATTTTCACATTCGTAGAAATCTACACAGTTGCTGAAAGCAACTAAAGCCTTGCGCATGTGAACTACTACTACAGGTGAACTACTGCCTGCTGAAGGAAAAGTCATAAATGAATTTGAGGCACTGTCACCTTCTTACTGAACAATAGCCATGGATTAAAGATTCAACTGGAAACTGGAAGATTAAGTTGCTCTGTCTTTATTGAGTTGTACTTTTGCCTTATGAATGGAAGCATCTACAAATGTGACTGCTTTGCTTCTATTTGTCCAGTATCAGCACCAAGGACACACTGAAGATTTTAAGGGGTAATAGATAACAATGGAGACACAGCCCCTTCTGATATTTTCAGCTCTGACAATATGATTAGACGATAAATGATTAAAAATGACAAGTGACAAAAAAAACCAAATCTCTTGGAGTAACACAGTTGTTACACAGTGCAAATGATTAAGACTGAAAGCTTTTTTGTCCCTCAATTCTCATAGATATAAAAACCTACCACTGACTCTCTGGTTTAAAAAACAACTACCACAGAATTTCCTGTCTTTGAACATCAAGACCAATATTTTAGGAGCTCTAGGGTGGTATCTGTTAGTTCCAAGCACTAAACCAAGTACCAGTACTGGAAAAGGCCCAAGTTCTGGTTTAAATTTCCTAACCTAATATTGGTGGTTGGGTTTGAATTTTCTGACTCAATTTTTTAAATGAAAGCAAACACAGGATGAATTTGTGTATACATGAGATCAAGTGTCACACAAAACTACAGTAGAGACTATTTTAAATATTAGATTATATACTGAAGTAGAAACAATGTAACAAAGATAGAAATTTTGAGTGTAATTAATGAATAAAAAGTCTATAGCATAAAAGTCATGCTCCATTGCACATAAGGATAAATGACTAATTTCTTCCATCTTGAGGTGTGAGCACTCTAAGACAGACCCTTTAAAATAAGAATTTATGCCTTACATAATTGAAACCTGATCCTTTTTTTTCCCCATCAAGGATTTTACCTACTTACAGATGTCCCTTGAAGCAATAATATTTATATTAGTTGGGTCTACACCATGGTTTTCAAATGAAGTTTCTTTTTGCTTTGGGAGTGCTCATGTTGTTGTTTTTTGTTTTTTTTTTTCTGAGAAATTCCCTAGCTTAAAGGGCAATGAGACAAAAAATAATAAAAGAAAATAAAAACATCAGATAGTTTTCTGTGTTCGTCTTCTTATTCTTACATTGTACCCAGTGGAATTCTAAGACAATAATTACCAGTCTCTCAAGAGTTAGTGATAATGATGACAACAGCTGAAATTTCCTAAATGTTAAACATTTGCCCTGCAGTGTGCAGTGAACCTTCTATGTCCTGTCACTTTTCTCCCCCTAACCGTTTGAAATAGGGGTAGTCATGATAGGATCTTAGGTTTACAGGTGAGTAAAAAGAAAATCTAAGTATCCATAAATTAAGTAAGGAGCAGAGCAACTGGACATGACAGGTCACACTGCTCACCCCTATGCTCTGTTCAAGGGTAACAGAGACAAAGTGCATAGTGTGCAGTGCAGTGGATTTTCACAGAATAAAGCCAAGTGGGAAACATCATCCAGATCAAGAAGTTGAGAATGACCAGTACCTGCTGGGCAAACCCTTCTTGCCCCTCTTCTGCCCCCCACCAATTACCCCTCTACCAGAGGCAACAACTCTCCTGACTCCTAACACCAGACAATGCTTTTGCTTCCTTGTACTTTATAAATGGTGACAGACAATATTTTCTCTTTGGGGTGTGGCTTTTTCATCAACAATGTGATGGCTGAAACACATGACATATAAGAGCATTATGCAACAATACACATAAAACAACTACTCTATTTGACATCATCATATATGACACCAGGGTTGTCATACAGTGTACTTGTCTTATGTGTATGTGCCTTATATACATAGTATTCTATGACTATACTATAATTTCATTATTCATTCTACTGCTGAGAGAAATTTGAAGACACTCCAGTATATAAAGAAGTATTAAAAATACTTCTACTAAAGAATCTTACTTATTATGTATTTTGGCACACAAATATGCACTTTTCTATGGGACAAATTTATATTTATCCTAAAGTACAATTGCTGGGTCACAGGGCATGGACTTTTTAAAATTAGAAAACATCAAACAATTTTCAAAGTGTAGCAATGTGTACTTTCACCAGCAGCTCCGAGTTCATGTTATTATATATCATCACCAAAACTGGGTATTCTTTTCTCCTTTTTAATTTTGGCCTTTGCACTGGATGCGCAGTAATATCTTACTGTGGCGCTAATTTGCATTTCTCTGGCCTGGGGTGTCTGACGCAAGTGCAATATCCTGAGTTCAAAGCCCAGTACCACCGGGTGAAAAAAACCCAAAATAATAATTCATATCCTCTGACCACAAATAATGCTAAGCAAATTATTGAATAACTGATTGAAGTCTTTTGCCCATGTGTCTCCCAGTTTATTTACCTTTATTTCACTGATATTTAGAAGTCTTTATCCTGAATATGACCCTTTGTCAAAAAATATGCATCAAAATTATCATCTCACCCTTTGTTCTGCATTTTTACTCTTGTGATGGTGTTTTGAACAGAAATGTCCTGTTCTTCACTACCATGTTGTGTTTCTTCAGTCCTAAAGAAGTCATTTTTATATTGTCATAATAATTATCTTAAAAATTCAATTTGACTTTCAAATTTTATTTTTCATAGCCTACCTATTATTATTTATAAATACACTGATTGTCTCCAATGACCAAACTGGATTTTATGTTACCTAGAGGGTAATGGTAGGCTTTGCTGGGCCCAGCACATTTATCTTTGGTAATGACGAATGGCTTTTATTTTTAAGACAGTAGTTCTGGAGAGAAGACATTCTTTAAGGCACTGATGAATGCTTAGTACTTTAGATACAAATTTCCCCCTATAGTAGTAGCCTTTTGGCCAGACATGTCTTTGTCTTTGGTAGTATTTTCCAACCAACGTGCATAACCAGTATTGTAGAAGAGGCACTAATTTTTAAAAAAATTTATTGTCAAATTGATGTACAGAGAGGTTACAGTTTCATACGTTAGGCCTTGGCTACATTTCTTGTACTGTTTGTTACCTCCTCCCTCATTCCCTCTCCCCCTCCTCCTTTCTCTCTCCCTCTATGAGTTGTTCAGTTGGTTTACACCAAATGTTTTTGCAAGTATTGCTTCGGAGTTGTTTGTCTTTTTATCCTTTGTCTCTTGATTTTGATATTCCCTTTCACTTCCCTAGTTCTAATACCAGTATATACTGTATCCAGTGTATTCAGATGAGATACAGTAATAGCGTGAGTACAACCACAGGAAGGGATACAAGAAGATCATCAACAATAGAAGCTATGGTTTCACATGGCGTGTTGAAAGTAATTACAACAGTGATATAACACTTGTTTCCATAACATGGAGTTCATTTCACTTAGCATCATTTTATGTGTTCATAGGGGCATAGCTATTAGGCTCTTGTGATCCTCTGCTGTGACTAGCCTCAACCTGTACTAATTATTCCCTATGAGGCAAACCATGGAGTCGATGTTTCTTTGGGTCTGGCTCACTTCACTTAGTATAATTTTTTCCAAGTTCTTCCATTTCCTTACGAATGGGGCAATGTCATTCTTTCTGATAGAGGCATAAAATTCCATTATGTATATGTACCACATTTTCCTGATCCATTCATCTACTGAGGGGCATCTGGGTTGGTTCCATATTTTAGCTATGACAAATTGTGCCGCGATGAACACTGTTGTGCTGGTGGCTTTAGTGTGTTCTTGTTTGTGGTCTTTTGGGTAGATGCCCAAAAGTGGGGCTGCTGGGTCATAGGGGAGTTCTATATTTAGCCTTCTGAGGAATCTCCATACAGCTTGCCAGAGTGGCTGAACCAGTTTACATTCCCACCAACAATGAAGTAGGGTTCCCTTTTGGCCACATCCCCTCCAACATTTGTTATTGTTAGTTTTCTTGATAAAGGACATTCTTACTGGGGTGAGATGGAATCTCAATGTTGCTTTGATTTGCATTTCTTTTATGGCCAGTGATGTAGAGCACTTTTTCATATGTCTCTTGGCCCTTCTCATTTCTTCATCAGAGAAGTCTCTTTTTAAATCTTTAGCCCACTTGTTGAGGGGGCTGTTGGTTCTTTGCGGTTTTGTTTTGGAGGAATTTAATTTTTTAAGTTCTGCATGTATTTTTGATTTGAGGCCTTTGTCTGTCGTATGGCCAATCTGTGGGCTTTCTGTTTATCTTGCGAGCTATGTCCTTTGCCGTGCAGAAGCTCTGCAGTTTGATGCAGTCCCATTTGTCCAAACTTTCTTTGATTTGTAGCCTTTCTGGGCCTTTATTAAGGAAGTTTCATCCTGGAGGCACTCATTTTACATTTTTTTTTCACAAAGTTCTTGTAGTTAACTGAGATAAGAGTCTTAATGAACAATCTGAGCAGTGTCTTATGCTTCGTTAGTTTGACTTACCCTAGTGTCTGATCTAACTAAACACTGCATTCACTTGAAGGTCTTGGGTTTTTCACACCTAAAGACAACTTCTTGCCTGGGTACTGATTGCTCATGCCTATAGCGCTAGCTACTCAAGAGGCTGAGAGGTGAGGATTGTGGTTCAAAGTCAACCTGGTCAAGAAAATCCATGAGATTCTTATCTCCAATTAACCACCAAAAAGAGCCAGAAGTAAAGCTGTGGGTCAAGAGAAAGAATGGTAGCCTTAAGGAGGAAAAAAAAACAAACAAAATAAAACTAAAAAAGTTGGAAACAACACCCAGGCTCTGAGTTCAAGCCCCATGACCAGCCTAAAAACAAAACAACAACTAAAAAAACTTAACTTTAGCCCTTATGCTAAATGTAGTGTGACTACAAAACAAGGCTTAGCAATTCACAGTCTGTGGCCAAATCCAGTCTGCTGGAGTTTGCAAATGGTTTGTTGTTGTTTTCTTTTGCTTTTGGTGGTACTGGGGAGTGAACTCTAGGCTCTGTGTACTACCCCTTTTCAGCCATGCCTCCAGCTCTGTTTCTTGTTGATCGTTTTCAAGATAATTGTCTAGTAAACTTTTCTCCAGGCTGGCCTGGAATTGTGATCTCAGCTTGCTACTGTAGCTGGGATTATCGGAGTAAAGCACCAGCACCTAGCAGAAAATAAAGTTTTATTGAAACAGATTGCCTAAGGTTGAGGTCACTTGACAAGGGTAGCTGGGAGGGTCGGAGTAACATAAGAGACTAAACCTGGGAACTTAAAATAATAACCATTCAGCCATTTACACAAAGTTTGCACTAAAATAAGGAGACAACTTCCTTAAGAGGTGATATCTGAGTAGGATTTAGAAAAATAAGCCACATTTTATAGATTGGGGCTAGGGAAGATGCTTGGAGAATGTTTTGTTAAACAGATGTCTGGGATGGAATGTTTGAATCATTTCTATATATGAAAACAATGGCTTGCTTTGTTTTGTGAGAAAGTAACACCCAAGAGGAGAATTGATAGGAGATGAGCAAAGGAGACCTATGGAGAGAGGCCAATCAAAAACTACAACAAAACAAAATCAAACAAAACACCTTTGTGTACTCACACTATGCAAAATGGATTTTCCCAGCCCAGTCCCCTTGTAGTTCACTCCGTATTTCCCTAAAGCCATTCCAATCAATGTAGTAGGTTTTTTGAAGGGGAGGGGACACAGGAAGAGAGAGAGAGAGAGGAGAGAGAGAGAGAGAGAGAGAGAGAGAGAGAGAGAGAGAGAGAGAGAGAGAAAGGTTCTCCCCAGTTTAAAATGTTTGTAAAGGAATGAATTAATACTTTCAACACAGAATTTAAAACATCTGTCATTTAATAAACTGTTGCAGGACTTCTCAAAGCCTTTAAAGTTCATCTCCATTGGAAATCTGCTCCCCTACCATGCACCCTATTGGACACCTCAGAGAAGGAAATTATGCCCTATAAAGTTCTCTACTTACCTGACTAGACATCCTTCTTTAACCAATTCCCTTCCCCTATTCTAGCCCAGAACTAGTGTTCTGCAAAATGCCTTCGGGAATCTTACCTAACAATAGGCAACTCCAGGAAGGGTTTAGGTGGAAGAGAGATAGCATGATCAAACTTGTAGTTTAGAAGAACTGTTTGGCAACTATGGGTAGTAACGATTGCTGGTAAGGAAAGCCAAAATCAGCCAGACAAGATAAGAAGGTGATCCATCTAGGTGAGAAGTACAGAGGACTAATCTGCCATTTCCCTATAGATGGTGTAGTATGTTAACTGTTGGGCTACAAAAAGAAAGAAAGAAGGGAGGGAGGGAGGGAAAAGGAAGTAATCTTATCTAGGAGGTTTTCTGCACACACACAAAAAAAATATCTTCTCTTTTCTAAGAACTGGCAAAAATCTCAGCTGGATATTCTGCCTGAGACCTTACACTTTCACTTATGCCACAGCCCTGACCACTCCCTGGACCAGGTAGTTCTTTCAGATCTGATGCCTGCAAGGATACTTGCAGGGTCTTCAACTTGCTATTTTATAGAATTTACAGCCTCCTGGAGCAACCACAGCTTTCTATACTAGCCAACACCTGAGCCTGCTGGTAGCTGCTGCAGGTTGCTCCACTAAGGTGATTCTGTTTGCTAAGGGCTCACCCCAATTCAGTCTCCACTTGCTGGACGTCTGCTGGATTCCACCTGGATTTCCCTGACTTTAGCACATCCTGGGTCCAGCCTGCCCTCCTTTTTCTACCTTCTGCCCTAATTTTACTATGTGCTAAATTCCATTTCCTAACCACCTCTCCGGAACTACTCAGGTTCCCCACGTCAGTGATCACCAATTACATCTTTGACAGACAGAATCAAAATCTACCTGGTACTTTTCTTTTTTTTCTCTAGAGGATTTAGAGGATTTCCAAGACATCTTTTTACTTTCTCCACCTTTCTCTGGGCTGAGTGATTCAATTTTTCTCCTCATGTTAGCCTAGGAATCAATTTAGCGATAAAGCCTCCAGTGGAGGCCTGCAGTTCACTCCCCTTCCTCTCTTTGCACACTAAAGGGGTGCTGGTCTGTATTTCCATCTTGATGAGGGAAGCCAAGAGGATTCAAGGCATCTCAGAGAACCAGACCTGAACTGCAAGTCTAGGGAAAATGTCTATTCTCCACCTCCAGTCTGGGCCGTTAGGACTCTTATTTCATTTCTGTCACGTGGCTTGAAGACACTCCTATGGCAGGGCTATTCAACCTTGTCCAGTTAACCTTGTTATTCCTTGCAGAGCACATGCTGTCCCAGGAGTGGTCCAGTTGGGAGGGGCAGGGAGGTGCTAAGCCAAGAGATTCCAGGGAGAGCAGAGACAGATCAACAGGAGGGGTGTCTGGAGCCTGAGGCAGCTGCAGGCTGGCTCTGAGGGACTCAGCATGGCTTGGGTTGAAGGAGAATGAACACTCTTTGTCCTTCACAATCTACCAGCTCCCATGGTTGGTCTCTTCAGGGATCAAGCTGGTATGTTTCAGCACATGCCACCTTCCTTACCACCCCTGCTGTTCCTGGCTGTGGGCTGGTCCTTCGCTGGGCCAAACTATGTGATCTCTTTTGGTGAGCTGGCAGCCACACTCTTCGAGCTGGACTGAACAGTGTATGTCCCTGTTCCCTGGACTTGTTATTTTACAACTAAACAATCAGCATATTTCTGTGAAAGCAGCCTGAATTCTGAAGTACTCTTCATTCAGAATCACATCTTAAGCTTTCTAATCCTAATGAATGTCAGATACACATTTAGGAGAAGGAAAAGAATGGCCCTGAGAAGGAATGGTTAGTTACCTCTAAGTGATAAAAGATGCGCAACAGTCTCAGAGTACTTGCTCCTAATTATTCTACTTCTAAGAGTCTTATACGACTGTTAAGACCCAAGCCAGCTCTCTAGAAACATCTGAAGCATCATGTTTCTGTCTGGCCTGGAGGACGCTGAGCTTACAAAATTCCTAGCCAACTCAGAAACTGTTCTGTAGACAGGAGACTGGAGAAGCAGATTCTTCCTTTTCCCTTTGTTCAACAAAGTAAGAACGATCCGTGTCAGATAATTCTTTTCAGGAAGTATGGCCTTCTGCTTATTTTATGTTTTTTTTAAACATTAGGTGAGAAGAGAGGGTTAATCTTTTAAGAAACTTGCACTTGATAAAAATCATGTTGAAGAGAAGGGCTGCCCTGTTGCTCTGAGTGACAGTTCACTTACCGGGAGCCTGGACACTTGTCTCTATCTGAAATGTATAACGATGCAGAAATGATGTTCTACCCATCCCAGAAACAACTTCCTTCTTAGGAGCTTGTCATCTCAAAATTTATAACATCACTGAAGAACTGAATCAGATTGACTCATATATATATGTATATACATATATATGTACATATATATGTATATACATGTGTGTGAATATATATAGAGAGAGAGAGATACTTTCTCAAGTTTGTAGGTAGATCTTTAAATTTAGAATTCTTATTTAAATCAGAGTAGAAATCAGAATTTCTAAAATCAAGGTTAAAACACTACCACTACAACAAAAAGGAATACTTAGTTACTTAAATTTTTGTTCAAGCTTAGGTAACATTTAAGCTGTATTTCAGGAGTGTTAGGTCCTCTCCCTGAGGGCTCCATACAGATGCCCCCACCTCATTAAGTCTCCATCCAGTTACCTGGGTAACCTGCAGACCTGGAGGCAATTGCCTCCTCTTTCCCTGAGGTCACATCCTAATCCACCTGGCCACACCCCTTGCCCCTGCCCTAGATATAAGGCAGGGCTGGGTGGGGGTTGCTCTCTCTCTCTCCCTTCTCTCCTGCCATGGATCATCTTGGCCACAGGCCAGCAATTCGGTAATAAACTTTCTCTCCTGCCTGAATACCGCGTGGTGTTCTCCTTTACCGGCTAACTACTTTAAAAACCTAACAAGGAGATTCTGGGATATTTGCATGTAACTATCCAAAGTAATAACACTTAAGAAAGAGCGTAAAAAATGAGGAAAAAAAGAGGGGAGAGTGGACATGGCAACTGGGTGATGATCCTCCGCCATAGCCCAGGGCTCCGCAGGAGAAAGAGCAAGGATGTTCAGATGATCGCTGATCTCCAGAAAGCATGGATGTCTGTGCTGTTGCTTTTATTTTTCTTTGTTTTTTTGCTCAAGGCATGTAGTTGGGAAGATGAAAACAATCCCTGCAGTTATTTCTTACCTATTCCTGGCAATATGAAAGCTGGAATCCTTCCGAATCTCACATTGAAGTACATAATGCTTCCTTTGCCAGTCACCAAGGAAAGACTGTCACACAGCTCCTCCTCTCTGACTCACACTTTTATTCCAAGCCCCTGACATTCTATCGCCTATTCTACAGAGAAGGAATAAACCACTCAGTAGAGCTTAATAGCAGTACTCACCTTCCAGTCTTTTTCAGTGTTCATTGATAAACTCCAAATAATTCTTACTTGTCTTGAAAAGTGTCCTAACCAATAATCTGGATAGTAAGAAAATTTTCTATCCAGACTTCCTTAATTCTAGACACAAGACAGTTTGATCATTTACTAATGTTATTTAATATTTTATTGAGTTTTCTTTCCTTCCAATAAACCTTGAACAATGACAACAATGCCAGTCACTTGGGAATTATGCCATGCCCTGTTGCCTCTTTGATCTAATTCAAAGTGACCAATAGGTGGGATTAGGAGAACAAGTAATGGCATTAGAGAAAATATTTGGTCTATTTGTTATTTCAGTCTCCCTTTCAATAGTCAAAAAAAAATCCCTGTAAAATAAGGAAATTGTCACACTGATTCGGGTACCTTTCAGTATGATTCAATAATCCAACTGCCAAACTTATGGTCACTATTTTTTCCAGATCATTGCTTTTCAGTGATTCCAGGCTGAACAGAAGAGTAGTCACTTGTGTCATGGTTTGCTAGATCAATCTAAACTTATTTTAGTTTGTCCTATGTGTCCTTCCTTTTCTTTTCTAATAAAATACAGGAGGCAAAAAATCAAATTAGCATTGTCCTATGGTATTCTAGAAAAATCTGACAGCTCTCAGAAGAGATGAATATTTACAGTTGTTAATCTATACAAACCTGCATTGTACATACAAATATCAGAACACCACTCAAACAACACTTGAAAAAAGAGAATAATGATAATAATATGTTGGCCCATCCTAAAGTCTTAGATAAGTAAGAAAAATCCCAAGATATCTACATATACAGCATAAACACTAAATGCAAAAGTCACTTGAAGGACATTTTAAGAATGGCCATTCTATCATAGGCTAATGGGGACAGTACCTGTTCTAACAGTCATAGTGATATAGCTCTTTCCATGGTTAAAGAGTTTTTATAAACATTAACTGAATAATCTTCACAACAGTTCTGTAGGAGGCAAATATTATTAATGATTTCATTTTACCAATGGGGAATCTGAGTCAAGGAGAGATAAAGTGACATGCCGAAGACCGCAACAAGACAAAGTACTATAAAGAGGATTAGGACACAGAAGGTTTTGAATTCCAACTCTCATTATAAATCACAGAAGCAAGATAAAAATACATGGTAGCAGGGATTTTTTTCATGACAAATAGGATCTCATGAACTTGAAACCCCTAAAGTGAGCAATCTTGAAATTGCCAATAATAAATGTCTATTTTAAATAAATCACAATAATTTATCTCAAGTCTCTGTAGAAAATAAATCTCCCAAGTTAAAAAAAAGTAATTGAAAAATCACAAATTAATATGTGCCTACCACAATCAGTTCCCATCCTCCTGGTTATAGAGATTTTCTGAATAGACATAGCCTAGTGTGTGTGTGTGTGTGTGTGTGTGTGTGTGTATGTTTGTGTTTGTGTGTGTTAAGAGTACTGAGGCTTGAACTCAGGGCCTTGGCTTAGGTGTCCTTGTTACCAAACCAAGGCCCACCACTTGAGCCACAGATCTACTTTCAGCTTTTTACTTTTATTTTTTTCACTTTTTGCCTTTATGCTGATTAATTGGAGATGAGTCTCCTGGACTTTCTAGCCCAGGATGGCTTTGAAAAGCAATCCTCAGATCTTAGCCTCCTTAGTAGCTAGGATTATAGGTGTGAGGCACCGCTCTCCAGTATGTTCTATGTTCTAAATTCACAACATCCACTGTGCTAAGGGATAAGATCCTGTCAGTTACTATGAGTGGCTCAAAATTCCCATAGTATTGTGAGTGGCCTCGAATTCCCAACTCATTTCTGGTCCAAATGGCTCTCTTCTTTTATTACTAGTCTTCATTAGAAACAGCAAAACTAAAGTCTACATGAAAGGACATGAAGCAAAATGGGGGAAAACAAATATAGAAAGAGGTACAAGTAGAGAGAAAGAGGTGGGGTTGAGATGATGGTGGCTGGATGATACTTTGAAATATTCTAGGCATCTCTCTGGGTGCTTCAGGGAAACAACCAATAGGAATAATATAAGGTATACATAATTATGCACATCATGATGCCATTTTGGTCAATGATAAATGGCATAGATGGACAGTATACCTTCAGGTAGTCTGATAAAACTATAGTGAAACTGAAATTTTCCTCTCATCTATTGAATAAGAAATGCAAAAAAAGGAAACTGCAGAAGAGAAAAAACTCCCAAGAAAATTCAGAGTGAAGGATTTAGCAGAAATCTTTGCAGATCTCAACAAGGTTCTTAAAAGTTTAAAAATATGAATGCTTTTCATTAATAGAGAGGAATGTTCATGGTACACTGTCTACTGTCAAGCAAATCTATGATGGAAAAAAAGAACAAATCATACAAACCAAGTGTATAGTATAAGTACAAACCCATAGGCCTAGGAACAAGGAGAGCCAATTGTGTAAGCTCTAGTCCAAGCCTGAGTCCAAAGGCAGAAGACTGGTTGAAGACAATCATGAAAAGAGAGCCATTTTTCTCTTAGTCTACTTTTTTTTCTTGTTATTTTTCATGGATTGCATGAGGCTCAAACCTAGCAAGTCTGGTTCAAGAATCCAAGCTCCTAACCACTACATTGCCATACCTTGACAGTCAAGGCAGAGAAGTCTGAAAGATTTTGGAGAAACAAATGCAAAATCTTGCAAGATTCTCAGCATAAAGTTAATGCTATGTGCAATAGCTCTAGAAAAAGGATATATGATTATCTCACTGGAACTTTTATTGAATTCCCCAAGTAGCATGGAAATGGAGCATAGGCAGATTTGTGCCTTGTTTCCATGGTGGAATTCCAAGAGGCAGCAAGCCTCTCATTGCTCTCCACCCCCATCCCAATTTGCTGCACCAGTCACAGCAGTAGGAAGTCGAGGAATGGTCTGATTGGCATGTCAAAGCAGAATGAACATGATACAGTGGCAGGAGCTCCAGAGCAGCACAAAAATGCCTCACACGAAGGGAAGTGTGCTTCCCATGCTTTCCTGTCACCTTCCCCTGAGAGGGATGCAAAGGCAGCCGGACACCCTCTGACAGCCTGGAAGTCTTATAAGGTCTATGGACTAGAAATAGAATCCAGAAGAGAAGTAGGCCATGCGAAGATGACAGGAGTTATCAGTGGGGGAAGATCTTTATGTCTGGAAACTAGAGGTGCCATCATGAATGAACAACAACTTGGGGACCAATGAACCCTACCCGGACACTATGATATGACTCAAGGCCTCAAAACTAAGTGGCAACTCAGGAAGAAAAGGTAGAAAAAATAAAACTGAATGGACAAAATAAAGGAGGACCAAAGTTAACTGGAATTGAATACTATTAAAACTAGGTGCAGATAGGTAAAAAATACTTTTTTCTTTTTCTTGTTTTAATCCACAGCTGATTTTGCAGCTGAAACTTAAACCCGCTTGGCTATAAAGAAATAAAACTTGTTTACCTTTGCAGCCTGTACACTCTCTGTGAAAGCCAAAGCAAAAGCTCCAAAAATGTTTTGAGAAATAACATCATTATTGGACTAAGTATATGACTTCCCAAAGGGATTACTTTATAGAGCAACACTCCTTTCTGTAAGTGTTCACTCTGTTTCTTGAAAACGTGAGTCTCATTAGCTCAGATCAGTACTTGTACTGCAGACCCCATTCTCAGAATGCCTCAAGTAGCCTAATGATGGTCGTTGTCCATGCATTCAGATCAAGCTGCTAGATCCGAGGCTAAGATTGAAGAGATTTAAGATTTTGTGAAGTCAGGATCTGATTCAGCTTGGAGCCTGGCTACCAAGCCAAAGCTTTGAAGCTTTTGGACATGGTAAAACAATATTGTGTGGAAGGATCAAAGGATGAACAATTCAATGCAAATGAGGATTGGTTCCTGCATTTTAAAGGTATTGATGCCTTCTATAACATCAGGGTGTACCTTGAACCTTCAAGTAAGTGATGAAGTAGCATTTTCAGAAAGCAGAAAGACTTTTCCTCTTCAAGGCAGTAAGAGGGCTGTGGACACTGTGGACCCCTAATACCCAAGCTGGCCACAGGGGCCTTTGTGATCTGAACAAAACGGCTATGCAATTGAAATTGCTGGGTCAATTTGCTCAGAATTCATCAAATGGCCCTAGGTCTCTGCAAACTATTCTGGAAGTCCTTATGTTCAAAGAAAAGTTTTGTTGTGGGATTTTTTAGGTCTTTTTTTTTTTCTCAAACTCTTAGCTCTGATTAGGGGTTTTCTTAACTCCTAGTTTGTTAAAAGTAATATATATATATATATATATATATATATATATATATATGCTTTACCTGAGATCATTGGCCTTCAGGTTGTCAACCAATGTAATCCAGTCCTGGACTATTGTTCTAATACAAAAAAGCAATCAAACTGGATTGATTTAAATATATTTTTCCCTATAGGAGCTTCTGTCACACGTGTAACTTTTAATGACTATCTCTAGATATGACATGTGAAAACATCATTATAAGACCAAGGTTTTAGAAATACATAATTTCTGTAAAAAATGGAGTTATTAAAACAGATGCTGTAAACCAAACAAAACTGTTGGTGTTTAAAATTCTCATATTTAAGATATCTGTCTTTGAAAATTTTAAGGCACTCAATATGAGTTCCAACGGATTTGTTAAACTAAAATCCAGAAGCCATTATTAATGCCTTCTCTATTATACCTTTTCTAAGCATTCTGTAAGTTATGGAAGGGAGTTATATCAGCCTTCAATTTAATTTTATTAGCATTCTGTTGCTTGAAACCAGCACATTATTTATACAAGGGTGCTTTCATTCAATATTCAAAATGATAGAGACACAGATTGAACCACAAATAGGGACATAATTTATCGTCACATGAAGTATGCCTTATAACACTTAAGTAGTTTGTTAAACTTGTCTGCTCTTATATTGGATGAATTCTATCCTTGACATCAAGATGTGTGTCTGACACATTTGTCATGTTTGAGATTCTTCTAAATTACATAAACTATTTCATCTGGGAATTGCTAAGAGTTCTATTCTGAAGTGAAAATACACTAAGCACCCAAATATTTCTCTTAAATATGAGTTAGACTTTGGCCACCGCACAGTTATTTTAGTGGTCTCAGTTCCATCCCTGGTGGACAGTAGTACATAGTAAGAAAAACCACCTCACATAATTTGGTGCTGTTCAGAACCAGCAGCCTCAGATCAAAAGGGGTTCCCAATGATCCCAGGGAGAGTGAATGACCTCTTATTAGAAGGAGTGGAGTCTCTCAGGCAAGGCTGAGGTTGGAAAGTATGGGAGGGTCAGCCTACAGCTCTTGGCTCTGTGTTTGACTTGGGGAAAGTAAAAGCCTCACTGGGGCAGAGCTGCCCACTTACTTCACAAATGGGGATCTAGTTCTGAAAAATGAAATGAAAGAGCTTTTTGTCAGTATAAAGTAATAAAGTTCATTATTCGGAGGAACAGTAGATGCCAAATGTCAGTTCTGTTGAAATAACATAGGAACTACACGAAAGAAGAGGGAAATTAAAACACAGTAGCCCAGAAAGTGCTTAGACTCAGTTTGCTTAGAACATTGATAGACACTTACGTCGTCTATCATTTATATACTACCAAGTTCCACTGAGATTTCCACAGTAAAGCTATTACATCATTATGTTCACTAACCTCTAACCAAAAAAGCACATTTCTTAAATAATGCATGGATGCATTATTAGCATACACAGTACCTGTGATATTGACACTAATAGAGATTACTGGTATTTTCATAACACAGCCCAGCAATTATAGATGATCCAAAAGTACTATTTACATTCATCACTATATTAAAATTATGGTAGTTACCAGACTAGCTACTAGATATTGTTGTTAAAAGTATTAATAAAGAAGCACATTTTTTATAACCTTACAAAATTGTTTTCAAATCTTTTGAAAGCTATATTTCAGTAACTGGTTACCTTGGCAATAGTATGCATTTTAATTTACCCTTTTAAAATGACATTTTAAATAAGAATTGAAAACATTTTTCTGAGAAGAGGGCCAGAGGTTTCAACACACTGCCACATAAACTTGCTCTACCCTCTGCTGGTGGTGTTCCATTAAATCACTATGAGATGGACAAAGGGCTTGCTGATTAGGAGGGAGAATTAATGTAACCATTTTTTTTCAGATGGGACTGAGTTTTTTGAGGCTGTCTTCTGCAAATATGATTAGTTTAGATTCACAAACAATTGTAGTTGATATTCAGCTACTGCCCATTTGATGAGGTTTTTACTTGAAATGCAGAATGAAGGTCAATCTTATATTCATTTTTTTCTTGATCTCATAAGCATAGTGAAATATAAGGAGATACGTCCAAGTCCCTGATAGTCATTTTCATGCATACATGCCCTAAGGATCTTAGACAGTCATTACGATTTTATGACACCAAGTTGCAGGCTTTATTTGTGGCAAAGGTACTGTGAAATAAGATAAGAATCAGTGGCTTGTAAATCTTGTCTCTCAGCCGTTAAAAATAAAAACTGATTCAATCATTAGCAGGCTACTATTTCCTTACATATCAGTAATTCTGAAATGTGCCAAAATATACCTATTTGCAACAGCTGGAAAATTATACAACAATTAAATTGTATTTCTTGGCTTCTTCCTATTGCATTTTTTACTCTTAGCTTAGGAATTAATCTAACCAGTGATTTATAAACAATCTATGTCAATGTTCAACCAGAGATATCACTAGTTTTTGTTATGGGACAAAGTACTTTTTATATTTCTACTTTCCTTTAGTATGTTTTGAGCACATATTTCTTATTCTACTATGTGTATAAAGTACACAAAATAATAGCAGCATGGTAATCTATAATGTAGCACATGTAAACCTGAATGGATGGTTTTTTCTTTTTGATCTTGTACATTTAATGACAGATTTTCTTTCCCTTTATCACAAGTGTATCTTACAAATGAACAAAATGTTGGTTACTGTTTTGGTTTTTTTTTTTTTTTTTTGCCAGTCCTGGGCCTTGGACTCAGGGCCTGAGCACCAACCCTGGCTTCTTCCCGCTCAAGGCTAGCACTCTGCCACCTGAGCCACAGCACCCCTTCTGGCCGTTTTCCATATGTGTGGTGCTGGGGAATCGAACCGAGAGCTTCATGTGTAGGAGGCAAGCACTCTTGCCACTAGGCCATATTCCCAGCCCTGGTTACTGTTCTTATAGCAAACTGGTTTGTGCCTATTTCCCAACATTGTGTGTTAAAATGTTGATAAGTGCCACTGGCTTTGATCATCTATACTCACTTTGCAAAGGGTTCCTGAGGCAGATAGACTTAAAGATACAAAAGATCATCTCTTTTTTCTCAGCTGTTTCCTTGAAGCATATACTGAACCTAGATGTATTGATTACAGCTTCCTAATTGGGAAATTTTTCCCTCTCCCTAGTCTTTCAAGATAGTGGCAGTAATGCAGCTAACATTCAATTTTTGGCTTGTGCCCACATACTGAATCAACTAATCTATATGACAAACTTGATTATTTTCCTTCAGGTGGCTGTACAGGATCTTCTCTTATTCATCTGATGAATAGGCAAGGAATAGGTGCTTTTGTAACTGTGGTGGGTAGGAAGCAATTTATGCAGGCTGGTCCATTTACACCAAAAAGTAGATTGCAAAAGCTGGGCACTTGTGGCTTCTGCCAGTAATTCTAGCTATTCAGAAGGCTGCTGAAGTCTGAGAATTGCAATTCAAAGACAACCTAGTCAGGAAAGCCTATAAGATGTTGTCCCAGCCACCAAAAACCAGAAGTGAAGCTGTAGCTCAAGTACTAGAGCACTAGTCTTGAGATAAAAAGCTCGTAGACAATGCCTATGCCCTGAGTTCAAGCATGAGGCCTAGCATAAATCAAAACAAAAAAGGTAAATAGATTTCTCTAGCTGGGCCAGTTTGAGCTTTTGACTTAGTGGTTCTGAAAGAACCAATACTAGGTAGCTCTCTCTATATATAGTCAAGGCGTTTCAATGGCTAAGTACTAGGACACAGTAGCATGTCAGGTGATGTTTATCAAAAAGTGCATAATTTTTTGCTGCCTATGGTCCTATTGCAGAATCCTAGGGGTTTATAATACAAGCTTCCATCAGGGGTTTGTCGCCACTTAATATTTAATGATGCTGGTAAGTCTATAACCTCATTCCTAATGACTCTGGCAAGTGGCACATCCTCTGAGCCATCTCACTGCGTGTAATTCTCTAAGTAAGTGTTTTGCCTAGATAAACATTCATTCTAGTGTGACTACTCTTCTCGAGCTCTTTTATTCTTTCCTGTGTCATCTTCTGGGACAACTTAGGCATTACCATTCCTCTCAGCATTTATCATTACTTTTCCTACAATTTTAAGAGCCACACCAGCACATTTTCTTTTTCTTTTTTTTCCCCCCAGCCTGTTTAATCCTATGTCCTGAAGTCAATGGAGTCTTGCTCATTCAGTCATATAGTTTGGCCCCCTTGATTAAACATTTACAAAAATCCACTCTCATTGCTGGTACATGCTAACTAGTTCATATGAACTTGAAATGTAAAAGCTCTTTCTTCCTTCATCAGAATCAGCATATCTCTAACTAGATAAAATGGAATTTAACTCCAGTTACTGTCCCTGCAATTGGAAGAGGTGACGACAACTTCCGAAGCAACACCTGTTGCCTTTCAGAGAAGTCTTGCCATAGCATCTAGCTTGGGAATAGTGTTTCCTCTTAGGAGGAAAGTGGGACACCTTTTTCAGTCTTTGAGAAGACAAGACGGGTCTGCAGTTAATATTTTGAAGAGCATTTACCTAGACATCTCTGTCTGGTGTCCCCATTCAATGTTTTAGGGCCAGAGTTTTCCTGATTTGAGGGGATGGGGGGAGTTTAGCAAACAGAATTTCCTGGGCTAAACACACAGACTTCAAACATCAGACATCAAACAGTGCTCTCTGGAGCACTGCAGCTTTATCAGACCCCACATCTGCTGCTCAGCTATGACAGCTATTCCACTGAAGGAGATAAGGGCTTCTCTGTAAGATACTAAAAGAGGCCCTCTGGCTCTCAGACTTAGCCTTTAACCTTGTTAACAGCCCTCAGGCTCTCCTTATCCCTTTCCAGGGTGTCAAAACAACTTGCCAGTAACCAGTCAACTCCACTGTCTCTGTTAGCCTTGTTCTTTCTGTTTGTCAAATGTTTGCGGATCCATAGTTCTCCCCTTTACCAAGGATGTTACATCAATGTTCTACCAGTGAAATCTTCAGTAACGGGGCCATCATCTTGGTTAGGAATGATCTGTCTTCCACCTACTACTCAAGCTAGTGCTTTTTTGCCTGTCAGGTAGTGTCGGAATAGTACTCAATTCCCACCTTACTGCTTGTTGGCTCAGATGACTCAGGGAATCAATTATTAGTTTGAGTCCTCTGAGAAGCAGACACAATTTTCTGAGGGAAAAAAAGGTCTATGAAGGATAAAGGGGAGAAAATGAGAGAATGTAGCAATATCTTAGATATATGGTGTAGTCTAGCAACTGAGAAGGAAACAGGAAAAAAGATGATCAGGTAGGAAGAATCACAGGACTCAGTACGGTTCTAGAACAGGATCAGTCAAGCTGGTGATAATTCTCAAACTTCAATAAGAAGCCAATTAAAAATGCTTTTGCTAGTATGGCACTGTGCTTTGTTGAGAGCACATCTTGGGAAGTCTTGGTGCTGATGGGAGGCAGACATCATCTATGCTCTCTAGGACAGGAATTTTGCATGATATACTTTAAAGCCTGGCAGTCTGGAACTGTGCTCTCTTCCCTTGGAGCACACACCAAGCATCTTTCTACTAGATTATATACTTCAGTATAATATATACTGCTTTGTTCATCATTTCATATTTCTGGCTCCTAGCATAGTGTTACCAGCACATAGTAACTTGCAAATCATTTTCATGAATGATGAAGTAACATGCTCCTTTAAAACATATCTTTATAATTTTGTAAAACAAAGAAGATCTGGGTGTGGTAGCAGATACCTGTTATCCCAACTTCTAGGAAGAAAGAGGCAGGAGGATCTCAAGCTTGAGGCCATTTCCAAGGAGGCTGTATCTCAAAAACAAAACAGAGCCAGGTGCCAGTGGCTCTAGGTCTGTAATGCTAACTACTCAGGAGGAGGAGATCAAAGGATTGAGGTTCAAAGCTAACCCAGGCAAACAAAACTGTGGCACTTTTATTTTCAATAACCAGCAAAAAGACAGAAGTGAAGATGTGGCTCAAGTGGTAGAGCACCAGCCATGCATGAAAAACTCAAGCTATTAGGTCCTAACTTCAAGCCACAGTACCAGTACAAAATGAATTAATGAACAAATAAACAAACCAACAAACAAACACAAAAGAACTGGAATTGCAACCCAAGGGCTTTTTCCAATCTCCACTGTGGAAATTGAGAATGCAGGCCCAGCACAGCTACCTCAAGCCAACTATGAAGATGGGCTAGTCTCCAGAGGCCCAGTCTGAATGCCTTCATAGTTCCCTCCTAGCACCTTCTCCCTTCTTCCTTGTGTCTTTTTGTTTGTTTGTTTTGTTCTCTTTTGAGCTCCTGGTAGTTAAACCTCAGGCCTCACACATGCTAGGCAACTGCTCTACCATTTGAGTGTTGCTCAGCTGTTTTGTTTTTATTTTGTTTTTGAGATAGAGTCTTGCAGAAATCTTTGCCTCCATTGGCCTCAAACTTCTTTTGTTTTTTATTTTTTTGCCAGAGGGGGTTGGAACTCAGGGTCTTTCACTTACTCTGCTTGCTCAGCTAATACTTAGCTAGTATAGTCCTGGCTATCTCCAGCCTAGGTTTTTGCTGGTTAAATTGAGTCTCACAGACCTTTTCTTCCCTGACTGTCCTCCAATCGAGATCTTCTGGATCTAACCCTTTCTGACTAGCTAGGATTACAGGTGTGATCCAGCTATGGCCTGGAACTTTGAATCCTCCTTTCTCACAATACACCACCACATCCATTTCCCTTTTTACTTTTTGCTAACTCTCACTAGACCCAGTCAGAATATATTCTAATGAAACCTCTGAAGTTTAATCACTCTAAGCAGTGAATAATTTGCAGCAGTAAGTAAAAAATAGAAGCTAGTAGAATGAAATCTGAACAACAGTATTTCTGACATGGGGGCAGTGTGAGGACAGAAAAAGCTATGTACTTAGAGGAGAACACACCCTGATACTATTACACCTTCAGTGAGATCCTATAATCCAGAGACAGGGTGGTTAACTCAGTAGTCTCATTTGCTGATTTAATACACACTTTTAAAAGCAGGTACAGAATCCTGCGTAATACATATACTAACAAAAAGCAAAGGTTCACATTTTTAAGTGTTTATGGAATTGAAGCAAGACCAAGAGCTATAGGTTCTCACACTGAATCTATTGACCAAGTTCAGTGTTAAACACATTTCTTACCTAGTCTAGTGCCAACAAGAACCCCACAATGCGGTCATCTATTGCAGTGTTTACAATAAGAATTGCATGTCAAGACAAAAATTCTTATTCACGCCTCTATTAGTGTGTATGCTATGTTGTGATGTAATTATTTATTTTATAGCTCTATTTCTCTCAAAGGCAGGAGCTCTCAAGGGCTGGAGAATGACTTACTCATATTTCTGCCCCCTCTCCCAGAGGGGTCTGTGTCTAGGCTAGTGTTTGGCATAGAAGAAAGGTATAGGAAATACTTGGTGAATGATTGAATGAAAGATTATTATAGATATAGATAACAGAGACTGGATCCTCACAGCCCCAAGTATGGTCGTCATAGCATCAAACCTGGGTAGAGTTAAAGCAGATTCCTTCTTTATGCTGCCAAGCTGTATAATTCATCTTCGTTTTCTACTTGGTAGGATCGGCTTTGGTGTTAGGTAATACGTATGTAATAAAAACTCTAATTACCAGTTAGACTCATCTGCTTATTATGGTACTAGTCTTTTATTAAAACTAGATCTCACTCCACCATGCTCTTGGCTATAAAATAGAGCTCTTTTACTTTCGACCAATTCTATTGGCACTCCTTTTTAATTCAAATACTGCTCTGGGATCAACAATGCAATAAGACATAATTATGTTTTAAGATCCATGAATTGGTTGAGAAAATGCAGGTATTTTCTCTCTAGGTATTTTGCTCCAGGAAGCACACTGAGAAATATATTTTTATCTTGATTTTTGGGGATTTACATAGGAACATCCCCCTTAGAGTTGGAAGTAGTATTTTGTAGAAATGCCGGAACAAATACCACCCATCACCACTTTATTATGTTCACAATGTACTCCATTATCATCAGCATGTGAGTATAAACCCTCCTAAGAAACCTCCCAGTATTAAAAACCATAATTATAACATGTATTTATTCCAAACATATGTACCACCATTTTAAACTACCCACCAGCTGAATATATTTTGCAGCTTTCAAAATTTGACTAGTGCGAAGATGGCTTTTATAAATGTGATTTATGACAATTTAGGTGCCGAAAACCATCGTAATTACAAGTACTGTAAATGTTTTCTCTCTGCTTAAGTAGCCTTGCAGAGGAGGACAGCGTTCATTTCCTGTGGGCTGGGCTTTGGCTCCAGCCTTCCCTGCAACCCAGACTGCTCTGTTCCCAGCTCTGTTTCACCAGTCAAAGATTAACAAAAACTTTTCAGCGCTCGGTTTTCTTTTCCCTCTGGAGCTATCCATTTTCCCATCTCCAAAGAGGGCAGCCTCTCCTAACATATGTTGGAAATTGTTGTTCGACTTCACAGAGTATACAAACACAAGACTTTTCTCCATTCTCGGTGCCAGAGCAGACGTTTCAGTGGAATATTTCATTATAATGCAGAGCCTGTGTGCCAGAAAAGAGGCTTTTCAAATGAAATTCATGATCTTTTATTTTTTTTAAACTGTGTGGTATCTGGGGTTTTCTATAAAGCACAAGAGACTTGCCTTTTGGTATAAAAAGTTTAAACTTTTAACCTACCTGGATTTGAACAGGATAATAAATTGTCAAGTAATGATTCTTTGCCAAATGTTAATAATCTTCATGAAAAGTACAAGCAGAGAGTCAGAGTTGTGGAAAGGCTGTGATTATTCTGATCCTTCCCAACACCTTCCTTCCATTTCATTATTTTAAAGCCTCTCTCTCTCCCCCCCCCCCCCCCCCTTCATCAATGGAAAGTCAAGCTACTAGCAAAGGTTACAAAGAGGAGTTGGTGGCAAGACCAATGAGAGATCAGGGTTCCTGGTTCTTGGTTCAGTGTTGGACTTTCAACAGCTCGTCAAACACTGCTATTGTAAATTATACTGTCATCAGCATTTTCCTTATTTCTTGTTCTTTTCAGTAAGTATATACTCAATAGTTTAAAAAATGACTTTGGGACAAAATTTAGCCAGCAGAATCTCTAGCTCACAGTTAGTTATTTCTAAAATAAAAAATATTTAAAAATCAGTTGTTCAGCTATTTTAGGGGTACAGACATACTGAACTCCAAAGTTCACTTCTTGGTATGCCTTCGAGTTTGAAGAAAAGTTAAATTTATTAATGTTGAATGTAAATTACTGTGTTTGGGTTTCATTAACAAAAGGAGAGGAATTTAAAAAATATACTCTAATTGTTACTCTACCTCAATTTATATCAGTTTTGCTCCAGAATTCTATAAGTGAATACATAGGAATTTACATTCAGGCTCTCCATGGAAACTCACCATCTAACTGGTATTTATGGAGAAATATGACATGAGCCATGCACAAGAGTCTGGCCATTCCTCTTTCATCAGCTTTCAGAACTCTGTGCCAGCTCATCCAGCTCTGCCAATTCAATCTCGGCCCCTAGTGAGGCCACTCATAAGTGTTTCTTACAGTCAACTGTCCTGACATCCTATTACACTGTAGCATTTTGCTAAACTAATATTTCTTTGCATTTGTTTAGCTGTTGAAAGAACTATTCTTCCAGACTTAATAGTACAGGAACAACACAGAAAATAACAGCCACTGAAGAAAAAAGAAAAAAGCAGCCATAACATGTTGTCAACTGGAAAATGAAAACAGAATGCAGTCTGATCATAGTCTGCAATTTGCAATTCCTTGAAGGAGTGTTGCTTGTAATAAGTGATTCAGAGACAATGCAAATTGCAACCTTCCTTAGCTTTTGCTGCTTCTGTTTATGACAATTCAGATGTGACAAGTTTGCTGGGTTCAAACCAAATATAAGATTTCCTCAAGAGCTAAAATATTATTGTAAATATTGTAAACTCATCTGCAATGCTGTGTTTCCTCTTGTTGCCTGCAAGTAAAAATAATGGGTTTGGCCCTTGGTGACTGCAAAAATAATCACTTTATTGAATTGTTAACAAATAAATTACTATTTCTTAACAATAAAAAAAAAAGATTTCCTCCCCTTCTGCCTATTATTTTTCTATGCTCTCAAACATTTTCATAGTATACACAGATTATTTTTACTGTGGAATCACCTATTTCAAAATGAAAAATTAGAGTACTTCTAGAATGACTACTACATGCCAAACATAAAGTATAATTGCACTATGGAATAGATGGCTGATCTGAAGATATTTCAAGCCAACAAATTTTACTCCTTTAATACATTTTCTTAATAGAGAACAAATGTTAACCATAATTTTTCAGTTCAGTAACCCACAGTGAACATTGATCAGGGCTTCCTTTCTTATGGAATGTAAACCCCAAAGACTACTCCAGTTCATACATCAGAATTAAGCCCTTTACACACTATTCCCTCCTATATTATTCACTTGAATTCCAGTTCCTCTACTGATTTGTAACAAGGATTGAAATAGTCCAAGTTTTTGTAAATTACATTTTCCCCATGTAAATTTGAGATGGCAATTTTCAGAGGCTAAGCACAAATTTAACAATTTCAAAACAACTCAAAAGACAAAACAAAAAAAAACCCTCATACTATCTAAGAAAGGGGTATAGTTTAAAGATAAGAAAAAGTATAAGTAAACTTAACAGATTTCATATAGGTAAATAAAGTTTTCCTATAAACTCCAATCACATTCCTAAAAATGTGTAGAGGGATGAAAACAAGAGGGAAATAGCCACTGAATTAAAACTGGTTACAAGCAAGATATCATAGAGAAAATTCAAACAGCAGGTAGTATAATCAAAATTTTTATTTAGATTGCTACTTAGAATGAAAATACTCAAATGTAGGATCACTGTGTACAAAAAATCCAGTAGAAATACTAAAATATCATACAAGTTCTGCTTTTCCCCTGTTTCCAGCCTTATTCTTAATATCAAATTCATTTTCTCCCATCAATCATACCTTTTCACTGCAATAGGGCCCTATACCTACCTTCTCTTCATCTTTTCCATCCCCAGATTTTCTCACCTACTCTGTCAGGATTATCACAGCAAAAGTTACAGGCAATGTCTGCATATTAAGCAAGGCATACTTTACTAACTGAAGCCACTTCCTGACTTTCTCTTCCACTCCATGAGATTTATAGGTTTCCTACTCAGTCTCTGGAGTCCCCCTAGTTAACGTCTACTGTATGCCTGCCTCAACCTCCTCCCCACACACATTTTTTTCCTACAAGCTTGGGTTCTGATTGAAGCAGTCACATTGTACAGTGTGTCCTGCCCATTATGTCTAGTGTGTCTGACACACTAAACACAAGCTGAACCAGAGAAAATGAAACTGCAGGCAAGATAAAACCAGTCAGGCACTTCACACGTGACTGTGCTTACATCATGACATGGGAACTGGGCAAGGCCACTTCTGTAACACATTGATGGTAAAGTAGAGAAGGCCTGTAGAAAAAGGTGCCACATACACTCAGGTAGAAGGAGAGACAAGAAGAGGAAAGTCCTTATGTGCTTTCCAGACCTGCTTCCAGAATCTTCTTGAGGGCTGGGGATATGGCCTAGTGGCAAGAGTGCTTGCCTTGTATACATGAGGCCCTGGGTTCAATTCCCCAGCACCACATATGCAGAAAATGGCCAGAAGTGGCGCTGTGGCTCAAGTGGCAGAGTGCTAGCCTTGAGCAAAAACAAGCCAGGGGCAGTGCTCAGGCCCTGAGTCCAAGGCCCAGGACTAGCCAAAAAAAAAAAAAAAAAAAAGCAGAATCTTCCTGAGTCCTTGGATATATTTCTGCTCTTGGTTTCTAGGAGCTACTTGTACATTATTTATAACATACACCTCCCTTTTTGTTTAAAATAGCTCGGAGTAATTCACAGAGGTTTGTTTTATTTTATTATTTATTTATTTATTTATTTTGGCCAGTCCTGGGGCTTGGACTCAGGGCCTGAGCACTGTCCCTGGCTTCTTCTTGCTCAAGGCTAGCACTCTGCCACTTGAGCCACAGCACCCCTTCTGGCCATTTTCTGTATATGTGGTGCTGAGGAATCAAACCCAGGGCCTCATGTATACGAGGCAAGCACTCTTGCCACTAGGCCATATCCCCGGCCCTTATTTTATTTTTTTAATTTTGAAATACAAATAGTCTAAACATATTCCTCAACTGAGAGACTGGGGAGTTATTCTATTAGCTCAGGATTAACCCTTGATTATTGGCCAAAATATCTAATGTCAAACTTCTTAAGTTGAACTAATACCGGAAATACAACAATATCTTCGAGTTTACACATTTTCTGATGACTTTCAAACATTCTCCTAAGGAGAGAGCTACAATTCTCAGACTGTATTTCCTAGAAGGAGTCAATATGCCTAAGTTAAGAAAGCAGTTCCTTTTGATGTGCTCTTATACTTGGAAACAATAAGTAGAGTCTGAATAAATGTCTATTGAATATATGACTGAGTAGATTTTTCCAACTGTGTCAGGATTAACTAGATAAAGTTGAGCAAATGAGGTTGTAAAAGTATGTTGTTACAGGAAAATATTTGAGATTTGCACTGGTTGAAATTAGTATAGTTAAAAGTGATTTTATAACTATAAAAAGTAGATACTATAGATAAAAAAAATCATATACAAATTACTAGCATGAAATAGTAACTCCAAAAGAGTATTATGGAATTCAGCAATCATACATGCACAATTTGGGGAAATTTAATTAATTAATGGAACATATATATATATCCAAATATATATACATATATATTCAATATATTTTTTTCAAAGTCTAATTTGACAAATAGACTCAGAGGAGTTAATAATAATTTCAGCTCAAAGTTCACACTCTATTAGTCTTCTTTCCAATGCTATAGCAAAATATCTAAGGCTGGGTATTTTATAAAGAAAGGAGGTTTGTTTAGTTCACAGTTTTAAAGACAAAAAGCCCAATGTTAAGTGATTTCATTGATTCATTCTCCCTATTTTTATTGTAGATTAAAAATTATTATCTAATGCTATTAGGATCATCACTGGGCTAGAAACTGAGAGTACAATGGGGACACACAATCCTTATTCTCAACCAACTTAGAGATGAAGTCAAGAAGGGCCACAGTAAGAGGAAAGTACTTGAATGAAAGCTGTTTTGGGTGCTAGTGAACTGGTGTTCTCAATGACTGAGAATAAAAGAAAGACTAACTGAGGCCCTTATCACACAAATTTATTTATGAATGAGGTAAAAACTAAGAATGCAAGCTATCCTATGAGAATACTAGACCTAGTCTCAGACTTCGGAAAAGTCCTCCCCTAGGAAGTGCTGTTGAACTCCATTCTGATGCATGAGCTGCTGGCCAGGAACAGGGAATGGGCAGAGGACAATTCACATAGAGGGAGCAGGGGCTGGGAATGTGGCTTGGTGGTAGAGTGCTTGCCTAGCATGCATGAAGCCCTGGGTTCAATTCCTCAGCACCACGTAAACAGAAAAAGTTGGAAGTGGTGCTGTGCCTTAAGGGGTAGAGTGCTAGTCTTGAGCAAAAAGAAGCCAGGGACAGCGCTCAGGCCCTGAGTTCAAGCCCCAGGACTGGCAAAGAAAATAAAAATGAAAGCACCCAGATAGAGGGAGTAACATGCTTTTGCTGTTTTTTTTGTTTTGTTGTTCTTTTCTTTTCTTTTCTCTCCCTCTCCCTGTCTCTCCTTCTTCCTCTTCCTCTCTGCCCCCCGCCTCTCTTTCTTTCTGCCACTCCTGGGTCTTGAACTCAGTGTTTGGGTACTATTCCTGAGCTTCTTTGTACTCCAGGATAGCACTCTACCACTTGTGCCACAGCACCACTTTTACTTTTCCTTAGTAGTTTATTGGAGATTAAAGTCTCAGAGACTTTTCTGACCAGGCTGGCTTCAAACCACAGTCCTCAGATCTCACCCTCCTTGAGTTACTAGGATTACAGGCATGAGCCACTAGCACCTGGCTGGGAGCAATATTCTTACTGGTCCTGAGCTAAGAAAGAGTGAAGCACAAGCCAACAACAGGCAGCTACAAGAAGAGCCATGAGGAGCCACATGCATAATGAAGGTGAGATGAGGGCCAGTTCCATGGCTATTAAGGCCATGGAATCTACAGCAGTTTTCTATACTTCATCATAAATTCCTCAGAATTCCTGTATGGTATGATTCCACAATTTAGCTCCTATTTCTGTTGTCAGAAGTCCAGCAGGGCTCAGCTGAGTTCCCAAGACTGGAATCACCAGAGCAGACAAGAAGGGCCAGGGAAGAATTCCCTTCCATGGTCATTCAGGTGGCTGTGAGGATCTACCTCACTGGTGCTATAGGTCTGAGGTTTCCCTTTCTCCATTGTCTGTCAACTGGATACCATCATCATCCATCTCCAGGCCACTCACATTCCTTTACATGTCTCTTATTGGAAGTACAGAGGTTTGAACTGAGCAATGCCCCTGCCCCTTTTCTATCCTATGTGCCCAAAGTCCTCCCCACTCTCTGAAACTCTGCACTATTTTCTGGGAACAAGTAGACAAACTGTCTTTGAAGGACTCCTGTGATTAGATCAATTCCACTCAGATCATTTTGCTCTTAAGATAAGTGGCTAATTACATCTGCAAAATTCCCTTTTGCCATGTAATACATCACAATCATGAAGTAACACCAGAAAGGAAAGGTCAGAGGCCATCTAAAATTCTGTCTACCACAGGAGTCTAGAAATAGATGGAAGCTTCAAATGCTGAGACCATTATTAATCATCTCTGGAACACAAACATGTTAAACAGATGTCCTGGTCGATAAATTGTCAACAGGAGTAGTCATGCTGGAAGTTTTCTGCATTCTAAGAAATAATGTTTCTAGAATACCTAGCTAAGAGTATGGCTAGTTCAGAGTATAGAAGAGAATAGCTATTATTTTGCTATTATTTGTCCTCTACTATCAACAAAAAAGAGGGTGTATTAGCTTTTATATTAAATTAAGAGATGGTATAAACCTACTGGTTAGATAATAAATATAGGCCGAGAATGATACACAACTGTCACAAACTACCACAATTCCCTCTCCCCACACATTAGTTTTAAAATGTTAAACATAAACGGAATCCACATGGTGAGCCAAGAACATCAAAGTTTCTTCAGCACAATGTACATCTGTCTTCTGTGTGCATAACTAAGGTGATACGCATAACAATCAAAAGCAAGTGCTGTGTATCATACTTCCTGGTTTGAGTCTTTCCCACTACTGCTACTGGTTAGAGTGCAAGGCTTTCTAAGTTGTCTGGCTTCACTAAACCTTGATTTCTTCATCAGAACAATGGACATAATACTAGATATACCCCATAGAGTGAATGTGAGAGTTTCAAGGAGTGGCAACTGTCAAGTGCTACACTATAAAGTATTCCAACAAGCATCTGTTTCATAGTTTGTCCTCAGTGTCCACTGCATTACATACAAGGTGAAAACAGGTATCAGCACAGATATTGAAGTCAAGTACTCTTCTGCCTGCAATTTTCCAGCTTCTGAAAGTTGAAGAATGTGTCTTTGCCTCCATTTCAGCAATGAATTTGGTTTAGCTGACATCTTTCCACCTGAGAGGTATAAACACCTACTGCATGAAGTTAATGGATACTGAAAAAGTTAAAGAAGGTGAACTTTCATTAAAATTGTTTACTATGTCTTTTATTTCTTCTGGGTACTCCAGAAAAATGCTCAGTATAGACTGTCTATTCTGTGACCTCTTAATAGTAGTGTTTCCTTTGTGGAGCACTCCACTAGAACATGCAACATGGAAACTTAAAAATACATCCATATATAAATTCACATGCCTCTCCAATAGATATACAGAAAGGGAGTCAGTGTAGTAAAGAAAAAAGAAAAAAGCACTAACTGTAGTCAGAGTTCTGAGCAAAGTTACTATTCTGTTGTCAAACACTGACTCCATGGGAAGCAGACATAGATTATTATCTAACATGATAGCTATAGGTAGGTAGATAGACAAAGATAGATAAATAGATGATAGAAAGATGATAGATAGATAGATAGATAGATAGATAGATAGATAGATAGATAGATGATATATAGATAGACATATGCTCAAGGAATAAAGTTGATAAGGCTTTGAGATGGGCATAGGACTGGGAAAAATAGAAAAGACTCCAAGATACAGGAACATGGTCAACCACAGCTCTTCCCATCCTAAATCTGAATTGAGTCTGCAAATCACACTTGGCTTTGAAATCCAAATAATCATCTCAAGAGATCTTGACCTGAGTCCAAAGACATAGAAATACAAGCAGAGACCAGGAAAATATCTGAGCAAAGAGAGGGATGAATTAATCCAAATGGAGTTGAGAAGATCTGCAGTTCAGGGAGAAGAGAATGAGAAGAAATTTCATCTCTGCATAGAGACGCTGAGAGAAGACCTAGAAGGCCCAGCAATCTGCAGACCTTACTCACTCAAAGGCTCCATGCCCAGGAGGGCTACAGGGGAACCAGGCTTACACAACTACAGTAGCTCTGTTGGTTACTTGAGGCCATTTGTGGGAAAAGGATCTCTACTCATTTGAAGAAGATTGATAACACAAAAAAAGAAAGAGCTAATAACAAACAGAATCTATGGGAAACAAATAAGGAAAAGAAGTAGTAGGCTTATCCGTGTTAAAAAAATAAAAGCCTACCAAGAAAAAATAAAAAGCAATCAGATAAAAAACGAAAACAACAACAACAAGTTAAAGAGAACAAGAAATAAGAAAATTCCAGAACACTGGGCAAAGTAATAAAGTGTAGACACAACAATGATGAGATACGATGATGAAACTGGAGATTCTACACCCATCTAACAGATGCCTGTGAATAATGAGTAAGAAAACAGAAGCAGAGAAACAGCTGGGCTCTAGTGGCTCATACCTGCAATCCTAGCTACTCAAGAAGCTGAGATCTGAGGATTGCAGCTTAAAGCCAGCCTGGGCAGGAAAGCCCAAATAACTGGGGAGGTGGGGGGAGTGAAAAGTGGATCTGTGGCTCACGTGGTAGAGTGCTATCCTTGCATGTACACACACACATAAACCCTCAGGGGCACTGCTCAGGACCTGAATTCAAGTCCCAGTATCAGTACCAAAAGAAAAAAAAATAGAGAAAGGGATAAACAATCTGAAACAGCCATCAAAGATAAATTCTTTGAGCTGAAGTAAAGAGGGAGATGCTGACTGCCAAGACAGTCCTGGCACCAACCTGATTTGCTTTTGCTTTCTTGTTAGAAGACACTCTACACACAAACCACTTGGCATTCTAAACTATGCACAGGGGATGGGAATGTGGCCTAGTGGCAAGAGTGCTCACCTCGTATACATGAAGCCCTGGGTTCGATTCCCCAGCAACACATATATAGAAGTTGTGCTGTGGCTCAAGTGGCAGAGTGCTAGCCTTGAGAGAGAGAGAGAGAAAAAAAAAAGCCAGGGCCAGTGCTCAGGCCCTGAGTCCAAGCCCCAGGACTGGCAAAATAATAATAAATAAATAAATAAACTATGCACAAAGAAAAAAAAATAGAAGAGCTCTGTACCTGAAAGTGCCTACTAGACTCATGAGGAAATTAGTTTAGCCAGGCCCCAGTAGTAGCTCTGTAATCCCAGCAACATGGAGGCTGAAATTGGGTGTCACATCCATGGCAAAAGTGTAAAACTCATTTGAAAAAATAGGGTTCAAGGACAAGGTCCTGAATCCAAACCTAAAGGAAGGAAGGGAAAAAGAGAATAGGCGAGGGGGGAGGAGGGAAGGAAAGGAGAGGGGAAGAGAGGGAAGGAGGAAGGAGGAGAGGAGAGCAATTTTAAGAGAAGCCAAGACAAAAGCTCTATCATTTTAATGCCCTCTAGTAGTTGAAAAAGGAAGAGATTTTTTTTTAGGAGCTAAGGTATTTTGTTTTGAAGCACTATGTCCATTTCTTTCATTTTAAATTTAAATAAGCTTAAAATTATTTGTAAATTGATGATGGATACAGCAATTAGTAGAGTTTGAGAAACAGTAGGTTTATAGTGAGAGTAGAGCGGAAGAGGGAATGAAGTATGTGAGGAAATTTGCCTCTGGAGTGATTTGAGGACAGCTTATAAGATTCCCTGGGTGTCTTTCAAGAATAGCTCTTCAGTCAGTCCAACTCACTACTCATTACAAATTCCATTATGTTACACATTGCCAATTCCTAGTGTTTGCCTTTTGAAATAAAAATATGGTACTGTATGCCTGGCAGGATTAATGCATTAAATCCCTGACACCTTAGTTGAATAATTGGCCTCAGCAATAGAAAACTATCCTCAAAATCCACTAAACATAGTAATCACTATGGGAACATATGTATGTATGTATGTATGTATGTATGTATGTATGTATGTATGTATGTGTGTGTGTATATATATGTATGTATGTATGTATATGTGTGTATGTGTATATATGCACACACAAATTCATATAAGCCCAATACAAAGCATAGTAAAGTAGAAAAGTACTAGACCCAAGTAGCTTTAAGTAAAGTTATCCTTCTGTCATTAATTGGTTAACTTCCTCCAAGTCTTTTGAGATTTATATAACTTCCTTATAAAAGTAAATTAATGACACCCGCCCTACACAATTTTAGTGAATTAAAGAAGATAAGAGATACACAATGCCTGGTGTTTAATAGTTGTTCAACTAATAATAATAAACTTCTCACTAGTTTTATTTGGAGCCAGGCCAAAACACTTTTAAAGCTCCTCCTAGTATTTGTCATGTCTTCTATATAACAGCATCTTAAACACTAGGTCAAGATTCTCAAACTGTATCATCAGTCCTCTTGCTAACCACTCCTTCAAGAACATTAACTGATAATCTTACTCCTCTGAAAGTTGTAACTGCTTGAAGTGGTAAGTGCCTTTGTTCAGAAGGTGTCATGGTTACTGAGGGACTCAACCCCAGTCTCACAAGTGCTGCTCCTTTTGAAGTTCATCCAGAAAAAGAAAACCACACCCAAGGAAGAGTGCTCCAGTTTAGTCATGCCCTGGGGATAAATCAGCTAAATCTGGTAAGGCACAGTGGGAACAGAAATTCAACAACCAGTAATGAAAACATATTAAAAAGCTGCCTCCTCCACACCCCATCCTTCAAAACTGACCATTGAGAGCTTTGGATTTTTTTTTCTTCTTGACAAGAATTATGGTGATTAGATGAGCTGAATGAAATAATTGTGATATGGGATACCAAACATGAAGCATTCCTCAATGAATTCATTACAATTGTGTTCTCTACATTAGCGCTTTGCTCTTCTAATTTTCCATTTATCTTCATGAAAGATTCACTGGGCTCCAGAATGAATGTTTGATTTTTTTTTTAAGGATACAAATCTTACTTTTTAATGGCTGTAATCTCTTAATAGAGCTCCTTCTCTAACTTTTTGTGCTATATATGAGTTATTAGAAGATATTTAAGTGACCTCCACAGTACATAGATTTGTTTACATTACTGAGAAGCAATGATTTTAGAAGGCACATTATTTTCTCCTGAGAAGTATCTTCTAAAATCCTCAAGGGCTAAGGTTGTAGCTCAGTAGTAGACCACTTGTATAGCATGTGCAGGACCCTGGGTTCAAGCCCCAGGAAAGAAAAAACAAAATGTAGATGTGAAAATACATTTTGCCCAACTCATGCTTATAATCCCAACACTCAGGAAGCTGAAGCAGGAAGACTATGAGTTCTAGGCCAGCCTAGAAAATGTAATCAATTAACCCATTAATTAAAACCTCTTAAGGGGGCTGGGGATATGGCCTAGTGGCTAGAGTGCTTGCCTCATATACATGAGGCCCTAGGTTCAATTCCCCAGCACCACATATACAAAAAATGGCCAGAAGTGGCGCTGTGACTCAAGTGGCAGAGTGCTAGCCTTGAGCAAGAAGAAGCCAGGGACAGTGCTCAGGCCCTGAGTCCAAGGCCCAGGACTGGCCAAAAAAAAACCTCTTAAGGACTGAGCTTATAGGATAAGGACAATAATTTTTCCTCTGGGGGAAAAATTAAGAGACACATTTTACAACTTCCCAAAAGCATAGTGTTTGTTTCGTTTTGATCTGATAGTTCTTTGACATTTGAGCTTTAAGAAAAAAAACTATTCCAGTAAGTCTCGCTGATTAACTTTTTTTGTGTTTGTTTTTCTTCATATTCCTGGTACTGGTACAGTGATACTCATGGGTATGTGCACAATATCCAGCAGACTGATATAAACTGAAACATAAGGTTTCAACCCAAGTGGCATCAGTTGACATCAGTGGTCAAATCTTGCTTATAAGGCTGATTCACTTCCTCCCCTATCTCTGGCCAGGTATTTTCTGCAATTTCATTTTACTTTTGTTAAAGTGAGAAACATATTAACCATTTCTTAACCATTAACATATTAACCATTTCTTAAGTGTACAGTTTGGTAGTGTTTCCTGTATTCATATTGCTATATAAGCAATCTCAGGACTCATTCCATCTTGCAAAGCTGAAACTCTACATTCATTAAACAATTCCTTGTTTATTCTCTTTTACCGAACTGTTGGCAGCCAACATTCTGCTTTATGTCCAACCTGACTACAGTAGGTATATCTGACTAGTTTATTAACATTCATCCATATTTTAGCATATATCAAATTTCCTTTCCTTTTAAACCCTGAAGAATATTCCATGGTGTGTACATGCCACAATGTGGCTACCCCTTGGCAGACACATGGGTTGCTGCCACCTGTTTGGCTATTGCAAATAATGTTGATGGTTGCCCTTTCTCTAATTCCTCTTTGTAGTTATTTAGGTACATGCCTACAAGTGCTGCTCCATAATATAGCAATTCTCTTCTTAGTTTTCTTTAGGAATAGTCTCTGTGTAAGTGGAACTATAACATACTTCCAATAGAATGATGTAATTATATATGTATACATATATAATTATAACATACTATTAACATAATTCTATTAAAATGATGTAACTGCTTTGGGAAGCAGTTTGGCTGTTTCCTAAAACGTGAATGTATTCTCTCAAAAGAGTCTTCTAGATGTTTAACCAAAAGATGATGGCACATGACCTCTGAATACTTAGTAGCAGCTTTATTTGTAACAACACAACAACAACAACAACAAAAACAGAAAAAAACCCAAAGTCCATTATCTTGGTAGATAAACACATCATGCTATATACTCAGCTTTCCAATATCCAAAACACTGACGCCTGCTATAACATAGATAAATCACCAGATTTTTAAAGACTACATATTATTGTGTTTTTATAAAGTTCTAAAGAATGTGGTCTAATGTATAATGGGAGAAAGCACATCACTAGATGCAGAAGAGACATAGAGAAAGGGGAGGAATTACAGTGAGGCATAAAGAAACAACTGAGTCAACAGACATGTAACTTTGATACAGTGATAGTATCATGGGTGTCTACATATGTTAAATTTAAATTTTATCAAGTGTAGTTGACTGTATATCAAGTATCTCCCAATAAAGACATTAAAATGTGTAGGTAGACTCAATAAATAATAAATATGAATTAGGCATTAAATGTACTACAACATTATGGAGTTAAAACATCTAGGTAGGGGCTGGGGATATAGCCTAGTGGCAAGAGTGCCTGCCTCGGATACATGAGGCCCTAGGTTCGATTCCCCAGCACCACATATACAGAAAACGGCCAGAAGCGGCGCTGTGGCTCAAGTGGCAGAGTGCTAGCCTTGAGCGGGAAGAAGCCAGGGACAGTGCTCAGGCCCTGAGTCCAAGGCCCAGGACTGGCCAAAAAAAAAAAAAAAAAAAAAAAAAAAAAAAAAAAAAAAAAACATCTAGGTAGTATAAAAGTAAATGTCATCATGTCTTCCTGCTTTTGAAAAATCATAACATTAACAATCTCCCTCCATTGCAACTGGAATGGAGACTGGGATGTAGAGCAGAAATTATATCCAAGTGACTTTCTGCTCAGAAGAAGGGCTAAGAGAAATTAAATTCGTTAACATTAATAACTAATTAAAAGTGTTGGGGCTGGGGATATGGCCTAGTGGCAAGAGTGCTTGCCTCGTATACATGAGGCCCTGGGTTCAATTCCCCAGCACCACATATACAGAAAACGGCCAGAAGCGGCGCTGTGGCTCAAGTGGCAGAGTGCTAGCCTTGAGCAAAAAGAAGCCAGGAACAGTGCTCAGACCCTGAGTCCAAGCCCCAGGACTGGCCCAAAAAAAAGTGTTAATGTTTGAATCTGAAAAATTCCCCAAAAGTTGATGTGCTAAAGGCTTGGTCCACAATGCATCAGTGTGCAGGGATTGGGCTTTTGGGAGATGATTAGATTATGAGGGTGCTGACCTCATCAGTGGATGAATCCTCTGGTGGAGTCATAGCGCCAGGGGCTGGAAACTTTAGGGCATGGAGTCTAGTTAGAGGAAGGAGGTCATAAGGACATTCCCTAAAGGCCATGTTTTGTCTCTGTGCCCATTCCGCTCTTCTTTCTGTTTCTTGTACCCAATGGCTTTCCTTCTTCCAGTGTTTCTGCCACGATGATCTGCCTTGTGACCAGACATAGCAACAGAGCCAAGCAACTATGGGTGAAAAACTATAGAAATAAAAAAGGATCTTCTCTCTTTACAAGCTGATAAACTCCATCTAGCACTGTGTCAGTGACAGGGAGCAGACAAGCAAGTGAGAGAAAGAAACTGGTGTTGAAGATAAATCATAGCTGTGCTGCATGACACTCATTCACCACTCTGGATTCTTCCCCATCCAACTCCAGGATGCCTAAGCCCCAAAAGGCTGACCTATGGGGACAGGAACAATGGTCTACGTTGGCCACTGGGTTCCCACTGGGTAGAGCAGTGAGTAGAGCCAGTGAAATATGAGGAGCGAGGGCTGGGAATATGGCCTAGTGGCAGAGTGCTTGTCTCCTATACATGAAGCCCTAGGTTTGATTCCTTGGCACCTTGTATATACAAAAAGCCAGAAGAGGTGCTGTGGCTCAAGTGGTGGAGTGCTAGCCTTGAGCAAAAAGAAGCCAGGGAGAGTGCTCAAGCCCTAAGTTCAAGGCCCAGGACAGGCAAAATAATAATAATAATAATAATAATAATAACAACAACAACAACAATAGGAGGATACAGTTTGATGAAGAGGCATCATTTTCCCCCAATAAGGGCAAGATCAATCCTAATGTCATAGTGTCTAAGCAGAAAGAAGCAGAAAGCTGGTAGAGAAGAAGGGGGCTTGAGGCTGTTATTCTGAATCCACACTTCCAGGAGGGAACAATGGTTTTCCTCAGATGATGCTTGTGTATGCTTAGTACCATGAACCAGTTAACTCCACTTAATTCCACATCAGATGGCTTTATCTAGGACCTTAAAGATTATATTTCACTATCATACAATTTACAAAGGAAATATAGGTACCTTTTGGCATTCATTTGCCATTGAACCCGAACATTTCTCTCCATATGTAACCTAAATCCAGGTCACCTTAAAGAAATTATGATGTATATGATTGAGGATGAATGGTCTATAAAGCCTTCTTGTTTCTTTAAGCTATGTCCTAGATAGATGAAATGCTTCGTTCATGTAGTACTTGGTTCTTCTAGAGGTCACCAGTGAAGTGGATTTCCCCTTAATTCCACATTCCTTCTACCCAGAGAATGTGCCCTAGTGGAGCAGAAACACTCAAGGGGTTTTGGTTCAAGGCAAATACAGTTTTCATCAACATGTGTGAAAAAGGCCCTGCCATAACTCAAAAAGGCCAGGGGATTTCTGTATCTTGTGATTAAAACTTCATCAAGCATCTGCCTGTTGCCAAAAAAAAAAATTTACATCTTCAATGTGTTCTACTCCTCCTTCTTACCACCCACAAGTTTCTGTGAGTAGAAATGTTATATTCCCACTGCTATTCCAGGTTCACACCCGGTAGAGGAAGCACAGAGAGGGCAGGCCCATGGTTTTCCCTATATACCCTGCCCCCTTCTGTCCTTTTCCCTTTCCCCCCTTAGGGAACTTTTTCAAAGGAAATGTACATCTGGAAATGCCTGCTCATTCCTGTCTGTATGATTTTTATCCCAAGGGAAAGTGTGGTCAGTCACTAACAATGATTTAGCACCCATGTATTTAAGCTCTGCCGACATTTCCAACTGTTCAGTATGTATGTTTCTCACCACAAAGTCAAGCCAAAGGTACTTTTAGGTAGCTTGTGCTTTAGAAGAAGAGAGATCAAACACTTTTTGTTCCCAATAGGCTAATAGTCTAAACAGCAGCACCCATGCCTTGGCATGTTGAGACACTACTCTGTCACAAGCCACAATGGTGGTTTCTTAATCAATGCCAGGAATTCTCTCTCTCTCTTCTCTCTCTTACACACACATACACACACACACAACTCTGATGTGTAAGAGCAGCTGCAGGAGTGGTTGGCTATAAAAGAGATATTTGATCATGTGGTCTTTTATTCATAGATTTGTATATCGGTTTTTTCTTCTAATATTTTCATTGTGGAAAGTACATTCTACATGCCTCCATATTGGAGAGAGAGAAATGGAAAGGAAGAGAGAGAGAGAAAGAGAGAGAGAGAGAGAGAGCACACAACCCACTCAAATCTACTTGTGTCTGTGACTGTAATGATCTAGTCTTTAATATTTGTCTAGCATCTTTCTTCTGGTTTTAGTAGAAATGACTCCATTGTTTCATTAGTTGAAAAATCTGGATCTGATCTTTGGAAGAAGGATTTGGAACATAATAACTGTGCCTTTTAATGAAAAGATTAACAATGCTTCAGAGCTGAATAGCCCTGTATTTGTTTAAAATGAGCCTTGCATTTTGAGCTTTTGAGGAGAACATACAATACTGATTCTTGTCCTGGATTTATGTATCATTCCAAACCCCTCACCCATGTTCTAAATAAAGGTGGTATGACTATATGTTTGAAATAAGAAATAACTCCAGTGTGCTATGGCTTTGTTTATAAAAAATGAATGCTAGACATTTTCTTGGATCTTTGTAAGAAAAGACATCCTATACTGATGCCCTTTCTGTAATCACTACACTAACCACTTCCAGCCCCTGGTATTGTGTTGCAGCATTTTGATGATGTTTAGTTTTACACTTATTAAAGAACCATGTCCCCCTTGATTATCCATTTTTCCTGCACTGCTGGCAGAGCACATGCCATCCTAGTCTATCCAGGATTACACTCTTCTGATTTTGCTGGCTGAGCATCGTGGAGGTAGTTTGGCCAGGAATCCACAGTCTTCTTCCTAATTTGGTACTACTGTCAGTTTGTCCCTGGCAACCCCATGACACCCTCTGGTTGCTCAGTTTGACTCCAGAGTTTTCTGATTGTTTCCCTCACTCCTCTAGAGAAAGTGGACCTGTTAAATACCTTTCCATTCTGTAAGCTATGTAAAAATGACAAAAAGCTTTCCTTCTTCCACACAAAAACTTTTGTCAAAGACAAGTGCCCAGTGGAACAGTTGTTTTCACCCCTTTGGGGGCCATTAGCATATGGTGGCTACTTTCCCACCCACAGATACTTGGCTCTGTACTTGAAGAGAGGATTCATTTATAGGTAACAACGCTGAACATTCAGCAGTACTAACAACTTAGAGTCTATGAGTGCACTCTTAAATGACCGATTAAACTTCCTCCCTTCTCAGACTTGATGATAGAGAGTATCTCTTTTGGCAAAAGTAGAGACTAAAGGACATGGCTCCAGAGGTTAGAGCAAGATAACTGGAATACTTCCTCCTGTCCTTCCTTTAGCCCACACTGGAATTTCTTGGTTACCTGTAGGTTTCTGCTACCCTTTTCTCCAGGCAGAAAAGTAGCTTGCTGATGAATATTTATGGGAATGCCCTGTTGTTGCCTGGAGTCCCCTCCCAGGTGGGAAAGATACCTCTGAAAATGATTACAGCCATCATTGCCTCAGAAGCAGTCCAGGCTTGCCTCACTCCGGACTGGGAAGACCTGGGTTCAGCAGAAAGCTCTGGCTCTGCTGGAATGAGGTGTTGGCATGGACAGGGCTGGCTTGCTGTTCTTGCCGGCCAGTGAGTGGATTCACTCTGGAGTGGAGCCCAGAAACCCCAAATAATATCAAGGCTTAACTCTAACCTCTACCCAACAGAGAAGGAAGAATAGTGCTCCCACAAAAGAACACTGAACTTTCCATAGTGTGGCTCTTCAGGGAAGGAAATCTCATGGGAGGAAAATAAAATACAAGTGGGAACTCAATCTGAAAATTGAATTATAACCCTCACCATCAGAAGTTCCACGTGCTTCTATACCTCAGTCCCAATTGTAGGAAAATTCTGGATGCTGGAAAGGGGTCTAGGGTAGGCCTAGACAACTTGGGAAAGTGTCCTGCTTCTACCCTCACCGATAAGGCATTTGAAGAAATGATCTTCTGTTTGGGGGCAGCAGGGGGCACACCCTGGCCTAAATTAACTGCAAGAGGAGCTAAAATGAAATTTTTGCCTCAGAGTCATTTAAAGCACATGGATTTGTTAAATTACAATAATTTCCTAGTTGAGCACTGTTGGCTAACACCTATAATCCTAGCTATGCAGGAAGCTGACATCTCAGGATGGTGTTTCAAAGCCAGCACCGGCAGAAAAAAAAAGTCCATGAGGCTCTTATCCCCAATAAACTTCCAAAAAGTTGGAAGTGGAGCTGTCACTCAAGAGCATTCTAGCCTTTAGGAAAACAACAAAACAAAACAAAACTAGACACCACTAGGGGCCTGAATTCAAGCCTCAGGACCAGAAAATGAATGAATGCATGAGTGAATGAATGAATGAATGAATGATAAATCCCTCACACTAAAATGAGGCAGGGGATGATTATATGCTGGACTTCCATCTTCTCTGTCCTACTCCTCCATTTGGAATTCTCTCACCTTTATTCTGTGCCATAAATATCCTTCTTACCTTAATGCCCTGTGTTAGAACTGCCAAACTAGAGTTTAAGAGGTTTACTGCTCCCCTTACTTTCCATTTGGGGATCTTAAGATGATTCTTCAGATGAAAAGTTATTTTCTTTGTGCTTTCATCTGGACAAAGATGGAGTACAGGGCTCAGTTAATGGCCCCACAAAGTGGTTGGGTGATGATTGGTTTCCTGGCATCCCAGTACAGGGAGATTCAGAGACTCAACCTTAATTCTTCCTCAAACTACAAGGTCAGGTGATAGGGCTGCAAGGTTTCCTTTTTCAGTTGCTATCCTGCCATTCATGGCTTCCAGACATCCATTCCTTTGTTACCTGTCCTGCCACTATGAGTCATCAAAGTATCACACCGTTAAAGAAAAGTGTATTTCCTAAAGACATTAAATTGATTACAGTGCTTTTGTCTGGTCATTCATTTCAGAGGCATTGTGTGTAGTTTCCATTCAAAATGCTCTTTAGCCTGTCATACTGTCAAATGGTGGGTATAGGTAAAGACATGTGTTTGCATTTATTTGTCAGCTCCTGACATTTGTATTTATTTGTACATATGTATTTTGTTTGTTCAAATAAATGTTTCATCAGACTTGGAGTACAGTAGGGAGACTCAGAAGGAGCAAGTATAATACAAAAGCAAGTGAAATATTTCCCAGTAAGACTTGGAATTCCAACTTCTGGTTAATTGTAAATATGATCTAGAAGCAGCAGCAGCACAGCAGGGAGCTAAGGTCTGTATTTATCTTCTAATGTTATTGTTATATTATACAGTTTACTGCATAAATAATTAAAATGAGTATAATAACAATTTAGGGACCATTCAACTGTTGTGCCTGCTATATTTCATTGATATTCACTTTTCTGAACTGTGCACAGATCCACAACAATTCTCTGCTTAATGAACACACAGTGGCAAATTTAAAATGAAAGGTTTTGCAAATTAGTAATTTTTTCTTAATTCATTCCATTTAAAAACACTGTTCACCATTTGTTCATTGAACTATCCTAAAAATATTTTTTCATCTTGTTTGAAAATTACAAATTTAACAAGGAATTACTAGGGAAGAAAAAAGAAACCTGGAAACTTTAGGTATAGTAAGCAAACCTGAATGATATAGATTGTTGTTGTTTTCTGAACATTTAGCTATCTATTTAAAGTATAATCGAAAGATATAAGAACTAAAATTTTTTTTTTTTTTTTTTTTTTTTGGCCAGTCCTGGGCCTTGGACTCAGGGCCTGAGCACTGTCCCTGGCTTCTTCCCGCTCAGGGCTAGCACTCTGCCACTTGAGCCACAGCGCCGCTTCTGGCCGTTTTCTGTATATGTGGTGCTGGGGAATCGAACCTAGGGCCTCGTGTATCCGAGGCAGGCACTCTTGCCACTAGGCTATATCCCCAGCCCAAGAACTAAAATTTTTAAGGAAGTAATTTTTGAAGGTACAAAGGAGAACAATGGTCAATACAGAATTAATATTTTCATAGTCTATGAGAAGTCATCCTTACATATTTTACTATTCTTTACTATTACCCACATATTTTACAAATGTGTCACTAAAATGAAATGAGTTCCTTGAGGATGTACATAACTCATTCAATGTCTACAAGGCCATTAATGCTCAAGGAACTTTTACTGAATTAGTTCAGTGAATACCAGTTTGACTTTAAATATTCTTTCCCCTTCATCCCTATCTTTCAAGGAAAATTGGAAACAAAGAGACAAGAAATAGCTGAACTTTATCACACTCTACTCTAGACCAGGTACTTGTTGTCAACACTGCAAACGATTCCCCTAAAATGTATGAGATCAATGTCTCTATTCCAATTTTTCACCAAGAGAAACTGATATTCAGAAGAGGGAAAAGATTATAAAAGAACACACACTAATACCTCATGAAGCAGGATAAGAACCCAGTTGTGTCAGACTCCAAAGACTGTTTTCTACTCATTCATTATTCAATCCAACAAATACCCCTGAACATATACTGCTGCACCAGTGTGGCTTTAAACACCAGAAATAACATCAGGAAAACAGACCACTTCTGATCTTTCAGAGCTAACATTTTGGAGAGTAAACAGACTTGGTTCCCATTTATCCTTCCTTCCTTCCTTCCTTCCTTCCTCCCTCCTTCCTTCCTCCCTCCCTCCCTCCCTCCCTTCCTCCCTCCCTCCCTCCCTCCCTCCTTTCTTTTCTTTCTTTCTTTTTCTTTCTTCCCTGCCTCCCTCCCTCCTTCCCTGCCTCCCTCCCTCCTTCCCTCCCTCCCTCCCTCCTTCCCTCCCTCCCTCCCTCCTTCCCTCCCTCCCTCCCTCCCTCCCTCCCTCCCTTCCTTCTTTCCTTCCTCCCTCCCAGAAATCAGGAGTTGTAAAGTAGTATGGATAAGGTAGAAAACCTAAGGGAACTTAGTAGATGGCTTACTGCAATTAGCAAGAAGACAAGGAGTATGGCCAGCTCCATCAGCACCCAGTTGGACCATTTCAGAAGGTCAGTCCACATTTGATACTAGCCTTGGAATCTATGGGCTTAAGGCCAGCATGATGAGTAATGACATACCACACACCTGCTCCAACACTTCAGGCTGAGGGTTGTTTCAGGGGTGAGAAGTGACAGAGAAAGGAAAAAGGAGAGTATATGAAATACAAGTTCTAAGAAAAGTAATTTGTCCTCTCAACAAATGTAGGATAAGTTGCTGAGCTCAGTCTCTGTACTGACATAATTTATATGTCTAGAAAGAACTCAGAAAGCTCTAAAACATACTCTACTCACTCTGAGATAGAGACAATTACACTAGAAAGTTTTAGGTAAGGTGTGAGATGCCAGAAATGAAAAAGTAAGGGAAAAATATATAGGTGTATGGAACCCCTTACAAATGTAGCTTCTTCAACACTTTTGTATTGATGACCAGCCCTGCATGATTGTTTTTCATTGCTTTTTTATTTGTGCTGGTGAATTCTTACTCAGTAGTAGGATGATCTTCTCCATAGAATTCTGAATTTCATTCACTGGGGCTTCAACTCAGAGTTTCATGTTCTTATTCTGCTTTTTCATACATTGTGAACACTCTACCACTCTAGCCACATCTTTACTTGTCTTTTTGTTGTGTTAATGGAGATAAGAATCTCATGGGCTTTTCTGCCGGGGTTGGCTATGAACATGTTCTCAGATCTCAGCTTCCTGAATAGCTAGGATTGTAGGTGTCAGCTGCCGATGCCAAGCTTCTTGTATTTGATTTTTTTAAAGCATTATAAATAGGCTTCGAATAAAAGAGCTTCAAAAGTAATAGTTTTTCATATCACTTTAAGGCTTGATGATAATCTTAAAATTAAGATGAGTCTTTACTATATCCTTACATTCAAAGACACATATGATAAACAGTGGAAACACCACTGATGCACATTTGCTATTAACATGGAGAACATATGTGCCCACTAAACTTGTCTGATTACAAATTATGACTGCAGAAACGTGGGGATGGTTTGGTATATACAAGTCACCAGATGTTTTATAATGATTCTGTTAATATGAACCTCAGGATTAGACTAGAACCAGTGTTTCAGGTCAAGACTGAGGCTCATTGACCATGCTATGCAGGGAAGTTTGTACAGTGCCTGCTGGCACAATACATAAATATCCAGATTTATGACTCTCTGTCTCCAGTACTGAATTTGCCCACAGATTTATGAAAGGGAAAACATGAAATTGAGATTTGTAAATATTTGAAGTTTACTTCTGAGATCTAAAAAGGCAGTAAGAAGGCTAGTAATAAATCCAAAATAGAGGTTGGGGAATGCAGTAAGTTTGCAATTATAGGAATATAACTTAAGGAAGGAATCACAACAATAAAATTTAATAATTTCACCCTCGGTTCATAAAACACTGAGCTCCAACTGACATAAATTATTAGCGTAAGAAAAAAAATGGAGGTAAGTGAATATAGATGGTCACAAAGGAAATTGTTGGTAGATTTCGCAACTAGGAGTTTGGGAATTCCTAATTCTTCAAACCGAATGATGCCCTTACAATCCAGTAAAGACCAAAAATCTTTAAGCCTTGTTATCAATATGCATAATTTACAAGGTCTTTTCCCCCTCAAAGGCAATCACTTCAGCAACTTAATCAGTTTTCCTTTTGTTGTTGGTTTGTTTTGGTTAGGCATCTAATTCCTTTGAGAAATAATTTAATGTAGTTTTAAAGTTTGAATTCTATGTTAATCTGAAGACTAATATGAGTCTTTATATAAGAAAAGCAGTTGGACTACTGATACAACTCACAGAGGCAGACAAAGGTCTACTTTGTGTAGCAGTTTATGTACCCAGGAAAATTAATTTTCCAATACCACGATATCCTTGTCTTTAAAATGGAACTATTAATAACTTACTGTGGCAGATTTCTTATCATGCCAAACCTCACACTGTCTTCTTCATTAATGACAGAGTACCACTCCTACTTGGCTATAGGCCTTCATAAGATTTACAAAAAAAAAAAAAAAAAAAAAGGAACCCAATAGGCATAGAAATGGCAAAGTGCTACTCCTTTCTCTGGACTGAGTCAGTTGGAACACAGCTTGATTTGTGGGCAGGATCCTAGCCTGGAACCCAGCTTGCATTTCACTCAGATTCCTTGATCATGGCCTAGTATCAGGCCTAGGTACAAGTATTGCTCTGATGGACTGAGACAAAAGGGCAAGTCAGCTGGGAGCATTTCAGGGAAATGTGAATATGGTGATATGGTTTCATCATGGTTCCCACTTTTGAATGCAATTGTGGGACGGCACAGTGCTCTGGGCTCTTGAGGTCATTCTATAATCATGAATGGGGGATAACAAAATTCAGAATAGAGCTTGATACCACTGGGCCACTGAACCAATTCAAGAACTCTCCTGCTTCTGAACTGTTATGTAGGAAAATTCCATTTGCTCAAGCAACAATGAGCTATAGTTTGGTGAAGGCTCACAAGGACTTTTGTTTCACTTTATTTTTTTTTTTTTTTTGGCCAGTCCTGGGCCTTGGACTCAGGGCCTGAGCACTGTCCCTGGCTTCTTTTTCTCAAGGCTAGCACTCTGCCACTTGAGCCACAGCGCCACTTCTGGCCATTTTCTGTATATGTGGTGCTGGGGAATTGAACCGAGGGCTTCATGTATAGGAGGCAAGCACTCTTGCCACTAGGCCATATCCCCAGCCCCCACAAGGACTTTTGTAAGGATAAAATAGGGTGGTATAACTAACCCTCTGCATCAGGAACACAAGAAAGAATGGGACCACAGCCTCTGCAATAGGGGTAATAATCATACTCATGCTAATCTTCCCACTGCAATAGAAAGAGCTTGAGATTGAGATCAAACCACCTCAGACTGAGTTCTAGGTTCTGTGTTGAGAAAATTCTCTAAGCCCATTTATATCTTAAAAGTTTGGACTTAATTATAATACTCTCACAGGATAATTATAAAAACTCAAAAGAAGGTATGTGACAAGCATTTTATAAGCAGGACAGATAATAAGCCATTAGTTGTAACTGTTCTGGTATCTTTACCAGAATTCTAAAGTCAGAATAAAAATAGCTCTCAAATTAGAGATAAAAGAAATGGAGTTCGATGATCCTCTTGTATCCCTTTCCTGTGGTTATACCCACACTATCACTGTATCTTATCTGAGTACATTGGAAACTGTATATACTGGTATTAGAACTAGGAAAGTGAAAGGGAATATCAAAATCGAGAGACAAAGGATAAAAAGACAAACGACTACAAAAGCAATACTTGCAAAACCATTTGATGTAAACCAACTGAACAACTCATGGGGGGAGAGGGAAAGGTGGAGGGAGGAGGGGGGAATGAGGGATGAGGTAACAAACAGTACAAGAAATGTACCCAAGGCCTAACGTATGAAACTGTAACCTCTCTGTACATCACTTTGACAATAAATAAATAAAAAAAGAAAAAGAAAATAAGACAATGACAATGACCAGGAAGAGGAAAGAAGTTGCAAAAAAAAAAATGAAAAAAAAATGACTGAATCTGATTTTAGACAAGGATATTAAGTAAGAAAAACTTAGCATAATATTTAGTGTATTTTAGCTATAAGCTGATCTCACCTTTTATTTGGGAACCTTTAAAAAAAAGGCAGTAAAATAACCCTTTTTAGAGTGGAAAAGATGAGATGTCTCCCCTCAAAATAAATGTTCAGGGCACTATTAAGCCTTGACAATAAGCAATAATGAGAAATTTTAAATTAGAGGCTGAGCCAGTAGATGAAGATTATAGGGAAGAAAGCCAGGTTTTATGGGGAGTGAGATGTTTATGGAATACTTAGAATCAAAAAGGGTCACCAAAAGATGATAAGTTCTGATGGTAATTTTCCCCCTAGCTTTGGTGGGTAGGAACAGTGAAGAAATTGAGCTTTGTGACCGAAGCAAACAAGACTGAGACTTGCTTAAGCCTCATTCAGTAAGAGGTAGTATATAATTTAATTGGCTTGCCCATTTTCAACACCATTCATATACATAAACATATGAATATTACAGCCAGGCATGGTAGCATACAATGGTAATCCAAGTACTCAAGAGGCCGAGGTAAGAGGATTATGAGTTTGAGGTCAGCCTAGGTTATCTAACAAAATCTATCTTAAAGTACAAACACCACGAAGTACAACTAAGTATGCCCTATTTAGTATTTCAACTATTGCAACTCTATACTTAGACATTAATAGAAGTAGCCAAAACAATTAAGAAAATGTCCGCATCTCAGGCTTGGTGTAAGTTTTTGTTTTGCCATCCTAGTTTTAAATACTTCAGTAACTTCAGTGTCTCCAAATGTTCTAAATTCCACATGGATTTGGCGATTTCCTTGTAACCCAGTAGAGCCATGTGTTAGCATGAAATCTCTAACATTATTTAAGTTCATATTTTTGGGCTGGGAATATGACCTAGTGGTAAAGTGCTTACCTCATATACATGAAGCCCTGGGTTCAATTCCTCAGCACCACATATACAGAAAAAGCTGGAAGTGGTGCTGTGGCTCAAGTAGTAGAGTTCTAGCCTTGGAGCCAAAAAAAAAAAAAAAAAAAGAAGCCAGGGACAGTGCTCAGACCCTGAGTTCAAGCCCCGGACTGGCAAAAAACAAAAAAAAACTCTCATAAAAGTTCATATTTTTTAAAAGAAACTTCATAAATAGAAAATGTTTAGTTTCACATCTGTTCTAATTTACAAAGTTGGGGCTGGGAATATGGCCTAGTGGCAAGGGTGCTTGCCTCGTATACATGAAGCCCTGGGTTTGATACCTCAGCACCACATATATAGAAAATGGCCAGAAGTGGCGCTGTGGCTCAAGTGGCAGAGTGCTAGCCTTGAGAAAAAAGAAGCCAGGGATGGTGCTCAGGCCCTGAGTCCAAGGCCCAGGACTGGCAAAAAAAAAAAAAAAAAAAGGCTAATTTACAAAGTTGAGGATTTATGTACATTAAAGAGGTGAGATAATGTAAATTACAGACTATGTTACACAAAACACACACCTCACTATGTCCTTTGAACTCAGTTACTCTCCACTGGTTAAGCATTTGCTTATGATTAGCTTTTGGTGGGGTAGAAATTCCTATGGGTAAGAACTAATATCAGATAATCTTTGCTCGAAAACTAAAAAATTATTATTCTATGGTTAACTTCTGAGCTATATTTTAGTACCACCATGGGATTGCATTAAAAAACCTTTCATGCCCATTTCAATGTAGGGAATAGAAATGGATAGATTCAAGTGCTATTTCTAGCATTGTTGACGTGTTAAACATTCAATTTTCACTGACTCTCCACTTTCTCACCTAACTGTTAATACTAAAATATTATTGTGCATGTCATACTGCTGAGTAAAGAATAGCTCAACTTACAACAAATGACACTAGAAGAATGTTTCCCTTTTAAGTAGCCATCCAGGGGTAGGTGGGCAGCCCTAGTCTGGTAGGCAGCTTTGACCTTCTCTATTTGTTCCTCTTTCTTATGCGTGGTCACCCCAACATTTTCATCCATCTGACAGCCAGAGGAAAGACCTACTCATTTTAAAGGCAAGACCTTAAGAAGTTAGTTTCCTTTCACTCTTGCAATCATCCACTTGGCTAGAATGTAGTCTCACTGATAGGGTGGCATATGATTATTACAATGACTAAATTTATTGTTTTCTACTTATGGAGGTAGCTCTAGGTATCTCAACTCTCTATCATGAGGAAATGATAAATGATAAATTTTTGTTTTATACCAAAATAGAAATTTTTCCACACATTCTCTAGTTCAAAATCTAACAAAAATGTTATTTCTTTGTTAAAGGACCTCCTCCAACCAAATGTTCGTGTATGTGCCAGTACTAGGGCTTGAAGTCAGGGCCAAGAACTCTTGCTGAGCCTTTTTTACTCACAGCTGGTGCTCTGCCACTTGAGCCACACCATACTTCTGGGGTTTTGCTGGTTAATTGAAAAAAAGGGTCTTGTGGATTTGTTTTCCAAGGCTATCAAACAAAGATCTTCAGCTCACAGCCTCTGGAGTAGCTGGGGTTATAGGGATGAGCCACTCATGCCCAGCTCCTGGTATTATGATTTTATAGGTTATGTAGCAGACTATAAATGAGATGAAGTCATACAAATGGCCAATGGTATGTGAAAAAATGTTTGTCATTGCTAATCATTTTGAAAATGTAAGTAAAAGTGGAAATGAATAATCATTTCATGCCTATTAGGATGTATAAAAAGAAAAGAAGCAGAAACATGGAACAAACCCTGGTGAGGACATAGAGAAATCAAGCCCCTGCATGATGATGGGTACACAAAATGGTATAGTCACCACAGAAGACAGTATGGATGGTCCTCAAATGGTTAAAAATATACCAATAGAACCACTTTATAATTCTAAGAATTAATGGACATATAACCACAAGAATTGAAATCAAGAGTTTGAAGAGATTCTAGCATTTATTCATCCACTGTAGCACTATTACTGGTAGATAAAATGTGGAAGTAACCTCAGTGTCCATTAAAAAGCGAAGCATAATGTATAATAAAACCTTTAAAAAGCAGGAAATTCTGCAACCCATAACAACATAGAAGGACCTGAGGATATTAGATTAAGTGAAACAAAGTAGACACACACACACACACACACACACACATACACACACACAAGAATACCATGATTCCACTCATATGACATATCTAAAGCAGTCAAGTTCAGAAAACTAAAGACTGGAATGATGATTACCAAGGCTGAGGGGAAGGAGAAATAAGGAGTTATTACACAACAGGAGTAAAATTTCAGTTAAGTAACGTTAGTAGGCTCTAGAGATCTATTATGCAATGTTATAGCTATGGCCAACCATCTTGTATACTTCAGACTTAAGTGGGTAGATTCTCCTGTTTAGTGTTACTACCACAATAAAATAAAATTTAATGAATTAAAATTTTAAAGTATAAAGTAATTCATAAGATTAATTTCAGATAACTGCTTTTTATCAAATTAACTTTGAAATAGAGGTAAGACAATGCATACCAGGTTATTTTTTAAAGGAATAATTTAAATGGAAAAGGTACACTTCGTATAGCCAATGACGTTTTCTTTATTGTTCAAGTTCACCGTGATCATATAATGTCATGCCACACTGGGACAACATTTATAGTTAACTACAACCCACTTTGGTTTACTCAGAGTCTTTCCTGATTTTCAGAACACTGAGAATCTGCTCATATTCATCTTGGCTTCTGGAGAAGTCCTATCTCCATTTTTGTTTTCTTGGGCTCTGTCTTTCCTGTGCCCTTCAAGAAGGAAGTACATACAAACATGATCAGATGCAGCTGTTTTCAATTAACCCCTTCAGCTGTGCTCCAGATGAATGACTCAATATGACTAGGCAAACTGATGGTTTCTAAGGAATCATACATATTTACAACATACCAAGATGTTTAACAAAGTTAACCCGTCTTCCACCAGCAGTGCTAGATGAAACCAATGTCTCCAGCTGACTCACAAAATCGGGTTCGGATGACTCACTACATCAGAATGTTACTAGGATGAGCTGAGGCTTCTCAATGAAAAGTTGGGGTTCTGATGAAACCTTTTTTTTTTTTTTTTCTTTTTGGGTGGGTGTTAGACAAGAGCTAGCAAGACAGTTATCTCTTAGAACCACTATGGGATAAATAGAAAGAAGCACTTCTTACACATGGCTGTATTGTAAAGTTGAAGAACACAAAATGTTGGGAATGGGTGACCAAAACTAGGGCATCACTTAAAGGGCCAGGCAGCTGAACAAAGGAGTCAGGCTGTGGAAGCCAGAGCAGAGAGCCAGAAGGAAAGAATGTCAAAGAAAGTAAAGCAATGAAAGGAACCAGAAGCAGCCAGAAGAAAGTCCAGGGATAAAGATGGAATTTGCCCTCCTCCCTCCCAAGGGTACTTAAGCATTCATCTTTCCAGCTTGAAAGAGTACAAAGGATTGATAGAAAAGGCAAAGGAGGGGCTGGGGATATGGCCTAGTGGCAAGAGTGCCTGCCTCGGATACACGAGGCCCTAGGTTCGATTCCCCAGCACCACATATACAGAAAACCGCCAGAAGCGGTGCTGTGGCTCAAGCGGCAGAGTGCTAGCCTTGAGCGGGAAGAAGCCAGGGACAGTGCTCAGGCCCTGAGTCCAAGGCCCAGGACTGGCAAAAAAAAAAAAAAAAAAAAAAAAGAAAAGGCAAAGGAGGATCAAAATTAGTCTCTTCCCAGAAGCAAAGAAGCCAGGACACTGGTGTTACCTTGTTGGCATGAATGGGCCTGTTAATAATTTTTCTAGACTTACTTGGCCTAGGTCTGTGAATTTTGTTTAATTGTTTGTTCTTCAAACAATTAGTGAGTAGATGTTACTAGTACAAATATGAATTAGATATACTCTATCTTATGTTCCTATTGGTACTTGAAGGGTGTCTTTAAATATAAAAAAAGATACAACATAGGTCTCAAACTCTGGATAGGGCAGTTGTTAGGGCAGCTATGAATTGTGAGGGACATCTGTTCAAAGTCTACACAAAGTCTAAGGCAGTGAGTAGAGGGGTCAGTTTCGCTGGGATGGATGGCAGAAGGTATCTGATAAGGAGGTCTGCAAATCTTCAAGGAAGTTTAACATATCAACTCTACTGGAGGGTGATAGGGTATTGTCAAGCTGACAGCAATAGCAAAAGCACTCAAGACACAGGTAGTGAAAATATGGTGACAAGAAACACTGTTGAAGTTTGAGAGTGACTTTTAAGTAGATATGGCCCAGGGTAGCTCCAGGCTGACTTTTCTCCTAGCTTGTATCCTAGAATTGAAGTTGGGCATGCCTTTCTCCTGAGATATCAGGCAAGAATGCCAGGTGTAAGTCCAACTGTCCATCCTTGGTGCATGTGTTAAGACTTAAACCAAAAAAAAAAAAAAAAAGACTTAAACCAATCATCACATCCAGAAGGACTTGCACTCTGACTCCTAGGCCAGTGCCCAGAGCTGTCAAAATGCTATAGAGGAGCAGGATAAATTTTGGTACTCTTACTTGCTGCCATTCAGATGGTTTTGTGGCTCATGGAACATAGTCTAATCTGAAGATTTTAGACCCGGGTGGTAGGGGAGAGACAACGGTCCATGGGAAAAGCATGGGAGTGTCATGAAGGAAAAAAATCTGTGAAGAGGAAGGTAGCAGAAAGGGACACGTCTCAAGTGACTCCACTGATTTTAGCCTTGTTTTGGGCTTCCTGGCCTTGTCTAAGAGGAGATTTCCCATGAGAGCAGCAAAGTGCAGTATCAGTAAACTATATACAAAAAATACAAATCATCAAGGGATTTGGAAATGTTGACCTCTTTGTTCTTACTTATTTCTTAGTCTGGCTTCAATAGTAACGTAAGTCTCAGGAGTTCATTCTTCATCACCTCAAACTTTCAGTAAAAGTGTATAAATCTCCACATTCATATAGGTGATACAAAGCAGGCATCTAGATCTGCTAGAAAGTAAAGTACAACTTTATGTGTCAAGCCAAGAGTATATGCACTATATGCAGGGAGTTGACTTTGCCTAATTGACTTACATTTTCTGATGAGGAACTATGTGACTCAACAAAGGCCACACAGTCATGCAGGAGTACAACTGATACCCACATTCAGCTATCCCTGATTTTTTCATTATATTAACCTCTGTCAGCCAAATATTTCTCTTGGCAGAAAATTGTGTCACAAAGGCCAACCCTAACATGGACCCATGTTTAAGTATCTACTTGGTGAAGCTTGAGTATGGATAAACTAGAGTTAATCATGGATGCATAGCATTATCACTGCAAACAATTGAAAACAAAAATCATTTGTCCAATGAAAGCAAACCTATGTTTGATTTCACTGTTGCTGTCATTTGCAGTTTCATAGGATTTCTGTCATTCATCCTACATTCCCAAAAATTCAATCTTTTTTGCTAAAGGATCCCACAGGTCAAGAACCACTAGGATTGACTGTCAGTAGATGCGAAGGAGTCACTGCCATTGATAATCAAGAGGCCTTGTCTAAAGAACTAAATGTCTAAGTAGGAAACTGTCACAGCAGTAAAAAGAAAGCTGGGCGAAATCCCACTAGGGGATGCAGATCAAATAAAACAGAAGACTATTTTATTCCAGCCTATTAAAATAGACAATTAAAAACAATACAGTTATGCCTGCAGGGAAACCACAGAGCAGTTTCCCACTTACATATGCAAAGCACGGTAAGCTTTTGTGGCACCTTTCAGACAGGCCCTACCCAGGCTTTGCAGCATGCTTTCAGCATCACTAAGTACACCAGCCAAGTTAGTCACATATGGAACAGAGGCTTGGTTATGGGAAGTCTCAGTCTAGCAGCAAAGGTTTCACATCTGAGAAATTCAAGTGCACATACTATCTTTCTTTTTTCAGTCTTAATATGATCAAGGGAAATCCTAAGAGGATAATCATTTTACAACTATTAGTCTAAAACATGAAGAAAGACTCTTGACATACAAGAAATGTACCCATGGCCTAACGTATAAAACTGTAACCCCTCTGTACATCACTTTGACAATAAATAAGTAATTACTTTTTTTTTTTAAAAAGGATATTGCCAGGTAAATGGCTGCCAGTGAAGTTTCAGTTTACCTTTGGGATATGGGGTGGGTACCATTCACTAGCACTACTCTAGTTATTCACTAGGGATGCCTTAGTTCAATGAATGTTTCTTCAGTATATACTATGTGTCTGACCTTGTGCTAGGCTTGCCACAGAGCAGGACATACTACACCGAGGAATGAGAATCCTTATCAAGCTTAATTTCCAGTGGGAAATGGTCAAATTATCCTTAAGTGTTTGGCTGTTCCCATTCTCTCCAATTGTCTCCTTACACTTGAGTAAGAGAGTCTTATATTTCCCAACACACACACACACACACACACACACACACACATATTCAAGAGCTCAGTAGTAGATGCTTGCACAACATGTGCAATTGTGGATTCCATCCCTGGCACCAGAAAAAGAAAACTGGGGTGTTTCTCTGTCTTTGTGAATCTGGCTCTTAGTATTGACTGTGTCTGCCCTGAAACAATAAACATTTTCACCTTCTTCAGACTAATATCAATCAGGCCCAGGGACATAATTTGCCACATTTCTTTCCTTATGTTAAAACAAAAGATGACTGTGTTTAAAATACTGTGGAAGTTGAGGGAGAAAGGGGGTTGAGTCTTTGTCTTTAAAGAGGGCACTGCTAGGAGGTATCACAATACCAGACTTCAGCTCTACTATAGGGCCATCATAACAAAAACAGCCTGGTATTGGTATAAAAACAGACCTTAAGACCAATGGATTAGAATTGAAGATCCAGAAATAAAACCGCACTCTTACAGTCAGCTGATATTCGACAAAGGAGCTAAAGACATACAATGGAATAAACATAGCCTCTTCAACTACTGGTGCTGGGAGAACTGGGCAGCCATATGCAGAAAACTCAAAGTAGACCCAAGCCTATCACCATGCACCAAGATCAACTCAAAATGGATCCAGGACCTCAATATCAGACCTGAATCCTTGAAACTACTGAAGGACAGAGTAGGAAAGACGCTAGAACTTATAGGTACAGGAAGGAACTTCCTGAATATAGTCCCAGGGACACACCAAATAGGGGAGAGACTCGACAAATGGGACTACTACAAATTAAAAAGTTTCTGCACAGCTAAGGACATAGCCACCAAAATAGAAAGACAGCCAATGATATGGGAAAAGATCTTTACCAGCACAGCAACAGACAAAGGCCTAATATCTGTCTTCTACAGAGAACTCAAAAAACTAAGCCCCTCCAAGCCCAATAAACCAATTAGGAAATGGGCAAAGGAGCTAAAGAGAGACTTCACAAGAGAAGAAATAAAAATGGCAAAGAAAGATGTGAGGAAATGTTCAACATCCCTGGTAGTAAAGGAAATGCAAATAAAAACAACCCTGAGATACCACCTCACCCCAGTTAGAATGGCCTATACTCTGAACTCATGCAACAACAAATGCTGGAGGGGGTGCGGGGAAAGAGGAACCCTCCTCCATTGTTGGTGGGAGTCCAAATTAGTACAACCACTTTGGAGAATAGTATGGAGGTTTCTCAAAAAGCTCAATATAGACCTACCCTATGACCCAGCCATACCACTCCTAGGCATCTATCCTAAACAGCAAGTCCCAAGACATCAAAAAGACATTTGTACTTCCATGTTTATCGCGGCACAATTCACAATAGCCAAAATATGGAAACAACCCAGATGCCCCTCCACAGATGAATGGATCCAAAAAATATGGTACCTATACACAATGGAATACTACATAGCGATTAGGAATGTTGAAATATTGTTATTCACAGGGAAATGGTCAGAACTTGAACAAATAATGTTGAGCGAGACAAGCCTAGAACACAGAAAACAAAGGGGCATGATCTCCCTGATATATGACTGTTAAGAAAGTGAGATGGAGAAACAGTAGAGACCAGGTCGGTGAAACCAAAAACTGTTTGTCAAATGGTATTTCCTACAGGATTGGGGCAGCGACCCAACAGTATGTAACTAAAACCAAACAACTACTCAACATATAAAGGTCAAAAATTGACCTCTCAGTGGAATACAATAGCTCAAAAGCTATGTATGTACGTTCATATAAGACTACTGTCGACATATTGTCTAATATCAACATTACATTTAAAGACCTAGGCGAATTTTCTTGGTCTTGGCCACGTGGCTACAGTATATGTTCTTGATACATTGTGTATTGTATATATGTCTACCTGACCTAGAGAAGGGAAAGAAAAACAGGGCGTAAGATATCACAAGAAATGTACACACTGCCCTAATATGTAACTGTACCTTTTTTGCACAACACCTTGTCAAAAAAATTGTGTTCAATTAATAAATAAATTAAATTTAAAAAACACACATAAAAATAAAAATAAATAAAGAGGGCACTGCTTCCGAACTCAGAAAGAAATGGTCCTTTACAGTAGAGATGAAAATTCTTTAAAAGAAACAGCAAATTAACTTGTCAAACCGTCCGGTGATAGCAAGAATTCAATAGGCTATCAGAGAGAAATATCCTTTCCCATTGACACCAAGTCTCAACATTGATTTCTTATTGAATTCAATTTTATGGTACCATGAATGACTGGTATTAACCACAAATGTAGTATGCAATATTTGCAACAGTTGCAGATGTATCACATTTTTCTGATCCATTTTCTACTGAGGGGCATCTAGATTGGTTCCAGATTCTAGCTATGACAAATTGCGCTGTGATGAACATTGTTGTGCTGGTGGGCTTTACTGCTTTTTTGTTTGTGGTCTTTTGGGTAGATGCCCAAAAGTGGGGCTGCTGGGTCATAGGGGAGCTCTATGTTTAGCCTTCTGAGGAATCTCCATACAGTTTGCCAGAGTTGCTGAACCAGTTTACATTCCCACCAACAATGAAGTAGGGTTCCCTTTTGGCCACATCCCCTCCAACATTTGTTATTGTTAGTTTTCTTGATATATGACATTCTTTCTAGGGTGAGATGGAGTCTCAATGTTGTTTTGATTTGCATTTCTTTTATGGCCAGTGATGTAGAGCACTTTTTCATATGTCTCTTGGCCATTCTCATTTCCTCATCAGAGAAGTCTCTTTTTACGTCTTTAGCCCACTTGATGAGGGAGCTATTGGTTCTTTGCGGTTTTGTTTTGGAAGAAGGTAATTTTTTTTAGTTCTGCATATATTTTAGATATGAGGCCTTTGTCCGTTGAATGGCCAGTAAAGATCTTCTCCCAGTCTGTGGGCTTTCTGTTTATCTTGCGAGCTATGTCCTTTGCCGTGCAGAAGCTCTGTAGTTTGATGCAGTCCCATTTGTCCAACCTTTCTTTGATTTGTAGCCTTTCTGGGTCTTTGTTAAGGAAGTTCCGTCCTGTGTCAAGGAGCCCAAGTGTTTCTCCTACTCCTTCTTTTAGTGTTTGCAGGGTGTCTGTTTTGATTTCGAGGCCTTTAATCCATTTGGAATTGATTTTGATGCAGGGTGATATATAAGGATCTAGTTTTAGTTTGCTGCATGTGTTGAACCAGTTTTGCCAGCACCATTTGTTAAAGAGGCTATCTTTCTTCCATCCTATTGTTTTAGCTCCTTTATCAAATATTAAGTAGGAGTAGTTCTGTGGGTTCATTTCTGGATCTTCAATTCTGTTCCATTGGTCTTCAGGCCTGTTCTGGTGCCAATACCAAGCTGTTTTTATTACTATAGCTTTATAATACAGCTTGAAGTTGGGTATTGTAATTCCTCCAGCACTGTTCTTTCTGCTTAGGATTGTTTTTGCTATTCGGGGTCTTTTATTGTTCCATATGAATTTCTGGATTGCTTCCTCTATTTCATTAAAAAATGGTGTTGGGATATTAATGGGTATTGCATTGAATTTGTAGATAGCCTTTGGCAATATTGCCATTTTGATTATATTAATCCTCCCAATCCAGGAGCATGGGAGGTTTTTCCATTTCCTTAGTTCTGACTTAATTTCATTTTTCAGGCTTTTAAAGTTCTCATCAAAGAGGTCTTTCACTTCTTTGGTTAAGGTAATTCCTAGGTATTTTATGTTTTTGGGGGCTATTGCAAAAGGAGTTGCTTTCCTGATTTCAGCCTCGGTCTTAGAGTCGTTAGCATAGAGAAAGGCCGTTGATTTTTGAGGGTTTATTTTATATCCTGCAACATTGCCAAAGTTTTGGATCAGCTCTAGTAGCTTGTGGGTAGAGTGTATGGGATTCTCCATGAATCTTTTTTTTTTTTTTTTTTTTTTTGCGCCAGTCCTGGGCCTTAGACTCAGGGCCTGAGCACTGTCCCTGGCTTCTTCCCGCTCAAGGCTAGCACTCTGCCACTTGAGCCACAGCGCCGCTTCTGGCCGTTTTCCGTATATGTGGTGCTGGGGAATCGAACCTAGGGCCTCGTGTATCCAAGGCAGGCACTCTTGCCACTAGGCCATATCCCCAGCCCCTCCATGAATCTTTTTTATGACTTTGAACTCCTCCTTTAAAAGTCTCCCTGTGTGACTTCATGACTTAATTTATATGATGTCCTTTATCTTCCAAATTCTTGACTTTGCTTTCCTTTGGTTTTAGACATCAAACCCAGGACCTTACACGTGGCAAGCAAATGTTCTACCACTGAGCTAGAATTCCAAACCTTTTCTAGTCTCTTATCTTAAAGGCCCTTCTTCTTATGTTTCTAAACAGTTATATAACACTTTTCCATTTCCCTTTAGCCCATACAATTATGAGCTAAGCCATACATTACATTCAAAGTTCTCAATAAATAAAAGGTAAATCAATAATTGAATTAAAACACTGCTTTAGTAATATGTTACATAGAGAAATAAAACTTGCTATCATTATATTGTAAATAATACATGTTAAGAAATATAATCTCAAATTTCAGATCCAACTAAACGGTTATAGAAATTTTTCCATTGTCACACAGATGTGCTGTAACAAACAAGACAGTATATTTCACTAAAAACTCTGTGAGTAAGAAAGTCACAACAGCTGGTATTATTGAAAACTTTAAGAATTTGTATCAGAAAAATAATACTCAGTTCAACTTTGAAGAGCATGAAACTTAGTTTCACTAAGGCAGTTCTATCCCTTGTACTCACCACTCTAGAAATGAATGAATCAGAAAATTTGCAAATGATTTATGATTTCCCTTATACCTGGAAAGGGAATATAAATGAACACAAGGATGAACTCAAGAGCCCATGTGGATAAGTGTGAACATGACAGATGAATGGCAATTAAGATAACAAACACCATCACACTGATGAAACCTCAACCTTAGACAGTTGTGAAGGAGATAAAATATAGCTCATTGTCTATTAAATGGCAGTTTTCTGTAATTTGAGAAATAGCACCTAGACAGTACAGTAAACAAACAAAAATAATGTGTGTTTAACTTTTGCAACACGTTTTTTAAATTGAAAACTACTCCTGCCTAGCAATATCCACAAGAGACTCTATGGGATCCTGGTTGCCAATGAATGGACCCAGAATAAACACTTGATTCAAAATAAGTCCATCTAATTATTTTCACATACACATGGAAAGAGGAGTGAGGAGAGGTAAATTCAGGAGCTTTAGGGTTTCTTCTACCATGTACTCACTCAGACATTGCTGATCTACAGACATGCAGGGAGAAGCAGAGCCAGGGAAAGGCAGAGCTGTCCTGGCTGTCTAAAAGCCAGTGTCTGTATTGGTTCTGCCTGCATCTCGTCCCTGGGCAGGCCAGCTGCTTTTGGATTCTTTGGGATACTCCCACAACCTTCAAATAAATTTCCCTTTACTGCCTAACTAGTTTCTTTTTCTTCCAACCATAACACCTTAGCTTTAAGAAAAATAGGAAGTACACACACACTTGAGCACATGTGTTCTGTGCTTGGAACTTTCCTGTGATGTAAAGGTTCAGGTCTATGTCCCCAGTGAGCTCTTCATTGAACAAAAGAAAGAGTTGGGCTTGAAATTAAATGTGAAATCGCTTTAGCTTCAAATCCAAAACTAAAGAACAGGAAAGAAAAATGTCATATTTTTAGTAAGTTCCTAATAAACTTAAGGGACTTTAACTGACACACTCAGAAATGGGATGAGATAGATAAACAAGTCACAAGAAAAAAATAAATCCAGAATTAACCTTTTCTACAGCTTAGATTGGCAATGTTTCTTGTATAATTCTTGCACTAACTTGTTCTATGTTGGAGGTGAATTCTGTCACAAGAGAGTTGGAGATAATGTCACTGTGAATATTAAATCAACTGGCAAAAGGTGGGAAGATGGTGACACTAAAGATAAGATCAGATACAAACTCTGTGAACTCTTAAATAAAGAAACAAGTGAGCCCAGCAGGGCAATAAGCAACATTAAAGTGAAAGGTGATATACAAGAAAAAAAGGAAAATAAGATACTCAAATGTAATGAAGCAAGACTTACAATGACTAACTAGTGCCTGGAATGCCATTTTAAGTAATAAGAACTTTCTGCAACCAGAGTGATTAAAGGATGTATTTAATTGGCTGCCAAAGCTACACTGGAGTCAACCTTTATGAGTATGTCATACAGTATTATGAGGTTGTATTCCTACCATTAAAACAAAGACCAAAGAAGAAACACACTATCCTGGGCCTGGCAAGTTTTAAATGGACATTGTGCTCCAGTGAACATCAAATCAAGTGACAAGTTCCAGGGTCTTTCATGAAAAGAGGAGCCTCTCTCATTGAGGTGGAGGCTTAATAAGCCTTATATGGAATAGATACAGCATACTCATGAAAATTTACTGAAGTAATAGATATGATATTTTATTTAAGTACTAATACAAAATACAGCTATTTGGCTGGATGTTATCTTTCTTTATTGAGATGACCAATCATTAAGAAAACTCAACTCAAACTAGGGCTATATAGTACTTGATGAACTGTAAGCACAAGAGCCTGGGTTGAATTCCCCTAGTACAAGGAAGGAAAAAAAAATAAAGGAATGGAAAGGGAGAGAGAGAGAAAGAGGAAGAGGAAGAGAGGGAGAGAGAGACTGAAAAAGAAAGAGAGAGAGGAAGGAAGGAAGGAAGGAAGGAAGGAAGGAAGGAAGGAAGGAAGGAAGGAAGGAAGGAAGGAAGGAAGGAAGGATAAGAAGAAGAGAAAGAAAAAGATAAAAAATATTTGGCTCAATTGGCATGATGTGCAGCCTTTAATTCTACTACTCAAAGGGACAAGCAGGAGTTTTGTAAGTTTTTAAAAAGCTCAGGATAAACAGTGAGGCCTTGATTTAAAAAAATAATTTTAAAAATGAAATGAGATTCACCTTAGTGTAATATTCATTGAGCACTTACTATAAACAAAACTGTGGAATAATAGCTCATGTATTTTTGGTGTAAGCATTAACTGGAATCATTTGCCCCCTTAGGAAATTTAGCATTGTGTGTAAAGAAATTTACAAGCTGAGTACAGGAGGCTCATGCCTGTAATCCTAGCTAGTCATAAGGCAAAACTGGAGAATCACGGTTTGAAGACAGCTTAGACAGAAAAGTTCTTAAGACACTTATCTGCAATTAATCACCAAAAAAAACCAAATATGAAGCTTTCATTCAAATGATAAAGCACCAGCTTTGAGTTGAAAAATCTAAGGGACAGTGTCTATGCCCCGAGTTCAAGCCCCCGTAGTAACACAAAAAATAAAAAAGAATTTTACAAATGTTTATATCATTGATACAGTAATTCTGGTATATATATATATGCATATATATACATATATATATATATATGAACAGTTAGATTACTTCATGGGTGAGTTATACAAAATAAAAGAATTCTTTTTTTTTTTCAGAGCTGAGGACCAAAGGCAGCTCTTACACTGAGCTAAATCCCAAGCCCTATTCTTATAAGCCTTCTATAAATTAAAAAAAAAGAAAATAACTTCCAACTCATTCTACAAGGGCAACAATACCCTTGTAGCAAAACTAGGGAGGAAATACATAAAACAGAAACTGTAGGTTAATAATACTTATGAGTACAGACCTCAATTTTTTTTAAGTGCTAACAAATTGAGTCTAGCACCATATAAAAAAGACCTAGATCATAACCAAGTAGAAATCATTGCAGGGATGCAAGGTTGATTTAATGCTTAAAAATAATCTCACATCAATAGAATAAAATACACCTACATGATTATCTCATTCTATTTAGTTAAAATTTTTGATAAACTTTAGGACTCATTCATGATTTAAGAAAATATTTAATTAGGAAGAGAAAACAGCAATCTAACAAATAGCATTGATATGATAAACAATACACATCATAATTAGCAGTGAAAAACTAGATGTATTCCCTGTAACATCAGGAAAAGAACAAGAATGTCCACTTTTGTCATTCCTACTCAACATGGTACTAAACATGGTATTTATATCAGAAAAAAGAATGAAAATCATCTCTTATTTAAAAGTGACATGACCTTTCATAGAGAAAAGTCCTAAAGAATCCACTAAGACTATTAGAATAAAAGAGTTCAGGGGCTAGGAATATGGCTTAGCAATGGAGTGCTTGACTAGCCTGCACAAAGCCTTGGGTTTGGTTCTTCAGCACTTATCACAAAAACAGAAATATCTGGAAATGGCGCTGTGGCTCAAGAGGTAGAGTGCTAGCCCTGAGCATAAAGAAGCCAGGGGCAGTGCTCAGGCCCCAGGTCTAAGCCCCAGGACTGGCAGAATGAATGAATGAATGAATGAATGAATGAATGAATGAAGAGTTCAGTAAGGCCACAGGAAACAAAATCAATGTACAAATCTCAATTGCATGTGCAAATGCATGTACATCCCCATAGTGAAATTAAGACAATTCCATTTACATTTGCCTCAAATAAAATAAGATGTTTAAGAATAAGTTTAACAAGAAAGTGTAAAACATATGCTGAAAAAGACAGAATATTAGAATGTCCTAATAAAAAGAAAGAGGATACATTTATTGTTTAGACCATTGGACAAATATTAATATCACAATTAATCTAAAAAATTAATATATTGATTGAAAAAATATCAAGCAGAATACTAGTTGGTTTTTTTTAATGTAAATTGACCAGCTGATCCCAAAGTCCATATGGAAATGAAAGAGATTCAGAATAGCCAAAATGATCTTGAAAATGAAGAACAAATTTGAAAGATTTACATTTTGGGAGTCTATCTCTAGGACAGCACCTTTTCTGATTTTAAAATTACTACAAAGCGGGCTGGGGATATGGCCTAGTGGCAAGAGTGCCTGCCTCGGATACACGAGGCCCTAGGTTCGATTCCCCAGCACCACATGTGCAGAAAACGGCCAGAAGCGGCGCTGTGGCTCAAGTGGCGGGGTGCTGGCCTTGAGCGGGAAGAAGCCAGGGACAGTGCTCGGGCCCTGAGTCCGGGGCCCAGGACTGGCCAAAAAAAAAAAAAAAAAAATTACTACAAAGCATCAATAATGCAATAGTATAGTGCTGATGTAAGGGTAAACAAATCAATGAAACAGAATGGAAATTCCAACAACAAATTTGAGGATTTGAACACTATTCAATATGTTTAAAAATATTGGAACGAGACTTTCATATGCAAAAGACTGAGGTTATAATAATCAACTCAAAAGAGATCAAACTGCTAAAAGTAAGATCACAAACATAATAATCTTAGCATATTTCAACGGACACACTCTAGCAATATTTACATAATGTAAAAAGAGTAAGCAACCCAGATATCTAAAAAGGGGGTATTTACATTACATCCAAATATTGAACTATGCTATAGCCATTAAAAAGACTTACCCGAAGAGTACTAGAGACAGTCTGCTTTTCTATGAATCCTAGTTCTATCAGATTCATTGCCTTAGGCAAATTATCAAATGTGTACAAACTTCAATTTCCTCATCTTCTAGGATTAAAGGTAATTATGCATGTGAAGCGCTTAGCACATTGAATAGCATATAATAGATGTTAGATAAATGTCTGAAAAATTATTATGGTGCACTCTCATTAAAATGTTGACATCATTAACATATAGTATTACATAAAGCCACAGGATTAAAGTATCTACAAAATATTCAAGAAATTTCGAGTGAATAACTAGGTAGATGCAGGTAGATGAAGTTGCAGAGTAGGGTAATGTATGATTCCATGCCTTTTTTTTTCTACTAGAATCGGTCAACTTGTTTATTATTATACATATGTTTATCTTTCATGTACCTTTCCAAGAATTCTTATTTTAATAGACTCTTATTGTTAGTTTTATTTTCCTGGGTTTTCTATAAGAAAGCATCCATGTTCTCTTGAAAGACTCTTCAGACTATCACTATACTCCTCCACATCCTCTCCCTTTCAGTCTAATGATCAAGCTCAAGGCCTCATATATACAAGCAAGCCAAGGATATACCACTGAGGCACATCCCCAGCCAATCACCCTATTTTTGTAACTGCTCTCCTTGCTAGAGGAGATAGCCTGCAATGTATACTACAAGAATATCTCTTCTTTCACTTACCCATTTTTTAAATCCTTTCTTGTTGGCAATTAGTAATCAAATTCCTAATTAGCTTAAATCCACCTGGCTACTTTGGACCTAATAAAATCAATTAATTCAATTGACATAGATGGGATTACATTTAGCGCCATGTTTCAGTCAGTACTGACCATTGTGTCTGTATGTACAGAGAAGACATGAAATGCAAGCAGAATTTTTATTCTCTCCGCTGTTTTGCAGTCTGTAAGATAAGTGGAAAGTGGGTTTAGTGTTTTAAATGTAGAAAGGAACTTGACAGCAGGCCTCAGAAGACCGAAACAGAAATTAGGAGTCTAGTGTACATTACAAACAGGTTCACTGTGTAGGTTATAACCTACTCACATCTACCTGATGATGTGCAGGGTCATTCATTTCAGACATAAATTGTATTTGTTCAGTAGAAAAATTGTGTGATTATATTTTGTATTGTTGCAGTGAGGGTTGCTGTACTGCGGAATAGAGGTTCCACGAACGTGTAAACAATGAAGTCCACACAATTATACGTTGCCCCCAAGTCTCCTGGTAGGCAGATGGTTTGGGGGAAAGAGGGCAGATTTAAGTTTTTATTTTCAAAAATCAACTTGAAGACTTTCATATAGAGATATATTTCTTTTCACTACATCATATTCTGTTTCTTGAAAGACCAAACGTCTTTGGAAGAGAATAGTGAAGTAGCAATATGCATAGAATTTTAATGACCAAACTAAAAATATTTAAATCGATTAGTTTATACCATACTACTACATGGTAGTGACTTGGAGTGTTTAAAAATGAATACCTTTCCCAAATGTAGTTAATATGTGGCAAGCAATATACCACTCAAACCATACCTTCAGTCCTTTTTGCCTTAGTAATTTTTCAGATAGGATCTAGCCAGCCTTGGACCATGATCCTCCTGCCTCTATTTCTCAGATAGCTGGGATTACAGGCATGGACCACTACCATGCCAGGCCTACTATTTAAGAGAGAGTTTCAATAACTTTGTCTTTACCAGGCTGACTTTGAAATATGCTCCTCCTATCTCTATCTCTATCTCCCAAGAAACTGGGAATAAATGTAATTTTAAATATAATTTTGATTTGATTATTTTCTCTTCTTCATGTTCAATGTGAAGAAGTCAGGAGTTTCCCTTCTGAAGAGTTAATAATATTTAATAAAGTTAATGAAGTATTTTTTTCAAATTTTTAGTTCTCCTTTATTTTATATAGAATGAAGCAAAATACCATTTATTAAATCTCATTGAGTTAAGAATGCGGCAAAATACTATTTATTAAATCCCACTGAGTTAGGTAGTACTCAGTGTTTACAACTTGCCCTTTTTGCCTTGAATCCTAAAGAAGCAACAAGCATGGGGGAACTAGACTTTTCTATCATTCTCAAAGGCTAAACTATCACTGATCTATATAGTTTAGATTTATACTCTAAACCAAGTTAGTAAGCACAAACCTCTTGCTAACAATTAGTTTATGGGTGAGCACATGATCCTACTGTGATCTTTAGGAAGAAAATATTTCATGCAGAGATTCTCAAAAGCATTTTATTTGTATATAAAAAGAGAAAGGAGGGGCTGGGGATATAGCCTAGTGGCAAGAGTGCCTGCCTCGGATACATGAGGCCCTAGGTTCGATTCCCCAGCACCACATATACAGAAAACGGCCAGAAGCGGCGCTGTGGCTCAAGTGGCGGAGTGCTAGGCCTTGAGCGGGAAGAAGCCAGGGACAGTGCTCAGGCCCGGAGTCCAAGGCCCAGGACTGGCCAAAAAAAAAAAAAAAAAGAGAAAGGCAAAGAAGTTTGTTTCCAATAAGAATAAAATTGTGTAGAGATAGTGCCTAGAGATAGACAACTTCCAAGCATATCCAAAAGCCCAAGAATAAGCAGCCAATGTGATAGAGGTGAGACATAAATAATTCACTGATGTTGTTGAACAGCTATACATGGAGTGATCCATTCATTGTAGATTTCTTGTTTTATGAGATAAAACATAATGATGATAGTGCTGGTCAAGTTTTTTTTTTTTTTTTTTGGCAGTCCTGGGCCTTGGACTCAGGGCCTGAGCACGGTCCCTGGCTTCTTCCCGCTCAAGGCTAGCACTCTGCCACTTGAGCCACAGCGCCCCTTCTGGCCGTTTTCCATATATGTCATGTGTAGGAGGCAACCACTCTTGCCACTAGGCCATATTCCCAGCCCTGGTCAAGTTTTTTTTATAACCTAGTGTGAAATAAAAATTAACTCACAAGCTCATGAAAGAACAAAGTGTATGTATTTGCCATTGTTGCAGTAGAGTTTGTAATAACTTTAGAAAACTTTCTAAATCTCCAAATCCAAAGGCTTAAGGAACAGAAGACAGATGCCAACCTTAGACAGATCACTCCTCCAATCTGTATTTTAGTTTCTTCACCAAGAAAACACAAATTTGGTAGACTATGATGGTGCATGCCTATAATCCCAGCACATATCAAGCTGAAGCAGGAGGAGCATGATTTCTAGGACAGCTTGGGCTACTTAGTGAGAGTCAGTATCAAAATCAAGATAAATCAAGGGGAAAAAAGGAAAAAGAACAAGAACTTAGGTGAACATAATCTTGAAGTAATTTATAGCACTTTAATTTCAAGAATATATAGTTTTATCACAACTGGAACAAGTTAGGTATGTTCGTATACATGTTTTACAAATTGCCTTAATAAAAACTTTTGTGTGAAAGTATCATCACTCTTATATAGATCTATAAACCATTGAATAAAGTGCCCTACTGTAGAACATAGGATCTTAGGGGAATTTTTATAAGAGAAGATCCTATCCATATCAAGCCAATAGCAGCTGTGTGGGAAATTACATTGATGTACTGGGAGCCATGGGGTACCTTACCAGGCCAGCTCTCTTAGCCAAACAGCAACAGAGAGGCTCCCAGATCAATTAAAATGTTTGAATCTGATTTTTCATCAAATTAATTTAAAATGTATAATGAAGCATCACACATTTTTTTTTTTTTTGGCCAGTCCTGGGCCTTGGACTCAGGGCCTAAGCACTGTCCCTGGCTTCTTCCCGCTCAAGGCTAGCACTCTGCCACTTGAGCCACAGCGCCCCTTCTGGCCGTTTTCTGTATATGTGGTGCTGGGGAATCAAACCTAGGGCCTCGTGTATCCGAGACAGGCACTCTTGCCACTAGGCTATATCCCCAGCCCCCACACATTTTTAACAGGTAACATGTTATTAGTGTGCAAAATTATATTGATGCTTTGTTTCTTGATTTTTGTATCGTGTAACTTTACTGCATTTGTTCTAAAAGTTTTATTTATTTCTTTTTGTGTGCAGCCCTGAAGGTTTTCTATATATAATATCCAATAAACAGGCAAATTTATCTTCTTCCTTTATGATTTGAATGCCTTTTCTTTCTTTTGCCTAATTGCTTGGGCTAGCACTTTCAGTACTGTATGGGACAAATGTAGAAACTTTTCTTGCTTTTAGAGGACAAGGTCTCCATTTGTCACCATTGGGTGTGATGTTGGCTGTAGTTTGGCACATATGGCTATAATTATGCGCGAGCCATCAATTATATGTTTAGATTTTCTGAAATTTGTAAATAACCAGATTGTTAAATTTTGTCAAATGATTGTGCTGTATCTTATGGCCTTTTTCCTTCATTATGCTTTTTATTTCTTAAAAGGTCTAACCATGCAGCTCAGTGGAGCCTCAAACCCAGTCTTTCACTCGTAGCCTCCCAGGAGCTGGGATTATAGTTATGTGCCACCATGCTCAGCTTCCTTTCTTCTGTTAATGTGGTACACTACATTTATATTTGAGTGTGTTGGATATACCCTTGCTTCCCTGGAATAAATCCACATGATCATAATCTTTTAATTGCTGAAAATTAGCTTGAAATATTATATTGAGAAATTTTCTATGTACGTTTATCAGGGAGATTGTCCTATAATTTCCTTTTCTGACACTGTTCTTGTTTGGCCTTATAAAAAAGTTTGGAGGTATTCTCTCTCTCTCTCTCTCTCTCTCTCTCTCTCTCTCTCTCTCTCTCTCTCTCTCTCTCTCTCTTTTTGCCAGTCCTGGGGCATGGACTCAGGGCCTGAGCACTGTCCCTGGCTTCCTTTTGCTCAAGGCTAGCACTCTACCACTTGAGACACAGCGCTACTTCTGGCTTTTTCTATATATGTGGTGCAGAGGAATCCAACCCAGTGCTTCATGCTTGCTAGGCAATCACTCTACCACTAAGTCACATTCCCAGCCTCAATACTCTTTATTCTTAGATTCTTGGAAGAGTTTGAGGAGGATTGTTACTAATTCTTTATAAAGCTGTAGAATTCACAGTGAGACCATCACATCAAGGGCTGAGATGAGATTGTTGACTTAATCTTCTTACTCGTGATTGGTGTGTGAAGATTTGTACCTAAGAATTTATCTGTTTCATTTAGAGTATTCAAGTTAGTTAGTGCATATTTGCTCATAGTATGTCAGATCCTTTGTATTTTTAATGCCTTTGTTTCTTTTTCATTATTGATTTCTCATACTTGAATTTTCCTTTTGCTTCTGACTTTAAAAGTTGGTCAGCTTTGCTTATATTTTCTAAAAATAAGTTTCCTTTTCTTATTCTAGTCTCTCACTTAGCTTTCTTTCTCCTTTCTTTATTATTTTAAATTTTTTCTCTTATTTATTATCAAAGTGATGTACAGAGAGGTTACAGTTTCATATATTAGGCCTTGGGTACATTTCTTGTACTGTTTGTTACCTCCTCCCTCGTTCCCCTCTTCCCCTCCCGTTCCCCCTTTCCCTCTCTCCCCATGAGTTGTTCAGTTGGTTTATACCAGTTTTGCAAATATTGCTTTTGTAGTCGTTTGTCTTTTTGTCCGGTGTCTCTCAATTTTGATATTCCCTTTCACTTCCCTAGTTCTAATACCAGTATATACAGTTTCCAATGTACTCAGATAAGATACAGTGATAGTGTGGGTACAACCACAGGAAGGGGATACAAGAGGACCATCAACAATAGAAGCTACGATTTCACATGGCATGTAATTACATGTAATTCACATGTTGTAATTACAACAGTGATATAACAGTCGTTTCCATAACATGGAGTTCATTTCACTTAGCATCATCTTATGCGTTCATAAGGGCATAGCTATTAGGCTCTTGTGATCCTCTGCTGTGACTTGCCTAAACTTGTGCTAATTATTCCCTATGAGGGAGACCATAGAGTCCATGTTTCTTTGGGTCTGGCTCACTTCACTTAGTATAATTTTTTCCAAGTTCTTCCATTTCCTTACGAATGGGGCAATGTCATTCTTTCTGATAGAGGCATAAAATTCCATTGTGTATATGTACCACATTTTCCTGATCCATTCATCTACTGAGGGGCATCTGGGTTGGTTCCATATTTTAGCTATGACAAATTGTGCTGCGATGAACATTGCTGTGCTGGTGGCTTTAGTGTGTTCTTGTTTGTGGTCTTTTGGGTAGATGCCCAAAAGTGGGGCTGCTGGGTCATAGGAGAGCTCTATGTTTAGCCTTCTGAGGAATCTCCATACAGTTTGCCAGAGTGGCTGAACCAGTTTACATTCCCACCAACAATGAAGTAGGGTTCCCTTTTGGCCACATCCCCTCCAACATTTGTTATTGTTAGTTTTCTTGATATATGACATTCTTACTGGGGTGAGATGGAATTTCAGTGTTGTTTTGATTTGCATTTCTTTTATGGCCAGTGATGTAGAGCACTTTTTCATATGTCTCTTGGCCATTCTCATTTCCTCATCAGAGAAGTCTCTTTTTACGTCTTTAGCCCACTTGTTGAGGGGGCTGTTGGTTCTTTGCAGTTTTGTTTTGGAAGAAGGTAATTTTTTTAGTTCTGCATATATTTTAGATATGAGGCCTTTGGTCTGTTGTATGGCCGGTAAAGATCTTCTCCCAATCTGTGGGCTTTCTGTTTATCTTGCGAGCTATGTCCTTTGCCCTGCAGAAGAAGCTCTGCAGTTTGATACAGTCCCATTTGTCCATCCTTTCTTTGACTTGTTGCATTTCTGGGTCTTTGTTACGGAAGTTCTGAACTGTGTCAAGGAGCCCAAGTGTTTCTCCTACTCCTTCTTTTAGTGTTTGAAGGGTATCTGTTTTGATTTCAAGGTCTTTAATCCATTTGGAATTGATTTTGATGCAGGGTGATATATAAGGATCTAGTTTTAGTTTGTTGCATTTGTTGAACCAGTTTTGCCAGCACCATTTGTTAAAGAGGCTATCTTTCTTCCATCCTATTGTTTTAGCTCCTTTATCAAAGATTAAGTAGGAGTAGTTCTGTGGGTTCATTTCTGGGTCTTCAATTCTGTTCCACTGGTCTTCAGGCCTGTTCTGGTGCCAATACCAAGCTGTTTTTATTACTATAGCTTTATAATACAGCTTGAAGTTGGGTATTGTAATTCCTCCAGCACTATTCTTTCTGCTTAGGATTGTTTTTGCTATTCAGGGTCTTTTATTGTTCCATATGAATTTCTGGATTGCTTCCTCTATTTCATTAAAAAATGGTGTTGGGATATTAATGGGTATTGCATTGAATTTGTAGATAGCCTTTGGCAATATTGCCATTTTGATTATATTAATCCTCCCAATCCAGGAGCATGGGAGGTTTTTCCATTTCCTTAGTTCTGCCTTAATTTTGTTTTTCATGTTTTTAAAGTTCTCATCATAGTGGTCTTTCACTAGGTATTTTGTGTTTTTTGAGGCTATTGCAAAAGGAGTTGCTTTCCTGATTTCAACCTCAGTCCTTGAGTCATTAGCATATAGAAAGGCCATTGATTTTTGAGGGTTTATTTTATATCCTGCAACATTGCCAAGGTTTTGGATCAGCTCTAGTAGCTTAGGAGTAGAGTCTCTTTATTTTTTCTTTCCTTCTATCACATTGAGGATCTGTCTGTCCTTCCCTTCCTCTCTTCCTTCCTCCCACCTCTCTAAGTCCCCTGATATGTACTGTTAGATTGTTTATTTAAGAATCTACTTCATTTTTGATGGCGTTACTGGTATAAAATTCCCTATTGGAACTGCTTTGGCTACATTCCACACCTCTTGGTATGTTGTCTTTCCATTTTTACTTGATTTTTCAACAATCTAAGCTCACCTTCCCTACTTGACCATTTGCAGGAACTATAATTTTCCAAACATGTTCCGGAATTGTGTGTGTGTGTGTGTGTGTGTGTGTGTGTGTGTGTGTGTGTGTGTGTGTCTGTGTCTGTGTATGTCTGTGTGTGTCTGTGTGTCTGTGCAAATCCTGAGGCTTGAGCTCAGGGCCTGGTTGCTGTCCGTGAGCTTTTTTGCTCAAACCTAAGGTCTTCCACTTGAGCCACAGCTCCACTTCCTGCTTTTTAGTAATGTATTGGAGATAGGAGTTTCACCGGATGTCCTGCCTGAACAGGCTATGAACTTGAATCCACAGATCTCAGCCTCCTGAGTAGCTAGGATTATAGGTATGGGCAACTAGTGCCAAGCTGAAAGTTTTAAAATATTGCAAACCACAGCAAGGAAAAGCTTTGATGAGTTTAAACAGCAAATGACTCAAGCTTCTAAAAACATGAATCTTTGTACAGGAGAAGCTCTAGTTGGGCTCTGGATCCTTTGATAACTGAGATTCTCCTGCTACTTCAGACTTCATTTCCTCATGGAGCAAATACAGCTGTAACAATGATGGGTCTTATATCTGCATCTACATCCCCTAGAGGGAAAGTGATTACCCTTATCCTAACATACCAAAAAGCATGAAAAATTCGCCTTATTTGTCTAATGTCACAAAAATACAACTTATATGACAAAAGAGAAGGAATAACCTAAGTCATATGCTTCATGTATTGAATTACATGGATTTACATGCAGCTAATTCACCTCTAGCTTTTCTGTTTCTTTTCTTGAAAACACATCCTTTTATTTCTTCTAATTCTTTCACTAAAATTGCCAATTCATAGTGCACAATCTGATGCTTAGCTTATTGACTGTACTCCATATTTCAAAGGTCATTTTCACTTTCAGAGGTGATATTGAACAAGCAGATCTGTCTGGGATTGAAGAATCCCAGTATGAAACTCATTCAGAAAGGACAATTCTTTTTTTTCTTATTTATTTATTTATCTGTTTATTTATTTTGCCAGTCCTGGAGTTTGGGACTCAGGGCCTGTCCTTGGCTTCTTTTTGCTCAAGGCTAGCACTCTAGGTCTTAAGCCACAGCGCCACTTCTGCCTTTTTCTATATATGTGGTGCTGGAGAATGAAATCCAGGGCTTCATGTATGCGAGGCAAGCACTCTACCACTAGACCATATTCCCAGCCCGAAAGCACAATTCTTATAGGTGACAGTTTTACAGAATGTATTCTCTCCATTCCATCCCAGTAGCCACTTAAGGAAAATGGGTCACTTTATTTGAAAGTTTTAAATAAGAGCAACTGATTATTTTGTATGGTTCTATTAAGAATGCTTCTGTTTATACTTTTAGTTGTAGCTTAAGTTTTTAACTGGGGATTTTTAGTTTCATTTGCTTGTTTCAGTGCTTTGAGTGAAAAAAATTGCACAGAAGCTAAGTAGGGAAAAAGGCATTACAAAGATACATATAAATATATATGTATATATACAAAACATACATATATAATTGCTTACATGTGAATTTTTAGAATTTTAACATGCAAAGTGATCTTTTATGTTTTTGTCTGTGAATTATTATTCTGTGCAGTAAAATATGTGTTTTTTTTTTCAAAAAAAAATCCTTTTAGAAAACTAAGAAGTTTTAACCTTTATACATATCTTAACTTCTGCACAGAAGATGGCACTACTTCTGGGTTTGTACCTTCCCCATTTTTCATGGTGCTTCTTCAGTTTGGGAGTAAATGAAGTGAAAAGCAGAGAGAACTCCAGGACAGCTTTCCTCCTTACAATGCCCATGTCTCTTGGGTTCTTTGTCATTCTCTTCTTAGACCATTAAGCAATGATAGCCACCAACATGATAGACCAATTACACACACACACACACACACACACACACACACACAATCAATATTATTCTAAAATTATTTACTTTAAAAATGTTCTATATTATTAGTGACAAATACAACACATGAATGGCTTTTACCAAGGAAATAACTTGTAGTCATTCTGAACCTGTGTGTGCTCTTATTTCAGAGAGAAAATGCCTATGGTGACTCAGGGACTTCTTAGCTAGACAACACTAAGATCAACTACCTGGGTGCCAGTGGCTCACACTTAAAATCATGACTACTTGGAAGGCTGAGATTGAAAGGATCATGATTCAAGACTAGTCTTGGCAGAAAAGTCAAGGTGACTCTATCTTCAAGTCTGAAAGATAGTAACTCCATAGAAGGAACTTGGACACAGTGATGAACACTTGTCATCACAGCAACAAAGGGAACTCTAAAAGATTGTATGCCTAGATGGGAATCACGATTCCATCTCAAAAAAAAAAGAAAAAGCATAAAAAACAGATCTGGAGGTGTGGCTGAAGTGGTAGAGAGAGTAGCCAGGCTAACAAATGTGAAGCCCTAAGTTCAAACCCCAGTACCATCAGGGAAAGAAGAAAGAGGAGGAAAGAAAGAAGATGAGGAAGGGACAAGGGAAAAATAGAGGAGGAAATGGAAGAGAAAGAGAAAGGAGGAGAAGAAAAAGAGGATGAAAAGAAGAAAAGGAAAAGATTTATCGCCAAAGATATTTATCTCCTCATTAAACCAAGGTATGTGTTATGTTGTGTCCCTGAGCACAAGGTCTCAGGAGTTAGAAATGGTATCATGAGCTTATGAGCCACATAGTCACAAAAGGAACCCCATTTAGTACAATCTTGCATGTTAAGTGATATCCTGCCATTGTTGTCTTGCGATCCCTAATAATTTCTAATAAGGAACCCCTACTATTTGTTTTTTAGTTGGACCTGCAAATTATGTAGTTAATCTTGCTGGGAGGTAGGAAATAGCAAGCACAATTTAGGGAGAAAAATTATACTTAATTTTCTGTACAGTCATTTCATGGAATTAGGGCAAGTGAATTCCAGACATCAAAGGAATTCCCTTTTCTCATCTTGGTTATTTTCCTCACCTTGATCATTTGATATGAATATGAATCTAGTATCTATCTTAAAGAAAGAAAGAAAAAGCATTACAAAAAGGAATGTTGAGTGAAAATTGTTTTTATATTAGAGGAAATAGAACTATTTTGAAGAAAATAACACAGTTAACTGATTTTTTTAATTTATGCTCTATCATGGGAAGTTTTAGATTCCATTTAAATGCCACATAATCCTTAATTGCCTTAGAAACCTTTTGGGGAACAATCATATAGATTGCTCTCTTTTCAGGGCTGTACTTAAGTTTGGGGAAGATTATTTTAGAAAGACATTGTTTCAGCCATTTGATGTTAATTAATTCATTGATTTAGAAGTGAGAGGGAAATGGTTCACATTCTTGCTCTACTCTGGGAGGCAGTAGAACATAGTACATATCCAATTCTTCAGGAAAAAATGGATTTCAAGCCCAGAATTACCTTAAGGCACATCCTTTAAAGACTAACTCCTGTTTCCCCGCTGTAAAACTGGGTGGCTAATATTCATTTATTTCATAGTGTGAGTGTGATGATTAAAGAAGGTAATGCATATAAAATGTTTGACAAAGTACCTAGCACTGAGTCAACTGTTGTCATTATTTTTTTCCTTCTCTCTTTCTCTTCTTTCCAGTGAAAGCCTTGTAAAAAGAAGACCTAGTCTTTTTGAGAGAATTTGGGTAACTATTTAGCATATTCTTATTCACATCTGTAACCTTAGCTTCTCAGGAGGTTAAGACCTGAAAGATTGAGGTTCAAAATCAGCCCAAGTAGGGCTGGGGATATGGCCTAGTGGCAAGAGTGCTTGCCTCCTATACATGAAGCCCTTGGTTCAATTCCCCAGCACCACATATACAGAAAATGGCCAGAAGTGGCGCTGTGGCTCAAGTGGCAGAGTGCTAGCCTTGAGCAAAAAGAAGCCAGGGACAGTCCTCAGGCCCTGAGTCCAAGCCCCAGGACTGGCAAAAAAAAAAAAAAAAGAAAAAAAAGAAAAAAGAAAGAAAAATCAGCCCAAGTAGAAAAGTCTGTAAGATTCCATCTCCAAATAACCAACAGAAAGCTGGGCTGAAGATATAACTCACATGATAGCATATTGGCAAGCAGTGAGCAAGAAAGCATGAGGCTCTGAGTTCAAGCCCTGGTATCCACATTAAAAAAAGAATTATTAGCATATTGATCCTAGACTATTTTCACATGTGAAATGATTGTTAATCTATTAGTGCTCAATAAACAGCACCATGCAAACTGTGGTTCAGGACTAAATAAGATATGGGAAATATGTGGCCCATGCCAGAAAATGCACAAACTCTCCTGCAATAGCACTCCTTAGTTAGTTAATCTAGTGTGAATTGTATTTGAAATAGAAAAATTAAGTTCTGTGATCTTATATGAAACAACCAATCAACATAGTTCTCAAAACCCTTTCATGCTTTATCTCATCCGGTAAGATTATGCAGCTGGTAAGTGGCAGAATCTGGAATTATGATCCTAAATAGTTTAGTATTTCTTCATCACCTCTAGATTTTATAAAATATGGGGAAATGCATTATTGTGCTCTTTTCAGAAAAAATATTGTACAAGATGACTTTCAAGAGGCAGGTAAACAAACCCTATTAGCAAAGATTTGTTAGGTACTTAGGAATTAACTCCCCTCCCCATAAATTTTCTCCATGTGTTAAAATGTTATAAAATTTGACAAACCAGGAACCAGACTGCATACAAAAGATTGTATACACCCAATGTGGTCGGGAACTTCATCCCACTTCTATCTAAAAGCTATGCAATGATGTGGGTTGAAGTTCCAGATTTCAAGAATACCTTATTATATCCTTTCTCATCAAGAACTGTATAAAAACACATACCCCCCCAAAAGAAGTCCTTGTCTTCTTATAAACTGGACTCTGGAGTGATTTGGCTAATGTCTGATAAACTTTGCTTTCCAGTTCCAGTCACACTGCCTTCGCCTTCTACTTGCTCCAGTCTAAACTCACCTTGTTCAGACTCAACGACCTTGAGCTTATTCAGAGCCTGGAATCTGTCAGTGCTACCCAACTTTAGGTGTTTACTCTTTTCTGTGGATAATGGCCCACCCATCTCACACCATTCCTGACTTCAACCTAGTCCAGCTGGAAAAGACAAGAATCTGTGTTACTTTCTTGGGGGCTGGCTTGCTGGGGCAAATGAACTTTTCCAGCCACCAAGTTATGAGAAATGGCATAGTGAGTTCTTGTCACAGAAAGAGCTCCTCTTTCTTGCATGTTAGGTAATGAAACAGTGTCTATTGATAAAATTATACTGGCCATGTAAAAAGGATTGGTGTACAACCTATGAAACTTTTGTTGAAGATTTTCCTTTTAAAAACCTCTCTTAAGTATCCCTTCTAGAAGGTCCCACATGGGAACATTAACATAAAGACATTAACTCCTTTTTTTGATGCCAGGAAGCTCAAAGTTACTATGAGAACAATAGTAAACTTTGTGGTTAGTCTATGTGCCTCCTCTTCTTTTCTTTGTTCTGGTTTTCCATCTTATCATGTTTTTAAGTTGATTGAAATACTTTATGAAGAGATAGGGTATAAACAAACCATTGCATTTGTCTACATTGAGTGTTTCATATAGACTTTTTAAAGAATTCAGAAACAGAAGACTCCCAGATACCTTTCATGGTCTAAATATAAACAGACAAAACTCTCCTCACTTTCAAATCTAAGGTCTGGAGTTGTGGTTCTCAAACTTCAAGAAGCATCAGACTCCCATAGAAGGTTGCATTAGGGGTTGAACCCTCATGCATGCTAGGCAATCACTCTACCTATGAGCTATGCCTGATTTCATTTTCTTAGGCAATGAAAATTCATTAAAGATTTTGAGTAGAATATTAACTTGAGCAAGTTGTATATTTAGATATTATTGTATCAAGGATAGCTTATATATTATATATTTAATATTATTGATTGCTTGTGGCCTACTGCTCATAAAATCAATGCAAAAGAAGCTTGGAGACATTTCAAAGGAGACATTAAAATACATCAGTCAAAGGCTGGTATGTGAGGAGCAGATGAACAAAGCAACATCTGGCCATATTTTCAAGCATGGTTTTTTTGGTTTTATGGGTTTTTTTTTGTTTGTTTGTTTTTTGCCAGTCCTGGGCCTTGGACTCAGGGCCTGAGCACTGTCCCTGGCTTCTTTTTGCCCAAGGCTAGCACTCTGCCACTTGCCACAGTGCCACTTCTGGCCGTTTTCTGTATATGTGGTGCTGGGGAATTGAACCCAGGGCTTCATGTATACAAGGCAAGCACTCTTGCCACTAGGCTATATTCCCAGCCCCTCAAGCATGTTTTATTACAAATTACTACAAATATAAGGAACTGTGGGGATGGGAGACAGGTTTTGGAGACTAGATGATAAGTTTCTTAAAGTAAGATGGTGGGAGAAGAGGGAAGGTGTCTTCCAGGCTATATATTGCCAGCTTTAGGCAGGTAAGAAGAATAGAGCTGAACGTATGAATTGGTCTACTAGAGATGGTAATCCATGAGTCATAAGAAAAATATCATTAACCCACTTGCCAGCCTTTTTCCCTGACCCCTTCCTTATTCCTGGGCATCTCTAGGGAGCAATAATAGCTCTGGCACACTGCAGCTTGGCCCTATGTTCCAGGTTCTGGAGAGATGTACATCAACCACAGTCACACTTGCCATCAGTTCCAACCTGGCTCCAGAGACCAGCATGTTTCCACAGCCTGCTCAAGGCCTGGAACTTAGCAGTCCAGTTCTATGGCAACCCTGGCAGACCCAGCTGGCAGCATGGGGATAGCAATAGCAAAATCCTCTGTCACCACACCCTGGGGACACATCCTGCCAAGAAGGGGAAAGGTCAGGCTAGGGCTTGAGCCCAGGCAGGCAACTAGCTCCCAGGAGATTGTGAATGCAGTTGGAGGTAAACTAGGAGAAGATATTGCCATAGCAACTAAGGCCAGCAAGAATGTCAGGGCAGAGGGAGAATGTATCCACACTGAGAAGAGTTCAGAGAGAAAAATCCAGAAAGGACTTTCAGTACACTAGGTTAGGAGTTAACTGGAAGGCATTCAGGGGAGATGAGAATGAACTGTTCTTTCAAGTTGAGAAAAGAGATAGAAGAGGGAAGGACATGAGAGCTAGAGAAAGCCTTTTGAAGAGTCAGGATAATTTTGGATTCCAGAGGCACCAGGAAAGAGTAAGAGTTAGTCATCAGAAGAACAAGAGGTCTGAGATCATGCATAGTGACTTAGATCATACATAGTGACTTAGAAGGAAACTGGAAGAAATCAAGGTTCTCAAAAAAATACACTGTGAAACAAAGGGAAAATAAATTCTTCTTTATATTTTTAAATTGGCAATGATTTGGTCCAGTTGACTGTGGGACATGCCTCCAAGCACACATGGTGGTCTGCTACTGAATCTGAATTGGCACTGGGCTGGTGGTTTAACATTTTTCCCAGATGTTCGCAGGGCTCAGCTAGTATGAAGAATTGCATAAGGGATGCTGAGCGGGAACCCTGATTCAGGGAGCTGTTTGATTCTCTTGCTGCAGAGAAGCTCTTGAGGGAACTAAGAGAGTCTAGCCTTAAAGTCTTGTGGAAAAGGAAAGTGGGATTTGAAAACTTAGGGAAATTTTGAGAATCTGGATAGAAGCAAGGCAACCCTGACCTGTCAGTTCTGAAGTAATTTAGCAGTAGGATCTGGAGTAAGAAACTAGAAGATATATGATTTGCACTTGGGAAATTGTACTTTGAATGTGGTCTGAAACCAGGCACAGTAGGTACAGGCTCATAATCCTGGTGACTGGGATGTATAGGCAGGAGGATGGAAAGGTTGAGATCAGCCTGGGCTACATAGTGACACCCTGTCTATAGAATGATAGCAAAGGAGGAGGAGGAATGAAGGAGAAGGAGGAGGAGGGGAAGAAGAAGGAAGAGAAGTAGTGAGGAAGGAGAAGGAGGAAAGGAGGAGGGAGAGGAGGAGAAGAGGATGAAAAAGAGAAGGAGAAGGAGGAGGAACAGGAGGAAGAGGAAGAGGAGGAGAAGAGGCAGAGGAAGAAGAGGAAGATGAGGAGGTGGAGGAGAAGCAAGCAAGAAAAAGGAAAAGGAGCAAGAAAGAGAGAGAAAGAAGCTGGGTATCATTAGTTCATGCCCATAATCCTAGCTACTCAGGAGGCTGAGATCTGAGGACCCCGGTTCAAAGCCAGCCTGGGCAGGAAAGTCTGTGAGACTCTTATCTCCAACTAACCACCTGAAAACTGGAAATGGTGCTGGGGCTCCAAGTGATAGAGCACTAGCCTTGAGGCAAAGAATTCAGGGACAATACCCAGACCCAGAGTTCAAGCCCTATGATCAACAGAGGTGGGGGGGGGGGAAGGAAGGAAGGAAGGAAGGAAGGAAGGAAGGAAGGAAGGAAGGAAGGAAGGAAGGAAGGAAGGAAGAAGGAAGGAAGGAAGGAAGGAGAGAATGGCTGATTTGCTAGTTATATCATTGTACCCATTGAAAACGCTGGATTGCCTACTGTATGTCAAGCACAATGTGAGTTGTTTTACAGCTGTAATATCTTTTAATCATAATGAAGTTCCTATAAGGCAGAAATTATCGCCATTTTACAAGGAAAAGAAGTTAAATATCTTATACAGGTTCCTAATTCAAGCTTGCATTCTTTGTAAGACATAATCCTGCCATAGGGCATATTTTGGTACTCTTATCTATGAACTTGAAACTCAAGTAGAGAGTCACAGTTTTTTCTTCCATAGCTTGTATGGCTGAAAACACCAAGAAGAAAGGGACGAAGCAGAGCGGGAGTGTAGCTCAGTATAGCCTTCATAAAGCCCTGGGCTTGATCCTGAAATACTTCAGAAAATAAATAAAATATTTTTAAAGGAACGATGCTATCTACCACATTTACCTTCATGAGAAAAGGATTCAGTGCGTATGCCATTGACATGAAAGCACAAATTAAACAGGTACATGGATTACATACTGATTTTTTCTTTTCTGTAGTAAGTAATATGGTAAAAATAAGAGCAGACTTTGAACTTTTTCCATGTTCTATAAAGACATATTACTTTATGAGTCAGCCAAAAAAGAGGTCATTCTTAACTTTTCCTGAAGCTGAAGCTCTGTTTTTTCAAGCATACTCCCAAATATTAGATCGTGAAAAAAAAAAAAAGGAGTTGTGATGTCCAAAATAAACCAGCCAGAGGCAAGAGTAGCACTCAAATGTCTTTTTAATCATTACTACTTTCCTCCTATTTCTCAGTGTGGAAACCTAAGTGCCAAGTCACCAGGTGGTTGACAGACAACTCAGTAAATGGAAAGACATCATTATCGCCCATGTATTAACACTTCTGAGTGTTGTTCAAGGAAGCACAGGACCACAGTGAAATTCTGAAAATATTCCCTTATCTTTTCTGAGTTTACTTTTAGAATATACATAGATTTGTGTGTATGTTTTTAAGTTCTAATACAGCTGGTGGTCTAAAAGAAAAAAATGCTAGGAACATAAGGTTAGCGTCTGCAATCTGAGAGGTGGTGATGGTGTCCTACGGTTAAAGAGAGGCTCAGTCCGTGGGTGTGGTGATTCCTGGGATCTCAGTGGTCTTTCAGGATCAGAACAAAGGTGTATAGAGGGCCAGGCAGCCTTGGCCGTGTTGGCAGCTGAAGGTGAGCACGTCCTGTTTGCATCTTCCTTGGACAGGGACTGGGTGCCAGATGTCATTGTCTGGTTCTCTGCCCAGGTTTGCAGAGATTGTGAGGGCGCCCACCACATTCACCTGTGGCCAGAAAGAGCATCCCTGTGTTGAGCATACTGTGTGTTTTGGACGACTGAATCTGAGACAGAGTAGCCACTAGCCAGAAACAGAGCAATGGAAGACAAAAAGTTCAGGTACTACTTCAAAGAGAACTACAATATCAGTAGGATAAAAAGGGGCCAAAAAGTGTATTTTTTTGGTTTGTAATACATATGGATTTATTCATAGTGATAAATTCCAAGAATATTCTTTGTCCTTCAGGCTTTAACATGGTAGCCTTTAACACTGGAAGCCAGATTGCTCAGTTGTTCTCACAGCTTCTTGAAAATACTACCATTTCCTTAAAAAAATACATAAATAAACAGGAACATTCATTCTGCAGATCATGTCATTACTAGCAGTGCTGACCTTGAAAAAAATCTTCCTAATCCACCCTTAAATGGGTATTTGTTCATTCAAAACTGTTTCTTCTCTTTTAGATGTTCTTGGCAATTAAGAAGAATAAAAGCTCTAGCCCATATTAAAATGATTAAGCACTAGGATGGTAGCTATTATAAAGACAATGTTTCAGAACTGAATAAATGTTAAAAAGTGAGATTTTTACTCATGGTGAAAGAGAAGCGTGATGTTTTCATTTTGAAAATATAGTCTGCAAATGAACTTCTCAAAATATATTCTTTAAGTCTTCAAGAATGCATGGCTATGGAAAAAATAATTACCTTTTCAACTTAAGAAAAGGAAAACTGTTGGAACAGTTTAGGCAATGCCTATCCAATAATAAAAAAATGTTTCTTGGATCACAATTCATTCTCTAAATCTTCAAAAGCCTATCATTTATCATTAATTTTGAAATAAAACAGGAAATACCTGTACTAAGAGAACCTTTGAAAACAAGCAGAATAATTGGCAAAGAATATTTTGGGAGGCACTGACAATAATGTAATGCCTGGATTAGTCTTTCAAAAAACATGAAATTGTAGCTGGGAGGCATATGTAGTTAAAGATTCAGCATTCCAGCACTGAGCATTATAACTCAGTTCTCTTGATACTCTGACATATTATTTAACAAAAAGCACATGGAAGATGTTCCCAGAACCCGAAGACAGAGTTCCTATGTGAATTCAACTTGCACCATAATAATGGAGCTCACGGGTATAGCTAGAACTATATTAATGTGGTGTGTGTGTGTGTGTGTGTGTGTGTATGTGTGTGTGTGTGTGTGTTGGCTAGTTTTCAACAATGAGAAAAAACCCTTTTTCTTTTTTTGTGCCAGTACTGGGGCTTGAACTCAGATCCTGGGAACTAACAGTTCGTTAGCTTTTTCTCTCTGGCTAGCATTCTTCCACTTGAGCCCTACCTCCACTTTCGGCTTTCTGGTGATTCACTGGAGAAAAAAGTCTCATGGACTTTTCCTGCATGAGCTGGCTTTGAACCACCATTATCCTCAGATCTCACCCTTGTGAGTAGATAAGATTGTATGTGTGAGCTACCAGTGCCTAACAAGAAAAACATTTTTTTAAAAATGTTACATATTCATGTTTGTGTTGCCTATGCATTTTTGTATATATACATTCATGTATGTACTTCTTACCTGGTACATTAAAAAAACTCAGAGATTGTATATAGTAGTTTTACACTCATTACCAAGGACATGGCCAGCCTTCTAGTTTCTAATAGGTTTCACTTGCCAGTTGCTAGGAGTGTGTACTGTCACCTAAAATGTTTGTTCTTACATTTTCCTAACCAGACCTTCATTTTCCTAACTCTCTGTCATGTTTACATTATTTTCCTTTGTTCCTTTCCCTAGATCATCCCTCCACAGAAAAATACTTGCCAGTAAAATTTTTGAGGGACAATACTTTATTTTCACTTTGCTCAAACATTGGGAATCCATTTAAACTGAGTGGGGGTTGACAGCTTTCCGAGTTCCTCCGTAAGTAAACAAACCTAACTCAGAGTAAGGCCCTAGCCCCCAAACAAGCAACTAACTCCATCTAGGAACTTTACTAATCAAAAGTGGCTAGGTAACCATTATTAGAGATTTAAGGATACCGGTCCACTAACTGAGAAAATATTTTTGTCCTATTTTCTATGTGAACCTTACAAAAGTTTTTCCCTTGAATCCCTCCAGTGGAGCCTGAACCATTTGTAGTAGGGTAAGACCATACCTCTGTCTGCTCAAGTAGACTCTCTAAATTTTAATGTGCTTACATTAATCTAACAATCTATAGGCCCTCACTCAGTACAATACCTTTTGCATATAATGGGTGCCCTAAAATTTTGATCAACTGGAATGAATGCTTTCCTGGGCTGAACTGCTAAGAGTCCTTGTTCTTTGAAGTTACAAAATTTCATCCTTAATGATTTCTTGAGTCTTGTTTAGGTTCCTTGAGTCTTATTTAACTAGAGATCATTCTTAAAAAAAAAAACTCTATAAAGACTGAAAATATAGTTCACTGGGAGAACACTTGACTACCATATGTAAGGCTCAGAATTCCAATTTGATCACTATGAAGAGAAACAACGTTTTAAATTAGTATTTCATTTTCTCTCCTTTTCAAAATATGAACTATGAAGGCTCCTTCCTTCCTCTTTCCCTTCCTCCTTTTATTTTCCCTTTCTAACATAAGTTGAATTTTTTTTTTAATCTGGCAGTTATACGACCTAAAGAACAATAAGAAATCTTGATCAAAGTTTAGAATTTAACAGTTCTAAGAAGGCCATAAATCATATCCTCAACGAAGACAAGCTTATTGGGAAGTATTTATTTTAGCAAAAAAAAGGTATTTTAAACTTTATAAAAAACCCAAGAAATCATATTTTAAATTAATCATGTCTTTAATTAGTTCTTCAAGGCAACAATCTTATAAGAGGAAATATAGCCCATTATAATGTTCCAGTCACCAAAAACTATAAATTTTAGAAAAGTTTGTGTGAAAGGTGGGTTTTTCTGTATATCCTCACCCATGTCCCACTGTCCTAGTCCCTAGCTTTAACAAACAAATTCACCTAGCCACTCCAAAAGTCCTCAGATTTTAAAGGGGAGCTACTTAGTGATTCTCAAATACTCTTCAAATACCAACCGCAAGCTGGGCTATGTTCTCAGTGCTAAGTATAATAAATTTTTTTAAAAAGCACTTCAAGCCAAAAATGAATATAACTTATTCTTGAAAGAGACTAAATTCTCTTTAGTGGGGAAATTAGGTTGCCAGATAAAAGCTAGGATGCCTAGTTAAATATGACTCTCAGATAAATCACAAATACAAACAACATACATGTGTTCCATGCACTATGTGTGGTATATTTACATTAAAATGAACTCATTTTCCAACTGAAATTCAAATTGCACATACTGAGTTTTATTTTTCTCTGTTTTGTTCATTTGTTAGTTTGAGATAGGATCTTGCTATGTAGCCCAAGGTGACTTTGAAACTTGCTAGGTAGCCCAGACTCACCTGAAACTTGTGATCTTCCTGCCTCAACCTCTCAAATGCTATCATTACAGGTGTGTGCCACTTCAATGGCCTGTGTTTTTTAAGACTAGTTTAGGTTTATAGCAAAATTAACAGGAAAAGTTAAGAGTTTCTACATATTCTCCGCCCCACATATTCTTAGCCTCCTTTCTCTTTACCCCCATTAGGGATCAGCATCCCTATCAGAGTGGTGGTACCTTCATTATAATTTCCATGAACACATCATTATCATCCACAACCCATACTTTGCACTAAATTCCATACTTGGCACTTTACATTCTTTTGCTTTAGGCAACTGCATAATAACATGTGTCCTTCTTTCTTTCAGTATTGGACTTGGAATCCATGGTACACACTAAGCAATGGCTCTACCGTGAGCTACACCCTCAACTTCAACTGCTGAGTATTTTCACCAATCTAAAAGTCTTTTGTGTTATACCTAATAGTCTTTCTACCATTCTTACTACCATCCTACCCCAACCTCCTGTCATTTCCATTCTACATTTTTACTTGCTATGTCTGCCAACCCTATAAGAGGAAAAAGTAACTGGTGAGATTGTCACCCTCCTTTCTAGAAGCTTCTGGGATGGAGGAATGAGATCTGGAAAGTCCAAAGTATAGCTGACTAGTTTTGAGTTTGCCAATAAGGGTTGAAATTAAGAAACAGAACTATATGGAGTGAATTAGTTTGCATAATGAAATTGTAAGCCATTAAATGGGGTTGATGATGGGGTAGGTACCAAGTAAGGAAAGGGAGAAGTCAGCCAGCAGAGTAAATGGCTGAGGCTCAGAGCAGTTGTTAACTTCTTTGAGTTTCAATGCCTTCCTCTGAAAATATATATTATATAGTATGCAAAGTAGCAATGGCCTAGTACTTGGCATGTATCACATAATGAAGGTTAATTATTTTATTAGACAATTTCCCTTTCTTAGTTATAATAACATCAGCCTCAAGCAAACAGTGTTCTTAAGGTCATTTTCATGAATACAGCTCTATGGTCACATTGTAGAAGTTATTCAATTTCCCATGGTTAGAGGAAGGATGTGAATTTGGGCCTACTGTGTCTGAGTGGCCTATGTTTTCAGGATGACAGGGAGCTGATATTTTGTCATCTCTATAGCTGCTGTTTCTGAGTAGCTTCCTTCCTTTGTCCCTCTGGAGGGATGGGTCTTGTCTCCCTGTGTTTATCACAGAAATAGCATTTGGTAGGCATTCAGTTTTTCTACACTTAAAAACTGAGAGCAGCTACAATTTTTAATTCTGAGCAATTATTAGTTAACATAAGGAACCATTTCAATTGTTTTTATAGAAAGGTATAGCACTGGAGCCATGTTAGTAGAGTTTACAAATATTGTAAAAGTGTAAGAAGAAAACAGTTAAACTTTTTAGGAAAAAAAAAGTGTGATAGTCTGTGAATTTTATTTTTCTGTAGTTTGAGTCAAAATCAAGAAAACACCAGACTTAATTTTGTGAGTGTTTCCCCCAAAAGGGTTCAAGATGGGTGATGATGACAGCAAATCATGCTAAAATCTCTTTGTTTAGAGGTTAAATATGACTTAGGGGGAGAGCATTTGCCTAGTACATGTGAGCTTTGTTCAATCCCAGACAAATCTCTTAGTTTTAGTTATTTGCCCCTAAAAAGAGTCAGACAAATGAGAGTTTTAAAATTTCAAATAGCATTGTAGTGAACATCTGAGTTTTAATTTTTAAATATTTTCTACTTGGCAAAAAACTCATTTTATCACTTGCACTTCTCTACAAATTTTTAACAAGCATAAAATGAGAATTTAGTAGTTTTTAAAGAACATATTTCACCAAGAAAGAATGAAAGTAACTATTAATTTTTCTTCTTTCATATATTGACCATAATTCCAAAACTAGTTTATACCATTACATTAAACTTGGAAATATTGGAATATGCATTATGCCATATAACATTTGAAGAGCTGATCAGCTCATCTCAGACATTCATTTCAATGGAATCTTCCTTTGATCACTCAGACACTTACTGAGTATCAGCTATGTGCTAGGCACTGTGCTTGGTGCTGAGGAACATAAGGCTAAAAGAATATATTTTCCATATTCAATTTGTCAACAGGCATTTAATGGACAAATTTGTTTTCTGGTTGTATTAAAGTAAGTAGATATGAATTCCTTGAGGCATCGTTAAGTAACTTCTCTGATAAATATAAGTCTACTGATATAAATCTCCCCTATTTAATGCATTCAAAGAGCTATTGTTGAGGATTTTTAATTCCAAGTATATTTTACTCGTTTCATCTTAAAACCACATGTTCTCAATCCAATGAAGGACTGCTAATTTTTTTTAAATGTATTAAAGAACCTTAATTGAATTCTCCTTTTCTCATGAAGGCATTTATGTGAGAGCAGTGATTCCTACTCTTAAAAGCATAGGGAGAGTCTGAAGTTTGATAGACATGGAGAGTTTAGTAGTGGCTTAGTAATATGTACTCTGTTGGAATTTGTGCTAGCAGTTTGAACACTAGATCTGTGTGCCTAAGAACTTAATGCTGCTTGTTGTCCCATTCCACTTTGACTTTATGGAGAATTAAGCCCATCTATTAAGCAAAGGCTACTAAGTTAATGGTATTTTCTGTGCAGAAATTAAATTTTACTTTTAGCCTTTATCTAAGAAATTTTTCCAATAACTATTGGAATTCAATAGCTATTCAGTTCCTTAAAAACAAAACAATTCTCAAATATTCACCATTAGAGAACTGAGTTTTTTTCGGGGAGAGTGGGCTGGTTTGTAATCTAAAATAGATAGGCTGTTGAACATTCCACATTCAAAAGTTTTGTAGGGTGTTGAGTAATGGGGAAATCTTCAATGTTTATTTTAAAATAAATAAAAATAAGTTCTTGATTAAAAAAAAAAGAACTGAAGATCAAGAAATGATCCCACAGACTTATGGCCACCTAATCTTTAATAAGGGAGCAAAAAACATTAGATGGAAGAAAGCCTCTTCATCAAATGGTGCTGGCAGAATTGGTTATACATGTGTAGAACGCTGAAGTTAGATCCTTATATATCACCCTGTACCAGAATCAATTCCAAATAGATCAAAGACCTTAAGGTAAGAGCAGATACCCTTAGAAAATTATATAACGCAACAGAGGAAACACTAGGGCTCCTTGGCACAGTTGAAACTTCCTTATCAAAGATCCAGAAACACAACAAATCAAAGAAAGGCTGCATAAATGAGATTGCATTAAACTTCAGAACTTCAGCATGGCAAAGGACATAGCTTGCAAGACAAATAGAAAGGGCTGGTAATATGGCCTAGTGGCAAGAGTGCTTGCTTCGTATACATGAAGCCCTGGGTTCAATTCTCCAGCACCACATGTGTAGAAAACAGTCAGAAGTTGCGCTGTGGCTCAAGTGGCAGAGTGCTATTCTTGAGCAAAAAGAAGCCAGGGACAGTGCTCAGGCCCTGAATCCAAGCCCCAGGAATGGCAAATAAATAAATAAATAAATAAATAAATAGAAAGCCCTCAGATTGGGAGAAGATATTCATTAGCTACACAACAGACAAGGGCCTCATAGCTAAACTATACTTACAGCTCAAAAAATTAACCCCCCGCCAAAAAACAAATCCTCATAGAAACAACCAACCCATTAATAAGTGGGCTAGAGAATTAAAAAGAGACTTCTCTGGGGAAGAAATAAGAATGGCCAATAGACACATGAAGAAATGTTCAAAATCTTTGGCCACAAAGGAAATGCAAATCAAAACAACCTTGAGATTCTACTTCACCCCAGTTAGAATGGCCATTATCAAGAAAACAAATAATAACAGAGGCTGGCAGGGATGTGGCCAAAAGGGAAGGCTACTATATTGTTGGTAAGAATATAAACTGGCTCAACAACTCTAGAAAGCAGTATGGAGGTTCCTCAAAAGACTAAACATAGAGCTCCCCTACGACCCAGCAATCCCACTCCTGGGCATTTACCCAAATGATCACAAACAAGGCCTCACTAGAAGACAAACAAACAAAAAAACTCCTTCTCAAGTCTTAGCAATCAATATAAGAAATGTCAAAGGACCACAGGAGGGGCAGAGTTTTTGTAAATTAGAATTTCTTCACTCACTCCCAACTTTTCTTTGCTAAGGTGGCCCTTCCTCTCAACATTTGTTTCTTGAGTATATGTCCTGTGGCATTCCTTTGCAAGATAGAAGGAGAGGCTGGATATGGTCAACTGTCTTAATGAGGGCATGGGTATAGTAGGGAAGAAGAAGTTGTAAGGTAAAGGGGGGTAGTTAAAAATTGATGTGTATAAATCTGACTCAGAAGCACTCAGCCAGTGTTACAGCTTGTATTACAGAAGCACCTGAAGAGGCAGTCAGAGTTTTGACTGCATACCTCGTGTCTTCACACAGCTGACTTGGAGGGATGTGATGGTTTAGTTCATTCCAGTCTCGCTCTATAAAGATGGTCATAAAGGATGACTGAACACAATTTTTCTGAGGACAACTTCACCTGAACGATGGTAGAAGGTTCCTAAGCCCAAGTGACTGTACTTACATTCTTCAGATAACCATAGTTTGACACATTAATCCCATTTTTTGTTATTATTCTGTATTTTTTTATTCACCTGTCTGTGACATTACACCTGGAAATTGCGATTTTCTTAGGATGAGTGGGCTAGCTGAGGCTGCAACCCTGAAATAAAGGGAAATCACCTGGAATGGTGATTTTCTTTCATCTCATGCTGTGCTCTGCTACATATATCTTGCAGTGTGTCTAGAATGTGAATGTTTCTTTTGAGTTTCTCTTTCTATTATTGACACTTCCAATCACATAGGCCTATTGAAACCCTAGTATCTGGTTTTCCTGAGATTCTGAGCATAAAAAAGAGAAATATTTTGCAATAAATATATGTATGTACGGTTTACAGTTCACATTATTATGTTTTCAGCACCAGTTTATTCAGTTGGTCAAACACATTAGTGTTTATTAGAGGAATATTCAGTGACATTCCAAATGCCTTCTGAATTAGACAGCATGGGAATGATAACCCACTTGCAGTAGTAAACTACCACCTATGAAGTTCTTCGTCACAGAGATAATTGATTTTATATTGATATCTTCCAGTTTCCTCATTTGCTTTAGCTTTCTTTCCTGAGCAGCATATTTATTATTGTTATTTTGGATCAGATTTTGTCATCTTTGTATTAAGTGAGACAGCTATGTAAACAAGTTGCAAGGCATTATTAGCTTACCAGTGAAAGGATGTCTGGTCCATTGCCAAGATTCATTGATCTGTTTATTATGACCCTACCCAGTATAATTTTAGTGGCAATTTAAAAAATTGTCTTCGGGTTTCACTTACAGACGTCCAGTGGTTCATTTATTAAGCTACATTGGAGGGCTAGTTTGCTGTATAATCTTACCAGAATTATTATGACAGTTGCTATAATCTGCTGCAGCCAGGGAGCAATATTCCAATTATATGTTCTATTGTTTCACTTGTGATATGAGAGCAATACAAATTGTTGATGATAATTATGTTGATTTTCAGCAGTTTGTAAATTAGTACATTTAGAAATATAAATATACTCAAAGGCTAATATGTGTGTTGGGGCTAGTTAACGAGTATTTATTGAGTGTCTATGGTGTGTGTGGTAGACTATAATAGGCACAGTGGTAGGGATACCATCGGCAGTATAAAGCAAACAAGGAACTTACCCTGGCATAGGTTGTAGTTAATGCTAGATAATGATGACAATATCTTACTAATCAAGTTAGATTTTTTTTTCTTCTTGTGACAACTGGCGACCCTGAAACAATGGCATAAAACAACAATTTATTATTTCCCACAAATCTGTGTGTTGGTTAGGCTGTTATGGGCTTATTTTTATTACTTGGACTCAGTAATGCCAAAGGAGCATCCTTTAGGAGAGTGTTTCGAGTAGAAGGATAGCTGTACAGGAACGATAGTTGATGCTGGCTATAGGCTGGGTTCCGTGCTTTACTTCCATGTGGCTTCTCATCCTTTAGGAGGTTGGACAAGCTCTATGATGTTTTCTCAGGGCAGTGATCCAAAAGGGGCAAAGAGGAAGCTTCAAGGCCTATTGAGGTATGATCTTGGAAAGTGCATAACCTCATGTCTGCCCCTATTCTACTGATCAGATCTAAGACTAGGCTGGATTTACAGGGAGGAGAAACAGACTACACTTCTTGTTGAAAGGAACAAGGACACCTGACAAAGGTATACACTTTCTAAGATGGGTTGGGATCAGTACCATGTTTTATCATCTACCACACTTACTTAAAAACTAGTCCTGAGCAAAGTTATTTTTGCACTTCAAAATTCCTATTCTGTCTAAACCTAGCTCTTAACACATCTGAAATATATGCAGGTCCCTATACCTATATTAATTCAAGTTCTTTAAGTATCAAAGGACGTGTATATATAATTTTCTGGTCAAACTGTTTGGATGAGTGTTCTGAAAACAGATCTGTGATTGACTTAATATTTAGTTTAACAATACTAGACTGCTATTTATGCTTCAAGACATGCTAGAAGCCAGATGCTAGCTGATGGCTCACACTTTTAAGGCTAGCTACTCAGGAGGATGAGATCTGAGGATTGCAGTTCTAAGCCAATAGGAGACTTATTTCCAACTAACCATCGGAAAACCTCCTAGTGTGCTGTGACTCAAAGTCGTAGAGCGCTAGCCTTAAGGAAATGAGCTCAGGCACAGCACCCAGGCCCCAGTTCCAGCCACATGGCCAACAACAACAAGAAGAACTGCAGAGGGAGATACTTGTAGTGACCTGGAAACAAAGGAACTAATTAACTTTGCATTTCCCAGTGTTCAAATTCATTTGTTTTTAGTTGCTTTAGTTTTTGAGCCTAAAGGCACCATCTTTTGAACCTTTTAAAGTATATCTTCTAGTAAAAATAATGGGTTTTAAAGCTGACAGCTGGTGGTTCGTGCTTGTAATACTAACTAGTCAGGAGGATGAGATCTGAGGATCCTGGTGAAGCCAGCGGAGGCAGACAAAGCTGTGATACTCATCTCTAATTAACCATCGAAGAGCTACAAGTAGAGTTGTGACTCAAGTGGTGGAGTGACTGTCTTGAGCAACAAAGCTAAGAGGCAGTGCCTAGACCCTGATTTCAAGCCCTAGTACTGGCACAAAATAAAAAATAAATAAAGGTTCCGAAAATATTATACTATTCTAGGAAATAAGTTGTTACTTGTATGATAATTTAGATGTGTTTTGTATATAAATGAACTTATTTATATTATTTTCTATATTTGACCTCTGTTTCAATTAAAATACTTGGATTTAGTCATTGGTCCTCTGGAAACAAGTCTTTCCAGAATTATATTCCCCATGTAATTTGTGACTTAAATCATTTTTGAAATTGGTTATTCATTCCCATGATTCAAAACCCAAAAGATACAAAGGAATGAATCAGTCAACATTCTCATTTTCACCTATCTCCCTTTGATAGTGTTTCCTACGTTTTCTTCTAGAACTGTACCCATATACTGCCAATACCTCATAGCAGCATACTCTGTACCATGTTCTTCACTTTGCTTTTCCAGGCCTCTTGGTTAGTGCCTTCCTGCCTAGTAGATGGCTATGTTTTCTATGTTACAGGGTGGAGAAAGAACAAACTCTGGTCTCTTTTTCTCAAAAGGGTCACCAATCCTATCTTAGAGGTCCCACCTCACCGACCTTCACAACCCCACCCACTCAACTCTAATTATCTCCTAAAGATTCCCATCTCCAAACATGATTCCACTGGCTGTCAGGGCTTTAACAATGGAAAGTGTGTGGTGGTGGGGTGGGGGGGGTCATACTTCAGTCTGTGATGAATTGACAAGGCTCCAGCTTCCTGTACTATCCACACCCTGTACCAGGCTTATTCTTCACTCAAATCCTACACACTGTTAGAACTTATCCTTCTGTGGAGAGCTAAATAAACATGAACTTCTGGGGTTTCAGGTGTTAACAGGAAGAAAAAGGAAAAAGCAGGCCAGGGGGCCAGAAAGAATGTTACTCTGAAGAGCTTGGTTCACCAGCCACCTCTTCTTTCATTTAGAAATTTAAACTAATTTCCTTTCTCCTAATTTCCTGCCCTATGACTTTCTGATGCATACAGCATTGTCTTTAATACTTTGGACATTATTTGAAAGTCTTTAATAATAAAAGCTAGTTATTATTTTCTGAGCTCTTACTATGTATTATGTATCACACTGAACTATTTCCTTGCTTTATTCACTAATTCTCACAACAACCCTATGAGGTAAATAGAATTGTCACCATTTTCAAATGAGGAAACTATGTGACAGCAAAGTACAGGAATCTATCCAATAGTACACCATGTGCCCACACTATTTTAAAGTCATCAAGCTGGTCACTGACCCCATGTAGTTTGAGTTCCCACACATGTACTCTTAATCAGTACGTTCAAATTTCCATCAGTTCTCTTTAGTTAGGGTAAAATTTGTTGCATGTTAAAATTGAGCTCTAACTCAGATACATAAAATTCACTCCTTTACAGTGTACAATCCAGTAGTTTTTAGCATGTTCACAAGCTTCCTCAACAAAAAACCACTTTTGAGTTCCAGAATATTTTCAGCATTCTCCCAAAGAAATCTCATACCCATGAGCAGTCATTCCCTTCTCTCCCTGCAGCTCCTGAAAACCACTAATATACTTTCTGTCTATGAATTTGCTTATTTTGAACATTTCATATAAATAGAAGCATATAAAATATGTGGGGATTTTGTGTGTGTTTAGTTTCTATCAGTTAGAACGGCAATTTTAAGATTTGTCTATATAGTAGCATGTATCAGTACCTTTTGTTCCCTTCTATGGCCTCTGTTGTATGGATATAGTGCCCTGTATTTATCCATTCACCAGTTGATAGGCATTAAGATTTTTTTTTCTACCTTTTAGATACTATGGTTAATGCTTCTATGAGCATTCCTATACAAGCTTTTATGTGGGAAGATGTATTTAAAATACCTAAGAATGGACAATGGGTTTCAGTTTTTGAAGAACTAGCAACATTGTTTTGCAAAGTGGCCTCACCATTCACAAGCAGTGTATAAGGCTTGGAATATGGATGTGAGCTATAATGTCTGACTCACAGAACTCTGTCTTCAAAAATACAAACTCCACTGTCAAACAATAACTCTCCTTTTTCTCATTTCTCTAACCCCTGCACATCATTTTACATTTGTTTCCATAAGTTTATCCTGTATTGCTATCTCTTATGAGTAGAATACTATAATATTTGTCCTTTTATGATTAGCTTATTTCACTTAGCCTAAAGTCTCCAAGTTTTATTACTATCACACATGTTCTATATGTTTTTTAAATTTACAATTCCATGACAATTAATAATGTAAATGTATGTGTTGGGTATTCAAACCTCAGTTTTTTGAAAAATGTTTATGCAAATCCTTTTCTTGTTTCTCATGGTCTGAAGGGATCCCATGTAATTTATATTTCAAGACCAGCCTGGACAACAACATAGTAAGGTCCACTAGTGGTTAGAACATTATTATTATTTTATATATAATACTATTTTTATGTTTTGTTAATTGCCTTTGCTTCATGCTAAAGTGGACTGCTAATTTAAATCTGATAAGGCAGCCAGCACAGTTAAGCAAATAAAAAACATCTTTATTTTTTTGCATTTTCTACTATCTTCTGGAAGCTTCTCATCACCAGAGAGATAGAGCATTGGAATGGTTAGTTGTGTCTTTTCTTTTTAATGAAATTATATGTTACAGTGGTTTCTTGTGTCTCAGTCACTATGCTAGTATCTTCTAGTACCCATGTAAAAAATTTTAAAAATCAAATAAAAATAAAGTTTAATAAAGTGGGCACCAGTGGCTGAAGTCGATAATCCTAGCTACTCAGAGGGCTGAGATCTGGAAGGACTGCAGTACAAATCCTGCTCTGGCAGAAAAGTCCTTGAGGCAAGCACTCTTGCCACTAGGCCATATCATTGCCCAATTTGTAAGGAAATGGAAGGACTTGGAAAAAATTATACTAAGTGAAGTGAGCCAGACCCAAAGAAATATGGACTCTATGGTCTCCCTTATTGGGAATAATTAGTACAGGTTTAGGCAAGTCATAGCAGAGCATCACAAGAGCCCAATAGCTATACCCTTATGAACACATAAGATGATGCTAAGTGAAATGAACTCCATGTTATGGAAACGATTGTTATATAACAGTTGTAACTACTTTCAACGTCCCATGTGTATCTGTAGCTTCTATTATTGAAGATGTTCTTGTATCACCTTCCAGTGGTTGTACCTACACTATCTCTGTAATCTTATCTGAGTATATTGGAAACCGTGTATACTGGTATTAGAAGTAGGAAATTGAAAGGGAATACCAAAATTGGGAGATACAGGGTAAAAAAAGACAAACAACTACAAAAGCAATACTTGCAAAACTGTTTGGTGAAACTGAACTGAACACCTCAGGGGGGGAAAAGGAAAGGGGGAGGAGGGAGGGGGTATGAGGGACAAGGTAACTAACAGTACAAGTAATGTATCCAATGCCTAATGTATGAAACTGTAACCTCTCTGTACATCAGTTTGATAATAAAAATTTGAGAAAAAAAAAGTCCTTGAGACTCCATTTTCAAAGAGTCAATAAAAAGCTAGCCTTAAATGCTAAGCTCAAGTGATAGAGCACCATCTGAGCCAACCAAGACAAGCAAGCCTTGAGGCCTTGAGTTCAAACCCCAGTACTACCTCAATAAATAAATAAATAAGATAAAACTTAACACCTAAAACTCACACCTTTGTGTGAGATCACACAAAGAAGTGTGGTTTTCACTTAGGAAGTGGGTCAGTCTCTTCTGTTCCTCTGCCATGTAAGTGCTTCTCCATTTTCTTTGCCTCTACTATGACCTAAGGATGCAGCAAGAATACTTTCACCAGACATTGAATTCCAAGGCTTTAGCCTTGGCTTCCCAGCCTTCAAAACTATAAGAAATAAATTTCTGTTCTTTATAAATTTCCTAGTCCATGGCATTTTGTTTACGGCATCACAGAGTAAGTCACATCCATAACATTAATTATTCGTCTTCTGTATTATCTACAACATATCTCTAGGTATGCTCTTATTCCACCCTTTGCCCCACAACTAAAACAATGAAAAACATCATTTGATTACAATCTATGAATTAACAAAGGCTAGGTAGTTGCTGTTCATAATAATGGAAAGTCCCGTTGATCTAATGAAGAAAATGCTAACTATGATAAATACTAATACAAATATTTTTAGAATTTGTGTATATTTTAATTAGTGTGATTCTTAAAAATTGGTAATGGCTATAGATCCCATTGACTTTTCATTCCTCATTTTCTCTCATTTCAATCCACCCTATTCATTACTGCCTTACTGATTTTCAACACTGTAAATCTGCTTATGTCATATTCTAGCTCAAGAGCTTCTATAGTTCTTCATTGCCATCCAAGGAAATATAATCTCCTGTTATTCAAAACCTTTCTATATTTTAGCTCAATAAGGTAAAAAATAAATTTTTTGGCCATGGTCCAGAACAAGAATATATACATAAACAAACACATTTAAAGAGAAACAAGTTGTTCATTAAAAAAATGCCTTCCCTTGTTATATACAATTGTATTATTATTATTATTATTATTATTTTAAGTAATAATAATGGAGTCCAAGGCTTGTGCCTGCTTAGCCAGTGCTGAATCATGGAGATACACTCCCTGCCAACAACTGCTTTCTGATATTTTGAAATGAAAACAAATATATGTGGAGGAGGACTCACTAAACTGATTTTTAAAACTTAAGTTTAGGAAACATGATTCTACAGTCTGACCAAATGTGGCATGTTTTTTTCAAGGTTTGGCAAAAACCTACTCTAATGAACTGAAGCCTGTTTTCACATTAGAGTTAAAGAATTAAAATTATACATAAAGCAACATAATCTAGATCACATTTGAAAAAAATCTCATTCATAAGTTCTGGGAAGGAGCCCAGAAGCCTGTTTTTATTAAATCACCCCAGTTAATTTTGTAGTGCAGCCAGGTTTAGACACAAGTGCTCTAACCATGAACAACTTATGCTTCCACCAATAAGTATTTCCTGCTTCCTGCCCCTTTTCTCTACACTTTCATTTTCCTCTACCTGGAGCCAGCCTCTCTGCCTTAGAATCTTCTAGGCCCACTCAAAGTACCATTTGCTACATTTTCCTCCAATCATAGGAAGAGTATCCTTTCTTGGACCTGTTACAAAAAGTCTATATTTAGGTTTTGTTGATGACACCTCTCCTGCCCCACCCACAGTGCTTATCTTTCTAAGACACAGTAAACAACTACATTGTAATTGTCTCTTCATGAAGAGAGAGACTAATTTTAGTTAGGATTCTTTTTTTAGCTTTTAAAAATAGGATCTCTCTATGCATCCCAGACTAGTCTAGAAATTGAGATCCTCTTGCCTGCACCATCACACCTGTCTCTGAAGCTGGGATCTGGTAAACTTCGCTGAAATGTAACTTTAATTCTGGGATCGAGCTAGTTGCATAGTTAAGCAACATCAGACACACACACTATCATATGTGTATTTATGTATATGAGATGTGAGAAGGTATTATGATACCATGTTAATGCAATCTAGCCATTGATTAGCTCTTTCTTAGTATTCTTTTCATCACAGCCCTCCAAAGGAAGAGAGCTAAATGCTAATACCCAAATTAACCCATGACTTAAATTCTATCTAACCTATTTGGTGTTAGACTGGCTTAAGAGTTGCTAGTCTCTGTTACCACAAGTTTCCAGGTCATGTCTTTGAGCTTGAAGCAAATCAAATACAGTAAACATTTTGTTCCCATCTTATTTGGCTGTGCGTGTTCAGAGCACTGTTACAGTATTATGTTTTCCATTTCACATGGATATAAATTAAAGCACAGAGAGGATTTGATTAGCTCAAGATCCACAGTGACTGGCAGTGATGGGAATAAAGGCTGGCTCTCCAGATTCCTGGCCCAGTTCACTCTCAACCAAACCACAGGTATGTCACCTTTTTGCTGATGAGGCCACACAGCATTCCTTGGAGGGAATACCCATTAGTTCTGGGAAGATGAAGGCACACGGGGGGAGGCTTCCAGAGGACCATTCAGAGAGTCAAGAGTAAAGGCCAATGATATTCTGGAAGTTCAAATGAACATTTCTGGATAAGGTTTAGAAAACATGTGGTTAGCAAATACTTAACTGTGTTTGGGGTTATTTATTTTAAATGTCAAGCCACTTTGGTAATATCTAGTCCTGCATGTCCATCTCTTACTCTGAGTACAATGCAAACTGAATGGTAAGCAAATATAAAGCCTTTAAGCAGACCTCCTCATTGGAATGTTTAGGAAATGCCAACTTTTGGAATGAAACCAGTAACAAGTAAGTGAAGATAGGGATCCAACTGTAGAACATGGTATCAGAATTAGTGATAACTGGAAATCTGGCCTCCAGGTATATCACAGAAGAAAGAAAAGCACTATGGATTTACATCATGTACTCAAGACTCCAGTGTCACCCCAGTCCAACAGAGTACTCTCTAGATGGTAAATCTGACATAATCTGGAACAACAAGTGTCTGTACATTTCTCAGAACATATCCCATCATTAAACACATGACTGAACAATATTTTACTCCACAGTTATCTGACACCTACAAGTCATCCTGGTGAATATGGATCACACCCTATTTTATTACCATGAAAACATTCATCACCATTTGTTAACTCCTGTCTTCCTCACTAGATAGCAAGCTGAGGAAAAGAAGAGACCTTTTCTACCTTAGTCAGGTTTTGTGTGTGTGTCTCTGTGTGTGTTCTAGGATTGGAACTCAGGGTTTTGAGCTCCCTAGGCAGGAACTCTGTCACTTCAGTCATTTTCTTTTTGCTTTAGTTTATTTTCCAGATAAGATCTCACTTTGGGGGATCAAAATCCTCCTACTTATGCCTCGGCACCTAGCTGGGATCACAAGTGCACACCAAGCTGGCCACTGGTAATCCTAAATCCTTAGTAGCCAGAGATAAAGAGAACCATGGTTGAAATTCAGCCTACGCAGAAAAATCTGTGACTCCATCTCCAATTCACCTGTAAAATGCTAGAGTCATGGTTCAAGTGGTAGAGCACCAACCATGATCAATAAAGCTATGCTAGAGCATGAGGTACTGAGTTCAAGTCCTGGTTTAACCTTTGCCAAGGCTGACCTTAAACTATGGTCCTTCTGATCTCCACCTCCTGAGCATCTGTAATTACAGTGTGAGCCATGAGGCACAGACTTGAGTCACGTTTTCACTGATAGTACCTTAGAGTCTAGCAAGTGCTAAGTGTTCATGTATTTTATAAATTGACATCAAGGATGTCACTGGGGAAATGCTTCCTTCAGCCCATGGATTGCTCTAAGAAGTGGCTTAACCATGATTTTTTGAATGACTTCAACATTAAGTAATACCCTCAAAATGTCCGCTGGCTGCATAGTACATGTTATCCAGGCTTCACAGTTCACTTAGGAAGATGAGATCAGTGTTTGCATAATCAGTGGGTCCAGCTTCCTATTGGAGAGTCTTTTAAATATTGTGTATTAAAAGATGAAGGGCAGGTGTCTTAGGCGTCAGGGAGCAGCTGTACCCTAGCATGAGATGCCTGCTGCCAGCAGCAGAAGAGCTCTGATGAAAAGCAGAGGAAATTACAGTTGTGGGGCCTTGTGGTCACAAGGGCATGTGTTGCATTTGCAAGGTCATCATGGGATAATTCAGAGTGTAGCTTGAACACATTCTGCTGCTGAAAGGGAGATTCTTTTTCTTACCACATCCGACACATGGTTTGCCAGAGGAAGGGCACGAGATCAGCAGCACTGATGAGCTGGCTTGGTGTTTTTAGGCCACATCTCTAGTAAACCAATGACTTCCTTCTGACTCTTCCAAAAGAGCCAACAAAATTTACTCATTACCAAGTGTGAACAGCAGTCATATAAAGCCTCCAGATTGCTTTTGCCTGCCATGCCAAAGTCACTTAAAAAAAAAAACACAACAAAACAACAACAAAAAAACCAACCAAGCAAACTAACAACCACAACAGAAAAATCTTAATAACACTGTCAGTACTTATTGCACTAAAACTTTAGGAGGGAAAAGTTTTAACCTCCTCCTTAGCAGCAGATGAATGCAAGATTTATTTCTCTAGGTTAAATCTAGAAATTAAAAGAGAATAGGAAACCATTATAAAGGCTACATGTAGGGAATCACACAGTGCACTTCCTAAGTATGAAGTAGATGGAAAGCCAAACAAATGCTGAGGCCTATTTGCTGGCTGAGGGTGCATATTAATGCTCACTGCTCTATAACTGCCATGGGCTTCCCCCAAGCCTTTGGTTATGAGTCAAAGGGCATAAGACCATATGGTTGACTTGCTTGTTTGCCTGTTAGTGGGCAAATCATTTACATAGGAACCGATAGTTTAGGTTACAATCTTAGGTTGTCTATTTGCATGCTTTGTGGTCTCTGTTAAATTACTGAATCTCTCTGAGCTCTAATTTCTTCAACTTTAAAGTGGAAATAATTATTTCTTGGGGCAGTTAAGAAAATAAAATAAGGTAATTTAGATCAAGTGCTTTGTGAGCAGTCAGTTAATTTTACCACTTAATTGTTGGTCCCTCAAATCTAGTAGTTTAGAGTCCGGTAACTAGGATCATCACTAGGCAAACTGTGTTACACAGGGCCTTCAACCTTTTTATAGCTTAAAGCTCTAGAGCATTCTTTATCAACCTTATCAAAATGGCCATCAGTCTCATACTTCTTGACTGATGGACTTGTGTAGATTATTTCCTATGAGGAATTTATTATACTACAAATGTAATCTCTGTTTTGTTTTTTAATATGACTATGTGTATGTGCGTTTGCCAGTCCTGGGGCTTGCTTGTACTCAGGGACTAAGGCACTGTTCCCAAGGTTGGTTTTGTTGTTGTTTTCAGTTTATTTGCTCAAGGGCTAAGGCTCTACCTCAGGCCAAGCTCCATTCCTGGCTCTCTGGTGAATAACTGGAGATAAAAGTCTCAGAGACTTTCCTGCCCAAGATGAGCAGAAAACTGAGTCTCTGATGTAAGCCTATTAGATGTATAAGCCACTGGTGCCCAGAATCTCCATTTTAGTTCTTTTTTTTTTTTTTTTTTTTGGCCAGTCCTGGGCCTTGGACTCAGGGCCTGAGCACTGTCCCTGGCTTCTTCCCGCTCAAGGCTAGCACTCTGCCACTTGAGCCACAGCGCCGCTTCTGGCCGTTTTCTGTATATGTGGTGCTGGGGAATCGAACCTAGGGCCTCGTGTATCCGAGGCAGGCACTCTTGCCACTAGGCTATATCCCCAGCCCCATCAGAATCTCCATTTTAAAGTGTGTAACTTTGGTTGATAATTTGGAAACAGATTGAAAAAAAATCACATCATGGTTCCAGAGAATAACACAGTATTAATCCAGCAAAATGTAAATGCCTTTGTTTCTCTAAGCAAATTAGAGGGCAGAGGGACAATGGAATTTCAGTTACAAGTTAAAGATAAGGGTGAGAATGAGGTCTTAGAATTTAACTTACCAAGCATTCTCAGGGAGAGTCAAATACTTATGTATAGAAAGAGCATGAAGTATGTGGTACATAATGAAAACTTCTTTTTTACTTGTAGGATAGAGATGACTTAGAAAGACATCATAAGGGAGATAAAAAAAATACATAAAAGGGATTTGTTGGACAGCATTACATTGCAATCAGATAACTCTGAAAAAAAGCAGGCTGTAATAAAATCATTTTCTGTTTGATTACTGCATACAACTCTATGGCTTAAGCAGTAAATTAATACATCACAACACCCAGCAACTGAAATAAAGCAAAGTGAAAGAAGCCTGATCTATATGACCAAGTATAAATGAAATAAAAATTCATCATTATCATGTATAACTTTAGAACTGTTCCTACAGAAATATGTTTTTCATATTGAAATATTTTGTGTGCCCAGGAGTTGAAGTTTGTTTCCATTAACTGTTTCACTAAATTTCTTTCTTTGTTTATATGTCTGTCTTCCAGAGATGGTGAGTAATTGGGAAATGTGTAATCTCTCTACCCTGTCTCTCTACCCTCAAAGAACTTACACTCTTCTTAGGCAGATAAAACACACATCTATAAAACAACCACAAAACTCAAGTGTGTAATGAAGTCACAAATCAATGATCCAGGATATAAATACTGTGGAAGTTGGGGACAAAAAAAGAATGGCACCAAAATAAGCAATGGCTTCTGGAAGGATGTAAAATCTGATCAAATCCTTGAAAGGATTTCAAACATTATCAATGTTTGGCATTTCATTTATTTACCTACTTATTAAGCTGGGGAAGGATGGAAAACAAAAATGAAGTTGAAAAAGCTAAAAGCCTCGAGATAGGTTAATTAGAATATGGGGATATAAGGAAAATAACTAAAACTTTATAGTGGTTAATTTGAAAGGAATGGTGGTGTTAGAATGAAGTAGAGATGAATGTATGTTAGGAACAAATGTGATTTTTAAAAGATAATTTAAATCGTGTGCCAGTGGCTCATGCCTGTAAACTGAGCAATCCAGGAGGCTGAGATCTGAGGACTATGATTCAAACACAGTAAAACTGTGGCTCAATTGGTAGAACACCAGCCCTGAGCAGAAAAGCTCAAGGACAGTGCTTGGGCCTTGAGGTCAAGTCCCTGGACCTGCAACCCAAACAGAAACAAACAAACAAAAAAACAGAGATGATTTAAGCCCCTTGCACATGGCTCATGTCTGTAATCCTAGCTACTTAGAAGTCTGAGATCTGAGGATTACAGTTTGAAACCAGTGGGGCACAAAAGCCCATGACATTCTTATCTCTCATTAACAAGCAAACAGCTGGAAGTAGAGAACTGCAGTGAAAAAAAACAAGCGTGAAAGTGAAGCTCTGAGTTCAAGTCCTAGGACTGGCATACATAAAAAATAAAAATAAAAGTAAATAAATTAATATAAAATAGGTGATTTAGTGGAAAGATTCAAAGATGTACACAAGGATTGCCTTTGAGTGAATGGAAGGAGAGTGAAAATAGTAAAAGGAAAGTTATAAAGATAAAACTTGGAAGAGTTATTATTGATGGTTTCAGTGTCAAGGTGAGTTTGAAATGAAGATAACCTATCTGTTGAATGAATATTGAATGAATATTCAACAAATTGCTATTTGAATTGCTAATTGAATAATTAGCAAATCCATTTAGATAACATTAGCTAAGGGACTGGAATGGGGGGAAATAGAAATGGGAGTAGACTTCACATGAGAGTTGAAGTAATTCAGCACTTAAAACTATAATAAAAAGCAAACTGTGAGGTTTGACCATCTGAGCTATTCTCACCTGTAAGTGGAAGAGGAAAGTTGTGGAGCAATGAAGAAACATGTGATGAAGGGAAGAAGCCAAAGAACTACTGGAGAGAAAGTGCAACAATGTCAAATGCATCTACATCAGGGATTGAAACATTTACTACAATATTAAAGTAACTATAGAATTAAGCAGACTGAAAAAAGTTGGGGGCAAGTAATGCATCTCAATGGTAGTGTACTTGTGAGTCCCTGGGTTTGATTCCTATTACTGAAAGAAAAAATAAGAAAAAACTTAAATACTCTGACATTATAAGTATAGGTCTACTATTTTCAGATTTCCTGGAACTTATTAATCTTTAGACTTGGAAATGAAAACTTGAAATTCCTGAGAACTCTCTGAATCAGAGATTATTGCATCTTCTTTCTGACATCTCATTAATTATCTTTTAAAATAATGATCATCATAAGTAAGTAGTGAATAAATTGTTTTTGTGGTACGTTTTCTTAGTCTGGTACTGTAACAAAATACTTGAAGCTGGGTGTTGGTGGTTCCTGCCTGTAATCCTATTACTCAAAAGGCTGTGATCTGAGTTTCTCAGTTCCAAGAAAGCCCAGGAAGGAAAGTCCCTGAGACTCTAATTTCCAATTAACCGCTAGAAAACCAGAAGTAGAGCTGTGGATCAAAGTGGTAAAGTACTAGCTTTGAGCAAAATGCTGGGACAGTGCCCAGGCTCTGAGTCAACTGACAAAAGCCAGAAAACAAACAAACAAAAACCTTGAGACGATTTTGTAAACAAGAGTTTCTTCTGGTTCACTGTTCTGAAGGGTGAGAAGTTCAAGATCAGAGGCCACATGTAACAACAGCCTTGTCCTTTGATATATGTTGAAAAAATATGGAAGACTAGTGGACATGGATGAAAGAAAAACATGTGTTAGAGAGTAAAGAGAGCAGTCATTCTCACAGGAATTACATAGAATCATTCATGAGAACAGAACTCTCATGATCTAATTACTTCTTAAAGATCCCACCCCTTTCAAAAAGTTGCATGGAAGAATAAGCCTCAACAAGAGTTTGATGAGAACAAACCATACTTAAACAATAACATAGGGCTATACCAATAGCATACGCTGTATGTACTAAGTATCATAGATATTCACTATAAAATATAAGTTAATAAATGTTTAGTTTGTTAGCATATAAAATATATTATGACAAGATGATATATTTCAATAACATTGTACAAATTGTCTTTGCCTGATAAAGACATTTAATAATGGAACATAGATAACATTAACATAACATTAATACATATAAAATACACCTAAAAGTTGCAAGATCAAATGTGACTTGAGTGTTTAATATTTAAAATGATCATTGTTAAAATCAAATTTGAAGGCTAGACAACATTAATCAAGATGTCTGAATATTTTGTTTTATTTTATTGAGACAGGATCTCATCATACAGACAAGGCTAGTCTGACCTCAGAATCCTCATTGCTGGGATTATAGGCAGATGCCATACATCCAACTTTTCATCTTGATTTCTAGTAAAGGTAGTACTTAAAAAATTTTTGTTTTGCATTTTGTTGACTTTAGCTAAATTGTTGAGACTAAATATGAAAGCACTTTTAAGTGGAGTATTAGTGTATGTGTTTCTGCATATGAGTTAGTTTTCTTTTTTTACTAATGAAAATATTGTCTACCCTGAGTTTGGATTTGACACTTAAACTGAATTATATATATATGTACATACACACACACACACACACACACACACACATTTTGCCAGTCCTAGGGCTTGGACTCAGGGCCTGAGCACTGTCCCAGGCTTCTGTTTACTCAAGGCTAGCACTCTGCCACTTGCGCCACAGTGCTACTTCTGGTTTTTTTTCTATATATGTGGTGCTGAGGGAATTGAACCCAAGACTTCATGTATGCGAGGCAGGCACTCTACCACTAGGCCATATTCCCAGCCCCTGAATTATAATTTTTAATTCAGATTTTCCTTATAACATTTATGTTTCCTTTTCTTTGTGTTAAAAAAATCTCAGCCTTTGTAAATATAGTGAGTAGTATGTGAACGATGGAATATTCAGGTTATTCTACACGATAACAGCACTACACAAAATCTTGTATTGAAACTGTCATTTTTTTTCATTTCCAAACATTTCTGTGTTTCCAAACACAACTCATAGAATTTCTAAGGAACATATTATGCAAATAAACATATTTACTTAATTTGCAGAAATGACTCACCAACAGTAGTAAACCGGGACAGGAACACAAATTTATAATGTGGCTACAAATACCAACACAATTAACTGGTCAGGTGATAACCACTTCTAGAAATGCCTCTCTTTACATTTTTAGACTCCCTGGGTCAGTATTTCTTGCTCTAGATTCATCCTACCTAGTAATGTCTGTAAGTTGATAGTTAAGTTTTCACTCTCACAGGAGAATTACCATGCTTTCCCTCGTTCGTTCATTTGTTCCTTCCTTCCTTCCTTCCTTCCTTCCTTCCTTCCTTCCTTCCTTCTTTCCTTCCTTCCTTCCTACTTTTGTTTCTTCCTTCCAGTACCAAGGCTTGAACACAGGGCCTCCCTCTCTTTCTTGGCTTGACTGCTCATAGTGGGTGTTCTACCACTTGAGCAAAGTCTCCAGCCTAGCATTTTGCCATTACTTTGGAGAGGGAGTTTTACAGATTTTCCTTCAGGGGCTGGCTTTTTTAACTGGATCCTCTGAACTTTTTGAGTAGCTTAGAATTACAGGTATTAGCCATTGGTGCCAGAACCAGTTTATGTATCCTAACAGATTTTTCTCAGAATTTTGAAATTAACTAAACTACATTTCATGGGAAATGACAGGAGGGGATATCTATGTGGAAACTAAACACACATGGCATTTTTTAATATTTAGGAAGCTTTAAGCAGAAAGAAATAAAAATGCAACCTCAACTTAAAGGGATTAATTACATTATGAGAAAGAAATTCTTAGCAGTCTAGAATGTAATACATGAAGTCAGTAACCACCAAGAGCTTAGGTTCAGGACTGAGGATGAAGCTCAGAAGTAGAAACATGTACATGCCCTGAGTTCAAGCTCCAGCATCAAAAGTCAATGAATAAGGAAAGAAACAAATAGGCGCTCAAGTATTTTTTCTACTTTCTCATACCATTATCTCTGGTGAATGGGCTCCCTTTGGTTTCAAGACAAATATACCTATTTCCGCAACCACATCACCATATCTTAATATCTAGAGCAAAGGAGGGACTATTTATTGTCAAACCTTTATGTGTGATTATTTTTCATTATCTCAAAATAGTTGTAGAAAGGGGTTTCAATTTAACATCTCAGTTTATGAATACAATACATCTAGATCAATGTTAATTGTAATGAGTAAAATAATCTTTCCCAGAAGTCTCTTCAATGACTTCCTCTCATCTTTCTTTTTCTAAAACCAAGTAACATGCTCATCTTTAAGCCAATCACAGCAAAAATGAAAAGGGCTACAAGCAGCAGTATGGGTGAAGGGTGAGTAGCTCTTGTATAGGCAAACCATTCTCAAATTCTTTGATCTTATGAAAACTTAAAACTGTTCCTTGTTTTTAAACCTCTTGAAGAAAAGTTTTGAAGACAATAAAGAGCTTTTGTTTTTGTGGTCAGTAGCTATTGATATTTATTAGAAATTAAATTCTTAAATAAAAAATTTTTAATCCATTTAAAATAACGTTGAACTCACTAGTATTCTGTGGTTGGCAGAATAATAGCCCCTACTAATAATAGTCCATATGCTAATCCTTAAATGAAGGCTGGTGAGGTGGATAGTCTATCTTGGATTACCTAGAGAGGGCAAATGTAATTAGAAGGGCAGTTATACTGCAAAGAGAAGAGCAGGTAGATGAGTGTCACAGTGATGAAGTCTGAGAAAGATGTGTCTGGCTAGTGCAGGTTCAAAGATGTAAAGGAATGTGAGTCAAATAGTGGCCTGAAGAAAGTAGATTTTCTTCAAGGATACAGAAAGGAACAAAGGACTGAAAATAACCTCAAGATGAGCTTAGTGAAGCCTGTTTCTGATTTCAGATATCATTAAAACTAGAATTATGAAAATTTATGGTTTAATCTACGTGTGTGTGTGTGTGTGTGTGTGTGTGTGTGTGTTGGTAATGGATCTTGAACTCAGGTCCTTGCACTCTTCTTTGGACTTTTTTGCTCATGGCTGGTAGCTTACCACTTTAGCCACATATTCAACCTGGTATTTTTACTGGTTAAATGGAGATGTTAGGATTACAGATGTGAGCCACCAGGGTGCAGCTTGAGCCCCGAGCTCCTACCTCTGACTTGGTAGTAATGTGCCACAGAAGCAAAGAGAAACAAGCAACACATTTTAAAATTAAAAGTAACTGTTTTTCAAAACAAAAAGAATAGTGACAATAGTGGCAAAGACTAACAATTTTGTGGCACAGCCCTTAAATTCTGCTGGAGGAAAAGAGAGGTGGATCATCTTTTCTGTAACATTCAGACTGTTGTGATAATCACATATCACATTGTCTTTGAAAGCAGCTACAAGCATATGAAAGAAGATGTGAGTAAAGCAAAAAGCTTCTTGTAATTGCAATAAAAAATAGTTTTGACTTCCCAGCCTTCTTAAAATAGCTTTGGGGTCTCCTGACGCCCCCATCTCACACTTTTAAGATCACTGGTGAACTATATCCTACGAAAGAACAGACTCCTTTTTTCCCCTACAGTTTTAGAGCAAACTTGTTCGATGATATGGTTATCAGATCAATGTAATGTAATCATTTTGACATTTCTTCATTAATTCAAGCAATATTTGCAATATTGTGCTTGGTTCTATACAGGCTGAACAAGCTAGATCCAGTCCTTGTTTGCTAGACCTTACATTTTAGTTGAAGAAAAATAATAAGCATATTAAACTAAAAATATTTGCACATAATTATAATGGATATGAAAATATTTAATGGGAGAAAGTGTGATAAGTATTCTGGATGGTGGATTCTGCTGAAGTGAGATTAGAGCTGAGATATGAATAAATAAGAAAGAAAACATGAGAGAATATTTCAGACAGAGGGAAGAGCAGTAGCAAAGAGTAGGAATGGGATTGGTAAGTTAGGGGAGCAAAAAGAAAGTCAATGTGACTTGACTGTGGTCCACCAGGGAAAGGAACAAATTGGAATAAGAGAGTTGAAAGTGTCAGGCAGGTATATATAGATCATTAAGGTCTTGCTGAGTACAGAAAGGATTTAAGTCTTTATTCCAACTGCCATATAAGTCCACTAGAGGAAATAGGGGACTGGATTTCTCTTACACTTTCCTTTTTTTTTTTTCTTTCTGTAAATTCTGCCACCTTCTCTCAGTGCTGCTTTTCAGCCCAACACATTCTCCATCTTGCTTAATGATTGTCCAGAAAGGCAGAGGGACCTCAAATGGACACATCTTGCCGCACATAAATTGTTTGTATGTTAACATCAAAAACAGACAGCTCTGGAACCAATCAGGGGAATGTAAATTGCAGGTTGCTTGATGTAGAGTTAACTTCTACATGTTGGCCAGTGTAGGTGCATGGCCAAATTTGCCCTGTGTGAATGCAATTGTTTGGCAGCTGCTGGTCTGTCACTTGTCCAAAGTAGTGAGTATGTGAGTGGATTCATATGGGTAATGGCTCTGAAATTAGTAACTAGTTTTTGTCCTCTTTCTATGACACAGGAAAACACACCAAAATTTGGCTTGTTTCTGGACAATTCTTGTGATGCTTCTCAGTTGCTCTGAATGCACATTTGGTCATCATTATCCCTTGTGTAATCAATTTCTACAACTACAGGATGATGTTACAGTTATGTTTAGAGAATAAGGGAACATGCTCCACACCTTAATCAAATCAGTTAAAGATGAGTCTTCTTAGATAACATGCATTTAAGTATATGTGGATAGTGGTGGTTAGATACTACTCTATAATTTATGCCACAGTGAGAGAAGCAATCTTGTCGTTCATTGGAAACTTTGGGATGAACCCTGTGCCTAAAATTCTAGGGTATTTACTACAACATGGGAGAAATGTTTATTAGACAAATTGTTCCACTACAAATTGATAAATAGAATCCACAAATACAGAAGTAACTTGAACCTTGTTTTAAAAGAACTGGAACAACCAAAAATTTGGACTTGAGTACCCACAACTCCAGGTGTAGTGACACCCCCCTGCTTTTTTTTTTTTTTTTTAAGCTGGATCCATGTGACTAAGCTTAATCACATTTTCAGGCCAGCTGTGGTTACTTTGGGACCTTGTCAGGAATGGCTCCTGAAAGTTTTTTTGTTGTTGTTGCTGTTTTACAGAATTATTGTGAAAAGTGACAGTAAACTTCAGACCAGACTGCATCAAAGAAAATTCCATAATTCCAAGCCTACATATTTTCAAAGGAATCTAATTCTGATCTCTGAATGCAATTATGCAGTCTCTCTCTCCCTCTACTTGGGGAGAAAGGAAGGAAGGATGATTTTGTCTCTTCAGTAAGGAGGAGGTAATCAAACCTGTTGTTGGGGCCAAGCAAGTCTTCCCGATTCCCTTGATTTCTTAGTGCTCAGGGAGTATACTTGAAACCTGTGCTTTCCTCCCTAGTCAGATGAGCAGAAAAGTTTGCTCTAGCTATGATAAATCTGCACAGCGCAGAGATGTTTTTGGCATGCGGTGTGCATTAGGAAGATGATAAAGATTCCGCTTTCCCCTGCACCCCCCCTCCCCAACCTCGCGGCCCGGGAGTGGGTTTCTTCGCTTGCGTGTTGGGAAATGTCCGTCAGCTGCAGACGTGTGCGCTCAGAGCCGAGCCGAGGCCGGGCGACTCGGGTCGGCTGAGTGTCACCCACAGATGTGACCCGTCTTCCCCAACAGAGGCGGCCTCCTCCTTCCTCTCCCCTGCCCCGCTCCAGGGAAGGGGAAGGAAAGTCTCGCCGCAAGCCGGCGTCTGGGGCCGGCACCAAACACCACCACTACCAGAAACTTCTTATCCCCCCCCCCAACCCCCAGCTGTGCGCAACTTTTGGCCTCTTCTCCCCCCACGCTGTCCCGAGCTCCCGTCCCCTGGGTCTGCCTCCACGTCTCCCTAGCGGCACGCGAGGACCCCGGCTGAGAGGGGCGCAGACGGCGGGGACGCGTGTAGGAGCCGGGAAGCGGGCGGAGAGGGCGCGGCGCGGCGCGAGGAGCTGGTCCGTGGCGACGAGGACCGACCGGCCAGTGCCCGCTAGGAAAAGCGCCACCGCGGCTTGCGGGAGTCTGAACAAAGTTCGCGCCCTTTCCCCGGCGTTCCGCAGCCCTCGCCTCCCGGTCCTCCCTTCTCCTTTCCTGTACCCCCACTTTTTTTTCCCCTCTTTGAACAGCTGGGCGCCGAGCGGCCACCTCCACCTCCAAGACCGCACGGGGCTCCCCGGGGGGCGCCAAAGTTGTTTTTCCAGCCCCGGAAAGAGCCACACGCGCGCGCACGCACACACACTCACGGAGAGGGGGAGAAAGAGAGGGAGAGAGAGAGGGGGAGAGAGAGAGAGAGAGCGAGAGCGCCCCCCCACCAAACCCCTAAACTAACAGGGTGTGTTTGTGGGGAGGGTGGTGAACTATACGTCCCCCTCTCCAAGCCCCTGGAAAGCCCAGGACAAACAACAGCCCCAGCCCAGTCTCCGTGGGCTCCGCAGCGGGGACGCAGCCTTGTAGTCGGGACACACTGGAAGCAAGGGGGTGCCAGAGAAACTTGTGGGGTTTACACAGCCGCCCCAGGTCACCTCGCCCGCGGCCTCCCCGGCCCCCCTTCTCCCCTAGAGCAGCAGCACCCCCCCACCCCCACCTCCAGGGACAGTCCGTTCCTTTTTCTGTTTCTCTCTTTTTTTTGGCCCGAGGAGTAGCGAGGGGAAGCGCCGGGCCGGGCCCGGGGAGCGAGCGCGACCCTGGGCGCGGGTGTAAATCAGTCACCTGAGCGCCGAGGGGCCGCGGCGAGGGCGCGCGCGGGCGGGCGGGCGGGCGGGGAGTGGCGGAGGCGGCGAGAGCCGAGCGGCCCGGAGGAAATCGGGAGGGGGAGGGAAAGAAAGGCCGAGTCTGCGGGAGCCCCGGCGGCCGAGGGGCTGGTCCAGGCGCGGCCGCTAAGAGGAGACCAAGAGGCGGGGGCTGCACTTGACAACCAGCATGCCGTGATGGTAAGAAGTTTCCACCCTCCTTTTCCTTTTCCTTCTTCTTCTTCTTCTTCTTCTTCTTCTTTTTTTTTTTTTTAATTCTAGACTTCGTAAGAAATGACCCCGACGCTGGAGCGCTCGGGGGGCCGGCCGGGGTTGGGGGGCGGCGGGAGTGGAGGCGGGGGTGGGGGTGGGTCGTGTCGGCCTCCCCGGGCCAGCGGCGTGAGGTGGAGGCGACTTGTGTGTGGGGTCGCTTTGAGGGCGGGCAGGGGAGAGGAAACTCGGTCCAACCTGGTCCCAGCTGGGCTCTCGAAATCCTTCCCTAAAGTTGGCCCCAAGTTTCCGAGGCGAGCTCCAGGTGGGAGGGCGCGCGAGTGAGCGAGTGCGAGTGCGAGCTGGGGGCTGCGGCTCGGCCCTCCGGCAAAGGTGAGCCGCCGGCCCGCGGGAGGCTCTCAGGGAGTTGGGGACCGGCTGGGGAGTGAGGCGGGGGACGAGGGTGGAAGGGACGCGGTGGATGAATGGAGCGCGGCTGCGAGGAGCTTGGGGGCGCAGACGAAAAAGCGCTTGGGATCCACGGTAACTTTTAAAAACTTGCGGGCGTGTGAGGAACGGGCGGCGGGGCGTGGGGTGCCCAGGGCGCGCCGGGGGTGCCCGTGCCGCACGCCCAGCCCGGAGCACAGCCACCGGTCCCGGCACGTTTACCTCCTCCCTTTTCCTAAAATGAGAATGGTAAGACACCTCCCTACAGGTTTTTCTTTTCTTTTTCTTTTTCAAGAATGTGCACAAAAAACGCAGGGCCAGAAAAACAACCCCGGCTATCCACGTGTGTGCTATTTCCATAGTGCAGTTCTAAGACTTGTTTTATTTAGCCCATTGATTGGAGGGTGGGATTTGGGGCATGAAGATGAAGAAAAAAAAAATTTTTTTTAAAGATTCAAAGCAAAACTACGGTAGATCTACAGTTGAGAGGAGGGTAAGAGTTTTTTTTATCCTTTTTTATGTTCCAAGTCCAAGTGTTGGAAGAAATGGGATTGGTATTGCGAAGCGAGATGCCCTCAACAGCCCCTCTCTGCGAGCTGCTTCTCTGCAGCGAGGACTCCTGGGGCAATGAGCCCGCCTGAGATGAGCCGCTCTGTCCATCTGCTCTCCGAGAGTGATTTGTTAGAAAAGGGCTTGACCACTCCCTTTTAGTTACCTTCCACACCAGAGTGGCACTTGTCACCCCTCCTTGGGCATCTTGATCTGCTCTGTAGATAGAATATGAAAGAAAAAGGGTAATAAGGGGTTGGCTTACCCCCCCCCTTTTCTTTTTTCCCACAAATGTGACATCTCATTGCAGTGATCAAAGTCACAAGTGAAGTGTAGGAGATGCTACTGTCAAAATGCAGGCACACACACAGGCACACACACCATTGCCCAGGACTGTGGTTACAGTTAACGCTGACAGAAATTAAAGTGGTTTTGAAAGCAGCGTGCGATTTATGATAGTTCCCATTTACCCAATTGTCAAGGTGTTGTAAAACTGATGTAAAAAAGGCATCATACAATAATATTGGGTACCCAAGATTAAAGTGGCTGAAAGTGGCCTGTTGTATTTTTTAAAAGTTGTACTTTGTGGACAATTGCAGTTGTTGGAACCATGTTTAAGCAAGGTATTAAAAATATTAAATATGTCCATTGATACTTGGAGGGATTTTCGTCTGATGGCATTTTACTGAAGAAAATTGTACATGCCAGTGTAGGTTTTATCTTTCTTCTTTTTCCCTTAGCCATGATGAGTATTTGTCTACACATCTATCCCTGTATAATAGTCACTTTCAACAGTGGCAAAGCTTTTTGTCACTCACTCTTTTGTATTGTGCAGCTTTAAATGTTAGTGTGCGCACACATACACTTTAATTGCAGCTTACTTTTGGCACTATTAGTGTGTCTGATTTGAAGAACAACTCTAGCAGTGAGACCTTGTACAAGTTAATAGAACTTCCTTTTACCCTTTGGAATCACACACGCAGAAATCCCTCATGAACCTTCAGAGAGGCTCTGTGTTTTATATCATACTTGTAGCTGTTTCATTTAAGCTGTTCAGTCTTAATGAAGTTCTTAGTTGTAGCTACTCTTTGTATTCCCAGAGAGCAGTGTATTTTAAATCCAGATTGCTAATCACTTTACCAAAGTATGGGAAGTATCTTCACCTCAGGGAAGTAATACTAGCATGAATGTGAACTTTATTTAGAGGATCTTGTGAGATAGATTTGAAATGCCACCCACCTCCATTGAGAATATTAAGGGGGTTGTATTTGTGTGTAAAACTTTGAATATGAATTGACCCCATGTGATTGTTAAGATAAATATTTAGAGAATATTAATAGCAGGAGTACATTCCTAATACGTGCTTTTTTCCCTTCTACCTGAGATGTAAGTTATCTGTCAGACAGGGATATGTGATTGCGAAAAGAAGCAGACAAAAGCAGAGCTGACTATTGCTGTATTAAAATGTAAGTGTTACAGTTTGAATTTTCAAGTGAGAGTTTTTGAGTTCAGTGCTTTACATAACATTTTGTCCTAATCTTGCTTGCTGTCAGGGATGTTTCATGGTTGTGCAATTGCTGCAGTCAAGAATGCCAATTTGCATTCCAGGAGTGTCATTTGATTACTTTTATCTGTGCAGCTCCAAGACCGGCCCAGACCTCTCGTTTCATCTTGCCATGTCACGAGTCAATGCTGTGTCGTCTTTTCAAAAATCTGCCTGATTTAGACAAGAAAGAAAAGTACTTTCATGTTGCAGCCGCAGTCCCCTGCTAACTTGTCAGCAGCAGGATATGATTCACTTGGGCCCAGAAGAATGGAATAGAGAGGCGGGTTAGGCCGTTCAATAAAGCCCACGGACAGGTAGTGTGTGACATCCCCAGAGAGCTACAGTTAATGAAGAACAGGTCTGCTTAGTTCTCCACACGCTGACCTGGTGCTGTCCCCACAGTTTTCTCATTTGATCTTTCCCAGCAAATTGATCTTTTCTTGTATTTTTTTTTTTTTTTGCCTTCCAAGTTAGTCCTTGTGGGACTGAAATTAGCAGAGCAACTTAAGTTGGATAATACAGCTGTTCAGAAAAGAAGAAATTGGACACTGGCGCAAAAAAGGATGGGGGTGGGAGGGTAGATTGGAGCTATTCTTTTTGTTGTTCCTGGGAATATTTCTTATATTAAGGGAGTCCAAAATAGGTGATGACCTGGTATCAGTGGTCTCCTTTACTTGTAATTTTAGAGTTAAGGTTCAGCACTGTTTTAAATATCCTGTAGTACTTGCAAGATGGCCTTAGTGGGTGTGAAGAGTTCGATTCAGTGTTGTCCGTACTCTCACTTACTTGGAGTGATTTGCCAGTGGACTTTGGTTTTTATGGCTATTGTTAGATGGACTAAATATCAATGGCATAATTCAGCTATATTATTTATGGTCTTTTAAATAACTACAATCCCCAAATATCCAATACTGAGTTGCAGAAAAGATTAAACAATAAAAAAGTCATTACCAGTGTTGTATATAAATATTACAATACATGAAAATGTTTTCTTCAGATTACCATGAGCATCTTTGTTTCATGTAAATTCCACAGATACACTGTTAAATAAAGGATTTCCCTCTGCAAGATTTTGTGTTTACATGTAGACTTTTAGAATTTAGATAAATTCACAGGTTTGAAATTAGGTGGATGTTCTCACATTGCTTGTTTTTTGAGATTTAATTTTATACATGATGTGCAAATTTAAATTGGAAATGTGTGTATGGTTTATTCAAGTTAAAGTTTCACGGCAGAAAATTGTGTACACATAGCTTTAGTTGGAAGCAATTAATAGATTCTTTGCTTAATGCATAAATAAGGAGCAATGCTTTTTGAATTCCTCTGCAGATGGTCTCATTTACCATCTACATCCAGACAAGAAACAGAGTTGAAAACAACATTTCTCCGGGAAGGGGAGGCAGCCTTCTCAAATCTTTCCTTGTTGGATAAGAATTACATACGATCATTGGTTGGTAAACTCCTCTCTAAAGAGCTAGAGGGAGCCTCATGATTTTATTAGGTATACTTAAGGCATTATAAAAAAAAAAACACTTTGGCAATCAGAATGGTGCACAAAGTAGGTAATGAATACCGGCTTGGAGTTTAGGATTGTAGCTGCTGTTTCATATATATATTTTTAATTTTCCATTTTTTTAAAAGTGGTGATTGAAGGACAGAACTTTCAACAAGAACAGTTAATGAATCAGCTAAGCTTTCTAGGATTGCATCTTTCAGGTGATTTGAGGATCAGTGAAAATGCAACCAAATATATTTTAAATGTTTTGGTTTGCTTAAGTACTATTTGTCATTTTGTTACCTCATGAGTGATTCTCATCTTGTGGGAGGGGCGGTGCCAACCTTCCAAGTTTCTCTTAAAAGTAACTCATAACATATCACTGACAGTGGGATATCTCAGTTTAGTTTACTGAGGCTAGCCCCCTTCCCATATGTGATGATTTTGAAGTAGTTCTGTGTTCAGTTGTTACGTTTTAGAGAGAATATTTCTTCAAAATGTTTCACGTTGTAAGCTTAAATAAATGATAAACATTGATAATGTTAGTATATTAGGAATAAACATAAATTTAAAGTGCAGGACTTAAATGGTTTCAAATGTAATATTTGTCATTTAATTTCATATTTGTTAATCTTTTCACTAAAATTTATAATATGTTTATATTAAAGTGCCTTTGATCATAATTACTGCTTAATATTTATATACTAGTTTTTAGGAGCATTACTTTGAACCAGTTTATTTACCATTTAAGTAAATAATATAATCCAGTGAGATAAACTGCCCAGATTTGTCTTTTTTTTTTAAATCTCTTGCACAGTAGCTCTCATTATGTTGCTAGCCAATAAAAGTCTTTATTTGTGGCTTATTAGAACCCTCAGTACACTCAAAAGTTCAGCTATAATTTAATTTGGCTGTTCAAAGAGCCTTCCTTGTTTTAAAACATGTTCTCACTATTCCTTTGCCATTTGTTGTGAACCTATGTTCTCACTCATCCATATGCATAAGGATGATATTATACCACACATCAGTTTAAAAGTTTTTGCCATAGCACAGATGTGTTTTTTTTTTCTTTCTAGAAAATACATACATAACATTCTTATTTTTTCTTGTAATTTTCCCTGGACATTTTGCCAGTTTTTTTTTTTTTAGAATTTAACTTATTTTGCTTTAATAATTTAAATTAGTTCCTTGAAGAAGACAGCCTACTCAAGGTGTAGTGAGAAGGGCACTAAAAGAAAAAAAATAAGTTCAGTATTGAAGCATCCTGGTTAAGGCCATTTCACAGTTACAAGCTCCCTGGAATTATAGTTTGTTTTGTTCTTTACAAAATGCCAGCATGATAACTTCAGCCTCCGGACAGTAACTGTTGGGAAGTTTTGCCGAGTAGAAGATGGTCTGAGAATTTTGGTTGCATTTGTAACAAATCACACCCACTAAAGACTAGAACTATGTCAGGAAGTCTTCCCCAAGGAAGTCAGAATGTGGAACTGCTGCATGAGTCACTGCATATCCATCGTACCAGTGGAAATCACATCAAGCCAGCCTTCTAGATATAATATTTAATAGTTGTCAAAATGTGCAGTATTGTCCTGGTACAGGAGGTTCATGAGTTCATAGTCCCTGCTTTTTGTGTTTAGTACAAAGATGTAACAACCCACACAAAACATTTTTCTCCTATTATGACCTTACATTTGCCAAAGTGCCCCATGCTGAAATTCCTTTTCAGTATCTTTTTTTTTTCAGTCCAAAGCCAGACGTGTACCCAGACACAAAAGCCTCTGTGTATAGCAAGCTGTTTTAAATATTGTGACTCGACGATGTGCTGTCCTTTCTCTGCTTGAGCCAAGGATCTCTGCTCAGTGTCTGTGGATTACCAAGCTCCTTCTTTATTGTACCTCTTGTCAGCTATTCCTATTCATTTAACCTTTCATTAGTGTCTGTGCAGCTTCACTGTCTGGAAAGGCAAGGAAAAACCAAAAGGCCCCACTGTCACAGTTATTAGATTTCTCCGTTACATCCCAGCAACCATAAAGAAGTAAGAGTCGACACTATTGTCGTGCATGCTGCTGTCCTGGGGTGCAGCTCTTCTGTGCACGTCAAGGACATGTGCCACATGTTGATATGCATCCCAGGAATAAATGCACGACACGGGGAATAGGCTGACACTGGCAGTAATGAGCTTTGTAGGAGTTATTGCAAAGACCAACAGTTTGTGAAGGAATTTTGCTTAACAGGCCAAGGAGATAGACAGGGTCGAGGGTTGCCAAGATCTGCCTGTGTGGAGCTTGTCAGTCACATTGTTTTCATCTAAACTTCATTTGAGGGGAAAATTGAACACATTTGACAGGACTGAAAAGTCTTATTTCCCTTTTTAATCTCTTAGGACAAAGATGATCTTTCTGGTAACTATTTAGATATTACAACTTTTTTTTTGTCTGTGAATGTTAGTGATTTCTCTTAGTTTTTATATGACTAGGAAACAATTAAAAGATATTTCATAGGTGTTGTATGTATACTTAAAATCTGTATGCAATAATGTGGCCCATTAGTTTTCTTATAATACTGTGACCCCCTTTTGACCTCTCTCTAGGAGAGCCATGTATCATCATTTGGTTTTGTGGAAGCATGTGTCTTATTTTAATTAAAAAAAAAAAGAATTTTGTGCTGTTATCAGTGCTTGAACTCCAAAATGTGTAGTGTTTGCCCTGGCTTTGCTTGCTCAAAGGCTGGTAGCCTACTATATGAGCCATACCTCTGGCTCATCTTTCTGTTGGTTAGGTGAATGAAGAGTGGTCCAGTAGACTTTTCTGCCCAGGCTGGCTTCAAGTCACAAACCTCCAGAGGTCTCAGCCTGGTAAATAGCTAGGATTAAATCAGCTCCTCATGCTCTGGAACATACTTTTAATTCCAGCATTTGGGAGGCTGAGGCTGGTAGATCCTGAGTTTGAGGCCAACCCAGTCTACATGTCATGACTCTATCTTATACAAATGAAAAGTTGAGAACACAAACAAGTGAATATCTGCCTTGTTGTTGTGGGGTAAAGGAGAAAGGCATGTTCATGGGGTCATTTTCAGAATGTGATAAATACAAATATTTGCAGATTTTGGATTGGTCAATATATCAACATCTTTGAAGATTAAACTAGAATTTTTAGGAATCTTCCAAACCACAAAGGTGTGATGGTGCCTGCCTGTAGTCCCAGATAGATAGGAGATTCAAGCAGGAGATTACATATTTGAGGCCAACATCTTCTCAATCTCCAAAGTAAAGAAACTACCAAAATTTCTTGAATAGACAATGGTAAAGTATAATTCCTTCCTTCTGTTTCTAATGTAAGTTTATTTAATTAGGAAAATCTTTATTAACAAGGATGAGTTAAGTATTATTATTATTATTTTGGTCTTAGCAAAGTACTGGTGGCTCATATCTATAATTCTATCTATTCAGGAGGCTGAGATCCGAGGATAGCAGTTCTTAGACAATGAAGACAGGAAAGGCCCTGAGACTCTTATTTCTAGTTGATGAGCAAAAACCCAGAAGTAAAGCTGTGGCTCAAATAGTAGAACCCTAGCCTTGAGCAAAAAAGCTAAGAGAGCCCAGGCCCTGAGTTCAAGCCCCAGTACTGGACACACACAGTTTTGCTTTTATTTTACTAATTAAAATAATTTATCCGTTTATCATATTCTTTGGGGACCCGCTTTTCTTTCCAAATATATTAACAGAGCTGTAAATGTTGTATACACCAATAGCTCTTTACTAGAGAACCTGAGATATGAGAGGGTCTCTTGGGAATAGGAGTTTGTGGCCAGCTTAGGCAACATAGCAGTAGTGTGTGTGTGTGTGTGTGTGTGTGTGTGTGTGTGAGAGAGAGAGAAAAGACATACACACATACAGGATTATGTTAATGACCCCTACAAAGTTGTTTATAATTGTGATTGGAGTCTCCTTAGCCAAAGCTAACTTTTTCTACCCTCCCTCCCTCCCTCCCTCCCTCCCTCCCTCCCTTCTGTTTTCTTCCTCCCTTTTCTTGGTGATGGGCTGGGAAGTGGACCCAGAGTCTTACCCATGTTGGACAGTTAGTTCCTACCCAAGACTAACTTTTTGATGCTCATAGTGGAAGATTTCTTTGGGAAGCTACCATAGTGTCTTATAAAAGTATTCATGGGCTAAGTTAATTTTAATTCAGGATAGAGAGAGGTGCTGTCTTTCACATTTCTTTCTTTCTACCCGGAACCTCAAAGGCAGGATGTTTCCTTCCTGGGAAACTAATAGGCTGTAATTATCAGTCAAGTAACCAGGTAGCCCATGTCCATGCTCCAGGCTCTAGGCAAGTGGGTGGAAGTACTGTGTAGTTGACCAGTATTGTGTAGATGAGCAAATTTGCCCTAATCATCTTAGGTTCCCTGTTACTCTTCTCACAAGCAAAGTGTTTTAACCTTCCTTCTTCTAGCCCTTTTTCTATCCTTTACAGCTTGTGTTAGGATTGTAGGGGGAGAGGAAAGCAGGACTTTTGAAAGTAAAAGTTAGAATTTTTTACCTTTCAAAACTAGAACAAACTAGACTAGTGTTGTATGGTAATTAAAAAGAAGGGAACACATGTGTTAGTAGCTGTTCTCTACTGGCTCCTGTACCTATTTGTCCCATCAGTATCTCTTTTTTTTTTTTTGGCCAGTCCTGGGCCTTGGACTCAGGGCCTGAGCACTGTCCCTGGCTTCTTCCCGCTCAAGGCTAGCACTCTGCCACTTGAGCCACAGCGCCGCTTCTGGCCGTTTTCTGTATATGTGGTGCTGGGGAATCGAACCTAGGGCCTCGTGTATCCGAGGCAGGCACTCTTGCCACTAGGCTATATCCCCAGCCCCCATCAGTATCTCTTGACTGATGAAAACAGCCTGAGACAAGGTGTCCAAGGCAGGATCCATTTTACTCCTCTTGAGGTTGAGAGCCTTCATTGATTCCCTTGAGGGCAAAATGAGTTTAGTCAATTCCAAGTTTCTTTCCAATTGAGGCATTGTACATTTTATCTGATAGTGCTATATAATCATAGCTGTTAAGTATTTTCTTAGTTATTTTAATGTCTTTGTTAAAGATAAAATGATAATGGCTTTATTAAAGATGTCTATTGAGTGTAATTCACATGTATATTCATTTAAAATGTATATTAACAATATTCCATTTTATGGATTTATTACTTCTTACCTTATCAGTTGGTGGATATTTGGTATATTTTTGGCTGCTATGGGCAATGCTGGGACCATCTATGTACAAGGTTTTGTTTTTTGGACATCGTGCATTTATTGTTTTTAAAATTGCCTTTGAATAATTGCACATATTGTACTGGAAGTGCAATCGATAGGTCATATAGCAAACTCTTTAACCTTTTAAGAGACTTCTAAATTGTTTTACAAGCCAATTCTAACCTTGTAGATTTCTAACAATAATCCTCCTTGTAGTCTTCCTTATCTTCTCTGACACATGCTATTTATTGTCCATTATTTTTTTATGGTACAAAATATCAGTATGTAGTCTAGGGTAGCCTGGAACTCACAGTCTTCCTGCTTCTCCCTCATAGGCCTGAGGTTACAGGCATGAAGTACCATGCCTGACTGGTCTGTCTTTTTATTTTAACCATTAGTAATAGTGATGAAGTGGTGTTTCATTGTGGTTTTGGGTTTTAATTTTCATTTCCCTGATGAGTAGTAATGTTAAGCACTTTTTCCATGTACTTATTGACCATTTGTGTATCTTTTTAAAATGGAAAAATACTTTTTTGCATTTTTTTATTTAGAGTTTTTAATAATTATAAGAGCTCTTAGTAAATTCTGGATTTAAATCCTTCACTACAAGTATTTTCTCTGATCCTGTGGGTTTTCTTTCTACTTTTTCATTGGTGGCCTTCGAAACACATTTGAAATGTTGATGAAGTCCAGATTGTCTTATTTTTATTTTGTTGTTCTTGCTTTGTGATGCTAAGAAACCATTGTAAACCATTGTTTAACCCAAGGTCATAAAGGTTTACACCCATATTTGCTTCTAAGTGTCTTGTAGTTTGAACTCCTACAGGACAGATTCATAATCTCTGATCAATTTTGTTAGTGCTTATATTTGATGTGAGGTAGGATGTGGATATCTGTTCTGAGAGACATTAGTTGAAAAAATAATTTGGTCCCCATTTAACTGCCATTTACTCTGTTGAAAGGTAACTGCCCAGTAGATGTGACAGTTTATTTAAAACCATGATTTCCATTTATCTGTATGTCTATCCTTGTTTCCATGCCAAATTGTCTTGACTGCTGCAGTATATTAAGATTTGTGATGAAGAAATGGTGAATCTTCCAACGTTGTTGCTCTTTTTGAGATTAGTATAATATCATTAAGGTTCATCCATTTTGTAGCGTATGGTAGGATTTTATTTCATTTTTTTAAAGTCAGAATAACATGTCATTGTGTACAGAGACAACATTTTCTTTATTTAGCTGGAGAAGGACCTTTAAGTTGCTTTTACTTCTATTTGTTATGAATGATAAGTGCTGTGAATATGGGCATACAAGTATAGTATCAATAGTAGCTTTAGATGAACAGTCAAAAGTAGAATTGCTTGACCACCTGGTCCATTTGTAAATATGTTGAGGAATCTCCATACTGCCTTCCACAATAGCTGCATTATTTATGTTCCTACCAACAGTGCACAAGGGTTCCAGCTCTACCATATCCTCACTAACACTTCCTATTTTGTTCTTGGATAGTGGCCATCATAACAGGTGTGATTATCTCCTTGAGCTTTTGATTTGTATTTCTTTGATGGTTAGTGATGTTGTTGAACATTCTTTTCATTCAAGTTTCAGGCATTTTTGTATCTTTGAAAAAAGATCTTTTTTTTACTTTATTTATTTTTGAGACATGGTCTTAGATTGTTGTTGCTTAGACTGGCCTGGAAATCCTTGGCTAGACCAATTCTCTTCCCTGAGCCTTCAGGAATCTACCACCATTCCTGTGGTTTGTCCATTTTTAAATTAGAGTACTTGGGGTTTTTAATTTTATAGCAGTTTCATATATTTTGGATGTTCATGTCTTATCAGTAATGTAGTTCACAAATATTTCCTCCCATTCTGTAGGTTATGTTTTCATCTTGCTGATTGATTCCTTTGCTTTTACTATCAAGGAGTTTTCAAATTGGATGTAGCTCCATTTGTCTGTTCTTGCTTTTGTTGCCCTGAGCGGTTTACACTTAAAGCTCAGATTTATCTGATCCTCAGAAGAGTAAAGACTACATTAAGAAAGTACATTCTATTGTTTAGGTTAAAAAAAAACTCTGGTGGTACTCCAGGGGACAAGAAATATGTCATTCAGTAGCCAAAAGATGATAGCTCCTACTTTCCTGTGAACAACCTGGTTTTACTTTGATGTTTCTTAATTATCATTGGGTTTAAAAGCATTCTAGGTGTTCTGCGTGATAACAGACACACTTCATGCCCTGAAGGGTGGAATTAAGTACCTAGAAATAATTGTTTTTGGTTTTATAAATACCTCAAAAGGAAAGGAAGAAAAAAATCATTATTGAGAAAATTTGTCTTCCTAGACATCTCGTCCTAACTAGAAAAACAGCAACAGAGATGAAACTAAAAATTACTTTATGATCTCTATATCCAAAATATCTGGTCTAGTTAAATTTTAAATAAATAACCATGTTGAGGTCTGTCATAGTATGTTTGGAAAAATAGTAGCTTGTTTTATAATCCACCTGGTGAATTTTTAAAGGAAGTAGAGAATCTTGAGAACAAGTCAAAGGTAACTTAGTGTGGAGGCCACTATGTTGTATTATTTTTGAATTACAAGGAATATTTGTTCTAGTAAAGTTCTTACTTACTATTTGTTTATGCTAACAAAAACTTATACTTCCATCAAAGAACTTTTTCTTTTCTACTGTTCTGATAGGCTAGTCATTGTCCGTTTTTGGCCTTTTGTCAGTTACTTGAGACAAAGGTTTCATCATAATTTGGCATCAACTATTAGCCAAAGGGAGAACTAGCCAAATTCATATTTGGAGAGTATTTTTCCCTCTCATAAGTGTTTGTATATGTAAACAATGATTAACCCAGTTTGAAATTTCACCTCATGATGTAGTTTGAGGACTTAAGTTTTTCCCCTTTGAATATTTGAGGTACCATTTAAGTTGTATGTTTTTTGTTATATATAAATTTCTCATTTTTTCTGTGATAATGGGAAATGATACCAGGTAATAATTATTCTCCCATTGAGCCACATCTTTATAACAAATACATAAATTTTATTATGTTAAATTATATATATTTCTCATGTTCGTAAAAAATATTTTCTGAACTGGATGATGTAGCTCATGTTATAATCCTAGTTACTCAAGAGGCTGAAATCTGAGGATCACTGTTTAAAGCCATTTGGGGCAGGAACATCTATGAGACTCTTATCTCCCAATTAGCCACGAAAAACTAGAATGGAACTGTGGCTCAACTGGTAAAGCTCTAGCCTTGAGCACAAAAACTCATGGAATGTGCCCAGGACCCTAGTGGCAAAAAAAAAAAAAAGAAAGAAAGAAAGAAAAGAAAAGAGAAAGCATCTATGAGAAACTAGTAGTTTAGACCTTCCTCATGGAGTTAGGATAGAAGGCAGAATTGTACTGTTACTGAATACTATACTATAAGGGTAGGAGGGGGAAGGTTTTGGCATTGATGTATTTTGACACTGCAATATAAGTAATGCTTAGGACTTGGCTTTGTAGTATTAGATGTACTTATGCATGTTTTAGACTAAGAGTAGTATTTGTTGAAATTTGTGTTAGTATTATTTTTTGAAGTCAATATATCTTTATTTAATCATTTTCACATGTTGTGATTCCTTCACTGTGTATCATGGTGAAGTTTAAAATTTCTCTTGAAATCTAGTATATCCCTTTTTGAAAGAAATGATTTAAGCCACACCACATTGCTCAGGAGGCTGAGATCTGAGGATTGATTGACATGTCCAGTTTACCAACAAAAAATTGGAACTCAAGTGGGAAAGCACCAAGTCCAGAGTTCAGTCTCTAGTACTAGCACTGTTTTAGAATTATTATCTAATTGCATTTCCAAAGTAATGATCTACTAATATTATAAATCTTTAACAACACTGGTTAGGTTTTAATTATCTTTTTCAGTACAGGGGCCTTGTACTTGTTAGACAAGTGCTCACCTCTTGAGTCAAGTAGTAGATCCTCCTACCTAAAATTCTAGTGCAGTCTTCTTACCTATTCCTCCTCTGTAGCTGATATTACTGATGTGAACTATCATACCCAGCTAGTTTGTTGAATGAGGTCTTCGTAACTTTTTGTCAAGGCTGGCCTCAAACCATGATCCTACCTATGTCTGCCTTTTAATGTCCAGAATTACAGGCCTGAAACATTACTTCTGGATCCCCAAAGTATTCTTTTAGATAGAACATGGCTAACTTTTTTTTGCTTAGGTTAGCCTCAAACTGATTTTTTTTCTTTACTTTCCGAACATCTGGAGTTACAAGTGTAAGCTACCATGCCCAGCCCTTTAGTCAGGTTTTAATGTTCATGTTGTATGTTTCGTGTAAGTGTATGTCTTCCAAAGTGTAATACAATTTTAGTTTATTTTAGAATGTAACAGTTTGAATTTTTAATGTCATATAGGACACTTATCTGTTATAGGTGCTGTAGATGACGTAGAAGCAATGACCCCAATAAAAAGCATTACTTGGGATGTTCCTATTGATTTTTTTTTTTTTTTTTTTTTGCTCTGGCTGGATGACAGGTACACATCAATACACCTGGCTTTTTTCTGTTGAGGTGTGAAGTCTTGTGAACTTTTTGGCCTGTGTTGGCCTGGAACTGGGATTCTCTCAATCTCAGTCTCGTAGCTGTGGTGACAGGAGCGTATGCTGCAGTGACGAGCTATTGATTGAGATGCCATCTTTAGCTTCAGACTGCCATCTTCTCAACTGCTACTTCTCCAGTTTGGATTACAACTGTGAGCCATAATGCCTGGCTCATAAGCTTAGTAGAATGGCTGTAGTCTGAGGTCTGGCACTGGCCTTCATATTCCTAGGAACATAATTTTATCAAAAAAATTTTGGAAGACACCACCACTTCAGAGCTCATTCATTTCATGGGGATTACAGGTACACAAATACACACCTGTGCCTGTGTGTCATAAGAACATGTATATATCTGCTCATCCTTTGAAGGAGAAACTGTGTACTTGTATTATATAGAGAGCACATTCTTTCATTTGAAGCCAAATTTAAGTGGGTATCAAATTATAGTTGAAATATTGCTCATTATAAGTTTGGAATCTGAGCTGAGAACATTGAATGGAATGGGGGTCTTGAGGCACCCCATCCTATAGGGAAAACCTTCAGATACCTCAGGTATTTCCAGTGCACACTCTTCTTCTGGGCTGTGCTTGGAAGAGCACCAACATTTACTACTCTTCCTTTTTGATTTTTCTATTTCTCAACTTCCTTTCTGTTTGACGAACTCCTTTTTCTTTAGACATGCTAATATTCTCATGCAGATATTAGTCTACTGTCCTGGGAACTACTTGTTAAGGTGACTTTGCTTCTTTTATGGATGTGATACAGATGTCTATCTCCATTTTACTCAATTTTAAATCTCTTAAAGGATACCTCATGCTACTGCTAATATGTAACATGGTTTGTGTGTGAGTAGTGAAAATAGTGGGAGACTATAGGAAAAAACAGTTCTGGGAGAGAAGGTTATTCATGGTTTAAGCAAAAACAAAAACAAGACTTTGCCTCTAGTTGTTAAATGGCAAGTTTCCATTGTGCAGTATATTGTAGGAAAATACCTTTATATTTGGCTTCATACATAGGTGAAATAAACTGTTTTATGGGGCAGGGTGTTGTAAAGTCCCTTACCTGGTACAATTTGATACACACTGATTATAGAAAACGAAGTAGGGTGGTTTAATCTGTGCGTGCCTTTTGATGTGACAGAAAAGTGCATTCAGCTTCTCTTTCTCTATTTTTAAATATTTTTATTATCTTTAAGTTGTCCATGGAGTGGTATCTGGGCTGATTGCATATCTTGGCTATGGTAAATAGTGCTGCAATGAACATGATTGTTGCCTTGTTTGTGCTCTATTGGATAAATGCACAGGAGTAGAATTGCTGGATTATAGGGTAGTTCTATATTTAGTTTTTGAGAACCCTCCATGTTGCTTTTCAGAGTGCTTGAATCCAACAGTGTAATAGGGTTCCCTTTTAGTCACGTCCACAGCAGCATTTTCTATTATTAGTTTTCTTGATAATACCCATTCTAACTGTGGTGAGGTGGAATTTCAGTGTTGTTTTGATTTACATTTCCTTTATGGCCAGAAATGTTGAGCATTTCTTCATGTGTGTATTGGCCATTTTTACTTCTTTCAAGTGCATTCAGATTTTCTTTTCCATTATAGTAGGGATAAGACTGGATATTAAAGATTCTTAACAATATTTTACATCATGTTTTGTTCCTTATCTATGTAATATATTATTTTGTGATTGCCAGAAAGGTAAAAAAAATGTTAAAGCTACACTTTTGATCAGTTCTACGATAATTAATTACTTTTTTAATGCTCACATTTTGTTCCTTATAAAACACTTTACTATCAAGAAGAATTACACAAAGGTAAATGTATAAGGCTTTTAAGATCCTCTTGACACCATCCAGAAATAGTGAAGGTGGTGGAGCCACCTGTTACTGTGGTTTCTTTGCCTTAGATCTAGTCTTGCTTCTCATCCACATTCATGTTCATAGGCCTCATGTCAGTTTCTGAGTAGAATTAGTACAAGGCTCTAATGTGAGAATCATTTAAGCCTACAGACTTCATCATATTCCAGAATACTTAATTTGAAGGGTGCCTGAACAGAAAATAAAAGAGGTGATGGTAGAGAGAATGAGGAAATTGCGCAGAAAATATGAAACACCAGCAGAACAAAATCAGACATTAAGAGGCTGAGTTCAGTGGTTGAGCTGGCTGCTTGGTGTGAACCAGGGCTTGGATTCAATCCTCAGCACGAAAAAAAAAAGCAAAAACATGTCTCATAACTGGAAAAAAAGGATAATTAAAGTTAGATATATTTTATGTGCTACTGTAACTTATTTTTCAGGTTCTCCCCTTCCTGTTTTCTTTTGTTCTCCTTATTTACTGTAGAGCAAGTCCTACCACCCACTTACCACTCTTACTGCTATGGTTACACTACTGGCAAACACCACTGGTCTGGTCCTTCACTCTTGCCTCTCTGCTTGCCCATATGCCCAAGCTCATCACTTTAATCATCTTCCACTGACTATGGGTGTGTGTGTGTGTGTGTGTGTGTGTGTGTGTGTGTGTGTGTGTGTGTGTGTGTGTGTGGTACTGAGGTTTGAACTTGGGCCAGGGTACTGTTCGTCAGCGAGTGAAGAGTGAATGAATTCATGTACTTACCTATGCTTGTCCTTGTGTGACCCTAAACTGATTTTTCTGTTGAGGTTATTTCATAGAGGGAAATTTGTGGCATCTGTTGCACTTTTCTGTTCTGCTTATATTTGGCAGAGTTGGAATAGTAGGTTCCAAGATAATTTCATATGAAAAGCTTAATTGGTTGATTTAAGTTAATTTTGTTGAAATATAATTCACATACTATCCTATCAAATGCTGTGACCAAGTTTTTATCATTTTGTAATAACAAAGACAGTTTTGAAGATATAGAGAAGAGATGATACGTGTAGATTTGGAAGGAAGTCTAGTCATGTACTAATTCATTATATAATATTTGAAGAACTTAATAGGATGTTGGCAAGATTCATACACTTGAATGAACCATTGCAGTAATTAATATACTAATAAATACATTAATGAAACCTGAGGACCACAAGTAAGCAGATATAAGAATTATTATTAACAAATCGTTCCCTAGCTCATACAGTTATGATGACATCCTTTAAAGTACTTTTGGATCTCTTCTGTTTAAAATTGGCTTCCAAATGTCTGTGTCTAATTCTTCTCAGTCTCTTCATGGTAGCAAATTTTCCATGACATAAATACTGGTTTCTTTGAATCATGCAAAAGCCTGATGAACTTGGTGAGTGATAAAACCAGATCTACTGATAAAAGATGCAAAAAAGTAAAATAAAAATTTTCATATATAGTTTATAAATTGGCTCTACAAACAGTTACAAATGATGAATTCTAGAAATATTTTGAACAGTGGTAGTGATTTTGGAAAAAGTGTAGTGTCCTGAGCTGACAATTTTAACATTTCGATTCTTTTCTTCCTATCAGTCCATAAAAATTCACTTAGGTGTGTAAGAATTGGTGTAAAATTTTATGCATGTATAGATTCAAACATACATGCATATACACATGCAAGCATACAGACATTCTCTCACTGACCAGGTTACATTTTATAGTCTTATAAAGACAGCTCTATGTAGTAAGTACCTGATAAATGTGCTTTGGGGTAGATTTTGTAGTTCTGGGTAAATTATCAAGTCATAGCCTGAAAAGGCTTCTGAAGGCAAGGGACATCAAGAACAGTTTTAACCAAAATGTGTGATTTTATGACATTAAACTAATTTGTGCAATAAGGCTGGAAATAAGAGAGATTGATACATAAACCTATATTGTATATTTTCTCATAGTTTAGCAAATCTATTGTGTAGAGACAAGTACTAATGACATTAGAAAAGTGAACACTTTTTTACAAATTTGCTCAGATAACTATTTCTGAGGTAGCCTTATTTGTATTGATATTTGACGAAAGTTGAAGGAAAAAATAGTTGTTCGTGGAGAGTACGAGTTTATTATTTCTGTTTTAAGAATTTGTGCTGAACTGTTGTTACAAGTTGGAGTTCAGAAGAACACTTAATTGCTATCAGTGATTTCCTGAATCTAAGAAAAGCACTATTAGTGTTGTCTTGGTAAAGTCTGTGTGGTTGAACTGCATCGCAGCTCATTTTGCAACCATTTCCCAGAGTATAAAATTTTACTTTTGCATGAAATCTCTGGATCTTGGAATAATTTTATTGTTAAAAGCATAAGAAATGATTTTGAAAATTTAATCTGATTTTTTGAAGTCATGTGCTTTCTAGACAGTTTGTATATGATTTTTGAGTTCAAGAAGTAAAGAGGAGTAAAATTCATTTAACTCTAGAAAGATTATTGTATAAATGTTTGTCTGAATCTGGGAAGGGAAAGGGAACATCAAAATGGTGAGACAAAGGGCAAACCAATGCAGCAGCAATACTTACAAGACAATATGTTATAAACCAATTGTACCACTGGGGGGGTGGGCACAGGGGGTTGGAGAGGAGGGTAGGTGGGAGAAAAATGAGGGAGGAGGCAACAAGTTCGACAAGAAATGTACTCACTACCTTACATACATATGTAATTGTAACCCCTCTGTACATCACCTTGAGAATAAAAATCTAAAAAATATTAATTTTAGATTCACTCCTACATTCCTTCCAAGGTTCTCAGAAATTTTTGACTTTTCTGACTTGAAAACTCTTCAAACATCTGTGTGGTAGGAGTGGGACCAACTTTTCTTACATTACCTGTGATCTGTGACTTGTTTTCTTTTAGCCCAATCAAGCCTGATTGGCTATGATTCTAGGCTTTCTACAGAATTCTGTGAAGGAAGAGAGGACTCAGCAGGCTTGTTGTAAGGGGGTAGGCTCTACTGGACCAAAACTCTTGGGCATAATTAATAATGTCTGAAGGGACCGCGTGTGCTGTCTTCATGGACCATTTGGCCTATAAGATAGGATTTGGTTCATAATTCATTGCCATGTGCTGTAACTCCTGTAGGGAGTATAAGGTCTAACTGCTTTGTGTTGAATAGGATCTGATGGTTTATCTTGTTCCAGGGTGGATTATTGTACTGGAGAATGCACTTAATTACAAGCTTTATGTTTCCAACACCTATTCACAATACTTCCTCTTCACTACACTTGACATCATGGATGGAATTTCATTTGTAGATTGAGGATAGCATTATATATTTTTTTGGAGACAGAGGCTTGTCAGATTGTAAATCTTTCTATTTAGGGTGCCATTTCTTCACCTTGATATTTTGGACCTTTATATTTAAAAACAAGCTTTTAATCACCACTTTCTCAGAAAAAAGAAATTTATATTTCATTAGATCCTAAGAAAAAAAGACCACCTTTTTGTATAGGATGCCTTAATAAGACATAGTTTCATGTATTTTTAAGTTTTTAAAATTGTTATTATGAAGGTGATGTACTGAGAGGTGTTAGAGTTACCTGAGTCTGGTGATGAGTACATTTCTTTTTAAACAATGTCACCCCTTTCCTCTTGTATTTTTATAAGTTAATGTATCATGGGTTTCATTTATGTATTCTGACTGAACTAAGACTTTTTTTCTTTATTGTCAAAGTGAAGTACAGAGGGGTTTCAGTTTTATACGTAAGGCAGTGAATACATTTCTTGTCCAACTTGTTACCTCCTTCCTCATTTTTCCCTGCCTTCCCCTTCCCCATTTCCCTCTTCCCCCATGAGTTGTACAGATGGTTTATACCATATAGTTTTGTAAGTATTGCTGTTGCATTGGTTTGTCTTTTTATCCTTTGTCTCTCCATTTTGGTATTCCCTTTCCCTTCCCTAGTTCCAATACACTTATATGCAATATCCAGGGTACTAAAATCAGTTACAGTGATATCAGGGCTAAAACCACGGGAAAGAAATATGAAAAAAAAAGTTACAGTTTCACATGGCATGTAGAGAATAACAACAACAATGATACACCACTTGTTCCCATAACTTGAAGAAGTTCATTTTGCTTAACATCATGTTATGTGTTCATATGTGCACAGCTATTGAGCTATTGTGATCTTCTATTAGGTCTATCCACGTGTACTAATTATTCCCAATGAGGGAAACCATAGAGTCCATGTTTCTTTGGGTCTGGCTCACTTCACTAAGTTATTTTTTCCAACTCCTTCATTTCCTTATGAATGGGGCAATGTCATTCTTTCTGATAGAGGCATAGAATTCCATTTTGTATATATGTTCCACATTTTCTTGATCCACTCATCTACTGAGGGGCATCTGGGTTGGTTCCATATTTTGGCTATGACAATTTGTGCTGTGATGAACATAAAAGGGAAATGTTGGAATATTTCTGGTTTCAGTCTTTGGAAATTGAACACAGAGGTTTCTTAAGAAATTTCTATTTTCTTATGGATATATGTAATCTATCTCTCCAGCTTCCTGAATGTGCCCTTTATATGAGCTGAATCATACCAATCAACTATTTGTATACTTCATGATATTCTAGATTTTTAGATATATTTTTAATATTTTTCATCTCTTATTTTGTCAGTGAAAAAATTATTTTAATGAACATACATGAGATAATAGTTTCTTATTTTAATAACTAAGTAGCTTTTATCTTGGAGCACTTTGATATATCCAGACACATTTTTACATAGCAAAATTATATTGTTTTCTGTACTTTAGTTTTAGGATTTAATATTTTATTCTTGATTTAAAAATACCTGTGACTAGAACTATTAAAATGTGTTTGGACAGAGCACAGTTTCTTTGGAAAGTTATTTTACTCTTTAACTAAATGAATTTTATAAAGTCAACTCCTTTATATGTAAAGTAGGCTCAACGAGAGTTAATTCCCCCTGAAAAATCTTTAAAGAGATGTTTAAACAAATCAAAATATACTTATAACTTAAAAGAAATAATTTGATGTGGCAAGTTAAAAAAAAGACACATACATACACTCTATAACCCTTCTTTGAGTCTTTGGTTTAAGGACTCTGTCATATTATGCCAAAAACTTTGTTCTAAGCTGCGAATGTGTTGAAACATGTATGCCTGTCCTAGTGTCATAACTAATTATATCTCTTATATGCTTACTTCTAGTAATTGGAAAGTAGACCTACCGCAGCATGCATTTTTAGCATTTAGTTTTATATGGAGGTCCTATTACAGAAATCAGGCACCTTGAAACTATGAACAGATATACTATTTAAAATATATCACCTTCTTAATGTTTTGCACTTGCAGGTCAAAAGAGTTTTAGTTGTGCTTCAGAGTGCATCTATTTTTATTGGTAATTAGACACAGATATTGACATGGTAGTTGTGACTGAGATATTTCATCTGTGAATTGAAATTTATGATGAAGTAATGTGATAGCAAAATTGTATAGGATTTATTTTTACTCAAGATTTTCGAAAGGCTGTGGCTTGTAAATCTAGTTCTTTGTGGGATTTTTTTTTTTTTTTTTTTTTTTTTGGTCAGCTGTGGGACTTGAACTCCGGGCCTGTGCCCTGACCATGAGCTCTTTTGCCCAAGGCTAGCACTCTGTCACATGAGCCACAGCATCACTGTAAATTTGTTATTTGGTCACTTAATCTTCAGAATTGTTCTTAAAACACTGGAGCTTGTTCTGTGAAAACACATTGAGTAGAATTTTTATGGACATTCAGAAATTCTGCCTTGGACATTCTTGTAGCAAACAATTTGTTATATGTACCAGCATGTATGAAAATATGTGGTCCTTGTTCATGCCTGCTAAAAGAGAACTTTACCAGTCCTTAGTGTTGAGCTGCAGCCTTGTGGAAATTAAAGTCTTAGGACTGGAAGCAGTTAATGCTGGTGAGAGATTGTGGTATTTAGCATCGTTCTGTGTTGTGTGATTTTGTTCTGGGAACTTAAGGGATTCTAGTCAGAACTTGGAAAAGAATAGAACATAGAATTAGTGGCAATTAAATATTTTTAAAGTGAGAAATAATGACTTACTAATAAATAGGCCTTTTTTGGCTTTGCTTAAAGAAATAGTGAAAAGATACTGTGATTGATAATTGTTTAAAATTTAATAATGAAAATCCTGGATTCTCTTTTATTCTTTTGCTGTAGTTAAAACTCTTCACTATGGTTTTGAACACAACTCTACCTTTATGAATTTTATATTGTGTTTTCTGTTGTTTTATTTATTTTTTTTAATTAAAATGTTTGCTTTTAAAATGTGCATTGTTTCTGTCATACGGTAAATCAAGTATACAAAGCATCGAACTTGAGTGTTTAGAATTTGGATTTCAATTTTTGATATGATTTCTATCTTTTGAAAGCTGAACTCAGGGTGGTTTCTAATCAGTATCTTATGACTTGTTACATTCAAAAGTTACATATCAAAGCTATCTAACTTGAAGATTTAATTGTCAAAGCAGATGTTAAATAACGAAAAGGGTCTTACTATTTTAAAATGACTATTTTTCTTAGTGACATCAGTCAAATGAGTGCAGATGTATTTTGTTTTATGAACAAACATTGGTAGGGGAAATCAGAATTTGCATCTGTTAGGCCACATAAGAGGAAGGGTTATTTCAAAATAATGGAGCATCCTGGCAGCATATTAGAGGATTGGCTCCCAGCCTCCTTGATAAGAGCAGCTTCTCACTTGTCAGTGGACTGAAATCTGTAGGTGTAGGAGGTGTTAAGGCTTGTTTGGATTTTGAACTAGGGGTGCTACTACCTCCACAGGGTATTTGGAAATCTTAAGGAGGTGTTTTGCTTGTCACAAATGACTGAATTGGGAAAGTCTGCTGTTTAGTAGGCCTAATTGCATCGTATTCAGTAGTGGGTTGGTCTGCCAGCCAGCCTATCAATACAAACTAGGAATCACTGGATAGTTATTGAAATACGAAATAAAGGGGGAGGCGGGGAGTATAAAAATAGGATGTAGTTCTCCCACAGAACTCCTGCTTCACAACACTTTTAAAGAGAATTTTTGAGTGCATAAGTAATTGTAACTTCACAAGTGGAATTTCAAATTTTGCCTCAGTATTGTTATTTGCTTTCCCCTGTCGAATATGGAAAGTGTCGAATTTATATCTATAGGAACTAATTCGCAAGCTGTGGTGCCAGTTTCTAAGTGAGTTTTCTTTCATTGGTTTAGCATACCCCACATTGTACAAGATATAAAAGTGCAGTATAGGCTTATATGTTAAAATAAATAAAGTAAGTCAAAACAGCCTGCAAACTTAAAAAATATGTATTGAATAATGTTTGCAGATGAAAGTTTAGTAAGTACATCTTGGGCAGTGGGTAGCCATCATGAATGCATATCTTTTTGTCGATCTTTTATTTTGAAGTGTTTTATTGTTTTGACACATTTTATGTTTTCCTTCTTTAAAACATTTTCAAACTTTGTATTTTTCGTTTCAGAACAGATACAGTAAACACTTCAGTGAGGTAAACCAGTCAGGGATCATAAGGATTTCATTGTTATCTTAAATGACAGATACACACCTAATGACCTGGACTTAATTAGCTTTTGATAAGATAATTTGAAATGTGACTATACTGTTTAGGCAAAATTAATATGGGTGTTCTGAGGAACAGTCAGTTGCAATTGCTATTTCCTTGCCATTTTTGCAGATGTTTCTAAATATTTATAGTGTGTCAGGAAGCAGTATTAAGTAGTATACGACACAAAGCATCTGAGTCACAAAGGCCTGAGTTTGAATCCCAATTTGTGGGAAATTTGATAAAGGCCAGAATTCCATTAAGCATTAATTTTCAGTATGATGGTAATAACAGCCATTGCTTAGGATTGGAACAAGAATCAGTTAAGATGTAGTTTGGGTAAGGATCAGTATAGTGTCTCAAATAAAATAAACTCAATCAGATGTCTTCAAGGTTTATTTATGGGTTTAAAAAAGCACTTTATAATCCTGAGATGGCCACAAAGTTATATGTCACCTGTTCTTACTTGTCAATATGGTCCATTTGTTATTTCTGCTTGCAAAGTAGGGTGTTTAAATGAATTGGATGAACAACAAAAATACAAATTGTCCTAGTTGTGTCTACAGCGGTGGAACTGGTAGTGGTTCCATTTTTAAAAAGCTGATTTCTTTAAATAGTAGTTACTGTGTACAGTTATGCCTGTCTGTTGTGGAGAACTACGATGTTTTATGGTATTTAAAAAGTAATAAGGAAATTGTTCAATGGGAGAATATACATGTATGTGGTAACACTTCTCTGATGAGCAGTCTTAGCTCATTTAAAAATAGAACTGGGGGCTGGGGATATAGCCTAGTGGCAAGAGTGCCTGCCTCGGATACACGAGGCCCTAGGTTCGATTCCCCAACACCACATATACAGAAAACGGCCAGAAGCGGCGCTGTGGCTCAAGTGGCAGAGTGCTAGCCTTGAGCGGGAAGAAGCCAGGGACGGTGCTCGGGCCCTGAGTCAAGACCCAGGACTGGCCAAAAAATAAAAAATAAAAAATAAATAAAAAATAAAATAAAATAAAAATAAAAATAGAACTGAATTAAATGTGATTTAAGTATTTATTTGTTGTTAGATTCATAAGCATTATTGCATGTAGTTTCTGTGGCTGGAGACAAGCCTAAGCAATGCCGGCTTTCTTTAGTCACTTGACCTGGTCATTCTTTCTAGCTTTTGGTACCTCTTACTATGTAAATTCTTTAGTTTTAGTGTTTGCCACAAATGTTCCTGTTTGAAAAAATATGAGCATTACAATATTTTACCATCATGACTTTAAAGATTTATCTCTTTTTTTCTCTTTGCTAGTACCAGAGTTTGAGATATGCACCTCTTCCTGGGCTTCCTCACGTACAGCTGACACTCGGTCACTTGAGTCACGCCTCCAGTCCTTTTTTTGTTTTTGCTAGTTAATTGAAGATAGAGTCTTGGGGATTTTTTTGCTCAGGCTGGCTTCAAACCATATCTGTAGCTCTTGCCTCCCAAGTAGCAAGGGTTACAAGAGCCGCTGGCTCTTGGCTAAAAATTATTATTCTACTTGTTTTAAAATAATGTGAATACTTCTGAACAGAAGTGATAGCAAGTTGTAGAGTGGACTTTTGCATGACAGCTCATGGTGTAAGAAGAAAACTAAGGAACTAACTCTTTTATGCCAGGGATATTGAAATTCTCTAAAAGAAAAATGAAGTGGGGTTTATGTGGCTGCCAAAATGAGGTTGCAAAGAAGATAAATGATTAAAACACAGTCTTTTAGGAATGGTAAGAAATCAGGTATATGTGATGAACATTTCAGATAGGTTTTGTGTGTTATGGACAAAAAAATCTGGCTTTTTTCCACCCCAGATTGTAACTGACTTGCTGTTTGGAACTTGTGTAGCACTTTTTATCTTAAAGATGGAAAACTGTTTTCATCTTTCAGGCAATATTGATGGATTGGGTAATGGTTACTTGAGAAAGGAATTTTGAGACTACTCTGGGACATTGAGAAAGAGTTCTGGGGAATAGCACAGAACTTTCTCATCTCTACATAGGAGTGGTGGTGCTTGTATGTTTCAGGTATGCACCACATCTTTTGACTAGTCAATATGTAAATTCTTTCTAATTCACGTTGTACATTAGAAACTGCATTTTTCTTGCGTGTAGGATCTGGTGAATCTTACTTATCAGCCTTAGTATTTTTGAGAGAAACAGGCTAGATGCTTAACAGAGAGGTACATCTTGATGGCATATAGAAGGAACAAGATGGTAGCTGCCAGAGCTCAAGGCTGCACAGCATGGTATAAGCAGACTCATGTAGGGATCCTTTGTAACCTTTAGATCTGCGTGAATTAGACTGGATAAATCACTTCATCTAAAGAACCACAGCTAATTAAGTGTTTCTTGTTGCTTAATATTTCCTGTAGGGAATTTATTTCTATTCTTGGGTACCATTCAAAATGTAGTTGTATTTTGGGCAGTATTTTAGTATCACATGGATAATAGGTATGAAAAAGGGTTATGGCATCTGCCTTTCACTCTATCAATACCTAATATACTGCAAGCAGGCCATTAAATGATGAAGAGCCCTAGTAATTAATGCTAGTTATGATTGTTTCAGCAGTAAAAACAAATAAGATTGCTCTCAGATGCATATAATATGTAAAGACTATTGGGGAATTATTGCTTAACTTTAAGGAAAAGGATCCTTAAGTTTCCAGATTTAATCTCCTGTGTTGGAAACTCCTCATTTTAATGACTTATTTATCAGTCTTTTGTACTAGAAGGTCTTGTAAAGAGCTAACTTATGTTAGTGCAACTCTACTGACTAGTGAAATTACTAGCTTTCCTTCATGTGTGTTCCTTAGAAATTATAAGTAGCAACCACATTTGCAATGCATAGTTTAGTACAATAGCATTTTGTCTTCAAATTATTTGAATTTGTCTCATTGGTCATTAAGATTGCTCCATTGGCAGGACTCATTTATGTATTGGAATCACAAAGCCTAACATAATCTTGGTATATGATACATATTCCATAAATATTGAATTACTAGTTGAAATACTGTTTTACCTAAGAGCAATTTTGAACTACCCTGGTGATGAAGATCAGGTGAAGTGCCTACTTAGACATCTTAAGTTGGAAAATCAGAAATAAAGTTTGATTTTTCTACCCTTTAATTCATACATGCAACCATAATATGTTCTCTGGTGATGAGGATTTTTGTTTTGGTTGTACTGTGGTTTGAATTCAGGAATTCATGCTTGCTCACAGGCACTGTGCTACTCGAACCATAACTCCAGTCTTGCTTTTTGCAGGTTAATTATAGATGAAAGTTTATATACTTTTCTGCTCATCTGGCTTTGTACAGTGATCTTTCAGATCTCAGCCTCTTGAATAATTAGGATTGCAGGAGTAAGCCTCTAGTGCTGGGATTTATTGGTTATTTTTAGTGTCTATATTAAACATAGGGCATAATTGGTTATTTTTTTTAATAGCGTAATAGAGGCTCACTCTCTGCTCAGGCTGGCCTGAGCTGCCAACCTCCCACCTGTGCATGTGGGTGAAAAATGCTTGCCCTGCACCCAGTCATTGGTTGAGATGAAGTCTCATAAACTTTTATGCCCAGCCTGGTTTTGTAGATTTCTGCTCCCAGTGTGGTGATTTCTTTGCCTTCTTTTTGCTCTAGAAGTCTGTCTAGAATTGTTCTGTCAGAATTCTGGGCATGAAAAATAAATCCCAATTTTATCTAAAAATATTAAGTAGGTTGACACTTGTGTATAATGTAAATATAGTATTATGTGGGCCTAGTTTAAGTAGACCAAAACCATCTGGTGTTTTAACTCTCCAAATTATATAGCCACAAAGGTTAGTAGGGGATCTTGTTAGGGTTTGGCGTCTGAATAATCTGCTATCTTCTACTGTTAGTGTTAGTGCTCTATGAACTATAAAATATAGAAACATAACAGAAGTAGAAGATTTGTGCCTTTTGAGTGTTTTTAATGTTGAGGTAGTGGTGAGTGTAGTAGAGTGCAGTTCCTAAGACAGGATAGTTGAGGCTCTGATGTTCTGATTCCTCATCTTTGCATTGACATAAGTAAACTTGTCTTGAATGCATCAACACTAAGAGCTATATAGTCTGTTACCTTCTTGGAAGATCAATGTGATAATTGTTGAAAGACTACAATTCTGAAGGCTCATTTATCTGTTGCTGCAAGTATCTCTCAAGGACTTTGGGGCTGCCTATGGGAAGTAGTCAGCAGTGCCCCAAGGACATTCTGAGAGTCTGGTAGAATTATGGCTACTAAGATGATATTTCCTAATGTTTCAATTTTTAGCTATGAGGACAAGAAAGCAAAAACTTGAAAATGTTTTATTACTTTTCTCTACTTAAAAGTGTTTATTTAGAATTTATCTATAGTATCTTCTACTTTATACACTAATAGAATGGGGAAGAAATTTATGGAATGTAAAGTTTTTTTGGCAGAACCAAAATGCTTTAACATGTGTTGAACCAGGTGTGTAAGCTGAATAGTTTTTAGACATGTAGTTATCACTGTTAACATAAGTGGTGTCTATCACTGGAAATAGTATGGATGCCTACCGGCCTTTTCTAAATTCTCTATAAACAGAGAAGTATATTTGCATATTTTTCTTTATCTCTTTTTTTCTTTGAATTTGGCTTCAATAACAGAGTAGAAGAAAAATGATTAGACAGTTGTACTTTATGGGATTTTTTTTCTTAGTCTTAATTTTAAAAGTGACTGGTTCAACATTTGGCTAGCAAAATATCCTTTTTTCCTCCTCCTCCTACTTCTCTTTCTTCCTATCTCTTTTTTCTCCTCTTTCTCCTCTTCTTTGTCATCACTATTATCATCATCACCACCAGCAGCAGCAGCAGCAGAAGCAGAAGCACTGGAGTTTGAATGTGCTTGTCTGATATGTGTTTTACCACTTAAGTCATGTTCCTAGCACCTTTTGCTTCCAAATAGGGTCTCGCCTTTTTCTACTGGGATGGCTTGAATGATACTCATCCTATTTATGCTTCCTGTATAGCCGAAATTTTTATTGGTTGTGATGCAGGTCTCAAACTTTTTGTTTAGGCTAGCCTCAAACTTCAATTCTCCTCATCTCAGCATCCAAGTAGCCAGATTTACAGGCTTTCTTTCATTCTTGAGGATTTTGGTGAGGGCTTATTAGGCATTATGTTCTTGAATTGGTTTTCTAGGATTTTTTTTTTTTTTTCTGGAAGGAAAAGCTTGGCAAAAGTTGAAAAGAAATCAAGGTTAGAGAGATTGCTTAGTGTTCATGGCCATATCATTTGGGACTCTGTTGAGTCAGCATATACATTTTTAGGTTTTTAAGAATATGTTACTAGGCTGGGAATGTAGCCTAGTGGTAGAGCGCTTGCCTAGTATGCATGAAGCCCTGGGTTCGATTCTTCAGCATCACATATACAGAAAAAGCTGGAAGTGGCGCTGTGGCTCAAGTAGTAGAGTGCTAGCCTTGAGCAAAAAGAAGCCAGGGACAAGGCCCTGATTTCAAGCCCACCACTGGCCAAAAAAAAAAAATGAAGAATATATTACTGATAGTCTATTATATTATATACATGTGTATATATGATATATATACATATATTTGTATATATGTGTGTATAGTATATACACATATATGTATATAAGGTATACGTATATGTATATAATGTATATACGTATATGTATATAATGTATATACATATATATTCATTTAACTCCCGCAAATGGTAATTGCTAACTGTAACTTTAAAATAATAATAACTCTATTCCTTTGTTCAGATCAGAAGAAATTGCTTTTGAAAGCAGGGCCATGAGGATACTGTGAATGACCACGTTCTCAGCCCACAAAGGAACGGAAATTATGTAGAGGAGGGAGCCATGCCTTTGGTCCCCTCAAATCCTAATCTGGGAACCATTATCAGGACCATCTTGCTGTGAGGTGCATTTATAGCTGAGAGGCAATTTCTAAAACTGCTAAGACCAATCCCTGTAGGGTTTTAGAGATTAAACTCACCACCTTGTGTTATAACCAGATGAAAATAATTATGTACTGCAGCCTGCTGAGTGGAGTGAAATAGATTTCCAGTGCCAGGATTCGTAACTAGGAAGGATGGGTGCTGCATTTTACTGAGGTCTCCCTAGCATTGAAAGCTTTATCCTATTAGGGTAAGTCACAAAACTGTAAGTCTAAGAAGAAAACAATACAACTTCACAACAACAAGTCTTACTAAACCTCTTCTAACTTAAATGTGGATTTCTTGGCAAGAGACTGAATTCACATATTTAGATTGTGATTAGAAATTGCTCATTCATATTTGTTTCCTGCCATATGTAGATGTTAAGTAAAAGTATTTTTTATAAGTACAAACGCAGTACAGGCCCAGTTTCTTTTTCTATGAATTAAGGTAGATTTTTAGCATCCATGAGGATATGGTTTCAAAGAGGCCCCATTTGAGGAAAAGCTGTGCATATTCAGGATTGGAGTTCAGGGGTATATTGCTGACATGACACATTTTTCTTGTACCACCACTTACCTTTTAGTTAAAGACATGCCACCTTTCAAAAGACCTCAGATTTTCTCTTTACCACTTCAATTAGACACATTCATTTTGACCTTGCCTTTTGGGCACCATTTACTTTTGAGGAGGCAGATTTTCACAATATTAAAAGAAATAACTCACTAGATCAAACCCTGATTTAGTAGACACAACTGAAGAGAATGTGGAACTGACTGAAAGCTTTTCTACATCTAGTGAGCTGAGTGATCCGTGGGGTGTGCAGGAATTAAAAAAACTGTTTTGGAATTTCTTTTGACTTTAAAAAAAATGTATTCTTACTTTTGGCCATGCTTGGTCAGAACCACATGTCATAAATCCATGAAGAAGGCAGCTTACTGAAGTATTTAACTCCGGGTTGTAAGTGTGAGGATCAAATGAATTGTTACATGTAGTATTTACAAACAATGCTTAGCAGAGAAGCTGATGTATTGAAAGTCAGTCTGACTGAAGTATCAAACTGTTTGACAACACAGAAAAAGCAAGCAGTGTCTGCTGATATTATGAAGTTGCTGTTACTGACATCTCATTCATATGCATTGTTTTCACATCTGTGCAGGGCTGTTGATCGTACTCAGTAATTTAGTTCTTTTGAACAACAGCATGAGTTTTTGATAGTAGTGTAATGAAGCCAAAATAAATGAAAGAGAGTCACTGACTAGTTTTGGGTGGTGGTGATAGTGGTCCTGGGGTTTGAACTCAAGACTTAGCACTTTTTCTACAACTTGAGCTGTATCACCAGCTGGTTTTTGTTGTTTGTTTTTTGTTTTTGCTCTATTTTCTCTTTCAGCTAGGTGATTGTTTTTTGCCTGGAGCTGGTCTGTGATCAGGGCCTGTGTGCCTGTGCCTCTGATGTTACTGGGATTATATGTACGCAGCACCACTCCTAGCTGGACTCTAATTTTCTTAAGTCACTCATGGGGGTTTGCGAAGACTTATATCAAGTAACACTGAATTCTGTGCAAGACAGACACACAAAAGTGAGAATTGTAGGATTACCAGTGTCTCATTTAAAAACAAAATTGACCTTGGAAATGGGCACCTATTCCATGTAGCACTATTTTTGATTTTTTTTTTTTTTTTTTTTTGGCCAGTCCTAGGTCGTGAACTCAGGGCCTGAGCACTGTCCCTGGCTTCTTTTTTTTTTTTTTCTCAAGGTTAGCACTCTGCCACTTGAGCCACAGCTCCACTTCTGGCCATTTTCTGTATATGTGGTGCTGAGGAATCGAACCCAGGGCCTCATGTATACGAGGCAAGCACTCTTGCCACTAGGCCATATCCCCGGCCCACTATTTTTGATTTTTAAATCCATGTATTTTAAAACTTCCCTGAGGGCTTATTTTTAAAAATAGGACAGATATTATACTAACACCTCTGGTGTTTAGTGATTGGGGATTAAAAATCAAAACAAAAAGCCATGTGAACCCCTTTTACCCTCAGGGAGTTTAGAAACACAGGAGGAGACATATCCTTTAGATGATCAGGCAGTCTGGTAAAATGGGGATTGTAACAGTTAAGAGTACACACATTGGCTTCCAGGAATGTCTTCTGAATTCTCAAAGGAAGATACTGGGGAAGACAGTGGGGGGTGGTGGTGGTGGAGGGAGTAACACTGTTTGAAAAGAAATGTACTCATTACCTTACTTATATAACTAACCCCCACTGTACATCACCTTTACAATAAAGAAAACAAAAGTTCAAGACAGTAAACAATAAAAAGAATGAATGGGCTGTAAGAAGATAGAATTGTCTAAGGTTAGGCAGCTGATAAGTACCTGACTTAGTCTGACACAAAGCTTTGTATTTTTTTCCGCAACTTCCACTCCTTGTAAGTATTGTGAGGAAAAGAATAAAGTGGCAACACAGGTTTTAGAAGCATTGATTGAATTTTGGAATGTTTGTAATAAATGAACATTGACACAAGTGAACTTGGAACAATCTGTAAATTTATACCATCAAATTCTTCATTTGTGTAGTGCAACTGAATAGTGGAAGTTAAATACTACAAATATCAATGTTATTTTGCTTTAAGGAATGTTTGAAACTGGTGACAAACTTTGGTGCTTTTTCCTTCCCTTTCCCTCCCTCTCTCCCTCCCTCCCTCCCTCCCTCCCTCCCTCCCTCCCTCCCTCCCTCCCTCCCTCCCTCCCTCCCTCCCTCCCTTCCTTTTTCCTCCCTTCTTCCCTTCTTACCCCCTCCCTCCTCTCTCTGTCTCTCTTTTTGGTAGAGCTGGGAGTCAGCTAAACAAGTGTTCTACCAACCTAACTATATCCCCAGCCCCAGTCAAACTTGTTTTGAACTTCCCAATTTGCTAAATTGTGTATTATTCAGAATCTCAAAATATAAATCAAGGATCATCAAACATAGTATCAGGCCAGGGAAGATTTCTCTGAATTGTAAAAGGATGAGGAGAAATCGGTGTTGAGTCAAGGTAAAGTGGAAGGCACTGGGTATTGTAAAAACAGGTAATCTCTGAGATGGAAAGGAATTGTATGGACTAAAAGCCACTGTGGTGATACAGAGAGAATACAATGAACTAAGGCTGGTGAGCTGAAGGTAGACCATGGTTAGGGATGAACTTGTAGTTCTTGTTAAATGGGAGTTGATTGAAAGTTTTAAGCAGTATTGAGATCTCTTTTAGAGCCAGAGATAAACAATCAGTTAGTTCTAGCATGTTAAGGTCCCATGATGGGCCTGGAGGGCACAATAACATTGAACAAAACCGTAGTGAAAAAAATTGCTCTTTGTGTTTGGTGGAATAAAGATACAGGAACAATAAATGAATATTGTTAGCAACCACTACTACTCTGAGGCTAATGACTCCAGAGTGATTAGTTTCTTAATCTTAGTTTTTTGCCCTCTTTCTTCTTGGCATTTCACTGCTTGGAGTAACTTTCAAGAAACAGAAAAAAGAATGAAGTTCAAACTCAAATGGGTATTTTCTTCCCTTTTTAACAATCTTGGCAAAAGTGCTTATAGAGACAGAAGGTTGAAATTGTCCAGGAGAATGTGTTTAGATTTTTTTGTTAATCTTGGCCCTCTTCTTTTAGGCAGAGAGCTTCTGAGAGAGAATTTATCACCTGATGAATAGGCCGGTTGTCATTTTGAAGGTAGGGAGAGAAGTTGGTGGTTGCAAGAGAAGGGTAGATTTGTAGAATCTGTAGAATTGTATTTGGGTTGTTCAGAAACATTCCTGGGAGACATTGGTCAAGTCAATGAACTTCTATAAGACTGATTTTCCATGTTCATATGAAGAAGGAATTGATACTAAAGGATTTCCTCAGGTTTGGTCTGCTCTATCTCCACATCTTCTTCCCCTGTAAATATTGTATGGAAAATATCTATTTTAGCAATTAATGTGTGTTGTTACGTTTTGTCATGAGAATTTCACAGACCCCTTGAGAAAATTGTAAAAGCTTGAGTTAAGATGCATTGACTCACTTGTTTTATAGTCAGGATGTGACTAGGATGGAGGGCTTAAGGAATTCTTGCATAAATTGATGACATTGTAGTAAACATCAAATTTTAAAGCTATGTTCTTGACAAGGAATCTTTCAGGCTTCTAAAATTGGGCAGAACATAATGTGTTCTGTTTCACAGATTGCCTTCTTTTCTTTGGAATTCTTTGCTGCTTCAGGCTCCTTTTCCCTTGATAGCATGACACATGAGAATGACCTCAAAGGAACTTCTGGATTTTCTTCTTTTCTATTGGCAATTAAGTTCCTGTAATCGTTCCATGTTTTACCTTTAAAGACTTCCTTGTAGTTTTAATAAAGGCTCAGGATGGCATCCTCATTCATATAATTTCAAATGCTATTTTCAAGAGTCTATGGTTGTTTTTGTTAACAGGGTCAGAAAAATCATGTTTTAAATCTAGATTTTGATTTCATTCATCCCTGTAATTTTCTTTTGTTTTTGCTCACAAAACAGTACCATGTGAATGGTGCCTACTTTCATAGACACTTCAAACTTGCAGCCAGGAAACAGCATTGTAGCATTTTACTCATAGCCAGCTGGAATTTGAATAGACTGGCTTACTGGTTTTCCTCTTAGTTTTTATTTTGTTTTGCTTAACTATTCAACTTTTCTAACCTTCCTTGTTAGTTGTTAATGCCATAGAGAATGATAAAGAATTGTTGGCACACTAAACTTTCTTAGATCTTGCTTGCTGGGTTAACATAGTCAGTAGTTTTCAGGTTGTAACTGTTGCCATTGTTTGTTTTGTGACATAAAATGGAAAGCATAATGGAGAGTTGATATGGAGCTTGGTACAGCTTGTGTGATACTGTCCAACAGAAGTGATGGCTTGAGTAATAGCCCATCAGCAGAACATTGAGTTTGAACAAACCCAATGGATTTAGGCAGAATACATGTATAAAGTTTGATTTCAGCCACAAGTTTAGTTGTATAAATTGTGAGGAGTTGAACCACCTAATCTGTTCCTATGACTATCATAATTTTGGAATGTATTTCTGACATTAAGTCCAAGTTTCTTACCTTTCTAATCTTTTGATCTTCAACAACAACAACAACAAAACAAAAATCTCTCAATAAAACCACTATTCTGAATTTGATGTAATATTCAGACTTTTATTTGCCTGTCCTCCCTCCCTCTTTTCCTTTCCTTTCTTTTCCCTTTCCTTTCCTTTCTTTCTTCCTTCCTTTCGACAGAAGTTAGCTGTATTAAAAATATGATCTGGATAAAAAATGGCCACACAGATATATTGGCAATTTAAATATACAAAAATTCTTTTTTTGTTTTTTTTGCTTAAATGTTGATTACTAAAATCAAGGCAAATGAAAATGGTCATTGAAGCTCTCCATCTTTAGATTTTTTTGGTACTTCATTGCATGAATGTGTACATTTATAATTTTGGCTTATAAAAGTTTTTAAATACTAGGCTTTTTATTTGGAAATCTTGTCAGCCCTTTTTGAAGTCTTTTAATTTGGTAGGGGAGCTAGATTAGACTGGAATAATAATAAAGTGTGCCCTGCAAATAATTGCAAAAACTCAGATTATTTCTCTTTTAGAGGTTGCCAACAAATTTTATAAATTGGTTTTTGGCAATGATTATTTTAGGTTGTCTAACTTGTCAAGAAGTACAGTTTCTGTTACAAGGAAATAACAATGTTTTGGTTCTGAGGATGAAACATTTTCCACAACCATGAATCTGTTACTGGCTTCATTCATCCAGCTGCTAGCAGAATCCAATTTCTAGAAGGCAGAAGCAGTACCATTCAGTCTGTTTTTAACCCATTTCTTCGTATTTTAAGTCCTCCAGATTTTGAAAATCCTGAGAGTCTTCCTCTGCCAATTTAAATGTGTGAATTACAGGGTAAAGAGGGAGCTGAAGTTCTTTTCCATTTCCTGCTCTCAAATAATAATTTCTTGTGGCTTCCCCTTAACACCCCCTGCGCCCCGTCCTCTTTCCCTCTGGTGATCTACTCTTAGGATTCTGAGTCACTAAGTGAGTTTTATCAAAGGAGAACAATGGGCTTTGGTGCTTAGAAATCAAATTATTTCCTAAGTTGGCAATCACTTTGAATGATAGTACCAGGTAAATGCCACATTACCTTTAGTTATGGTAATATAATTTATTAGTCCTGATGAATGTCCTAAATAATTTAAAGACCTTTAAATACTAATGTTGTAACTTATAATTGTTCTTCAGAGCAGTTTTGTCCTTTGTTTAGACCACATTGGAAAATCATTGAAATTTTTATTGAAATAAAATTGTGCAGAATTTTAAAAAGAAAATCTGGAACATGTTGCTTGCAAAGCTTTTGACATAGAGTTTGATTTCTGCACAAACCTTTGTAGCCTTTTCTCACAGATTTAAGCATTTATGGTATGATTATACTGAATATTTTAATATATATTTTCCAATGTGTGTCTCATGGTGCAACCTATTGCAGAAGAAGTAGGCATTAAAATAGGGATTCACGAGTAAGTAGGTGATTTGTGTACTATAATATAGTGTGGATGTTGCATTTCCTATTTTCTTTAGGAAGGCCTTTTTGTTCTGGGGAAATAAACTTCCCATTTATTTTTCTTAAGTCTTTTTAAACATGGTTACTTATTTTCTTAAGTATCCTTGCCACTGTTAATATGTGTTCTACATACAAACAAAGTAGCACTTAGTGTACATGTTAAAAATTAATTTGATTCAGCAGTCAACTGCTACCTACTGTGTGCTAGATGTTTATAGAATTTCTGTTTAGTTTGTGTAACATTAACACTAGGCACAGATATAAATCCTTCTCTTTGCAAACACTCCTGAGAATAGGAATTAAAGTGAAAATGTGTTTTGGCCTATATCATGTTTTCTAGTAGTTTGTATATATTTCATTAGGAAAATACTTAAAAAAATATTTTGAGTTAGCAAACCAACCCACTTGCCCAACTTGCTAAAGTCTGTAGAACAACACAACCATCAAAAAAGGGCAACATTGAGATTGAGAATGTAATCACTCAGTCACCTAATAAAAACTGCTTCAAACCTATGCACAGTGAGCAAAAAAACAAAACCAAAAAGCACCCAAAATCATTTGGTCGGGGGAGAGGGGGGCTGGGACAGCTTGCCCCTGCAGAGAGAACGCTTTAAAAATGTGCTGCCAATAATATTTAATACAGAAAGCATTCTGAGCCCGGTTCTCTCCTTTCCCCCTTCCTCAGCATTCATGTTTTAGTTTGCTCCCAAGTGCTCACAAGTCTGTGCCAGACGGAAATTCGCAGAGGCCGCTCTGGGGAGGGATGAGGGCGGAACAGTGGTGCTCAGTCCTCCACAGCCCCAGGCCAGGTTCTGGGTCCTCCTGCAAGCTTGGGACTGGAAGGGTTCCTTCTGCTGACTTGACCTGGCCCACCCTGGTCCTGGCACACCCAGCCCTTCCCCCAGCCCGGAGTCGCTGCGAGGCCATCTAGTCATACGCTGTCCATCAGATGTGTTTACTTTTTTCCTGACAGCCGACACATCTGGAGCACATATTCAGGTTATTCCAGTGCCACTAGACACATTCCACAAGATCATTTCAGCGGTTGTTATGGCGATCTTCCTCCCTCCAGTGATTTTCAAGTTGCATGACAGAAATAGCTGGAGCTAACCAGGGGGACAAAAGTCAACGGGATCAGGAAGGGCTTCTTTCACAGAATGAACTAATTAGTGACCCTGCTTTCTTCACAGGGCAATGAGCATATGGTTTAATAAAGTGAGTCTATGACACTTTTTTTTCCTCCCCTCTGTAGTCAAAGCTGTCACTGGCTGAAAACTTTCCTGTTTTTACTGGTGGGATGTAGTCTGCTGTCTTTCAACAGAGTTTACTTCACAGGGAGAAAATGTTTGCTCCTGAGAGCTAAACTTCAGAACTTTTTCTTGGCTTCATACTACCTAACTATAGCAGGTCCTTCAACTTAAAGAGACAGTATTCACTTTATATACATGTCAGGGGAAGGATTTATGCTTACTCAAAAATGAGATTTTTTTTCAGTTAGGTTTTTGTAAATATTAATTATTGGAAATTCAGATAAATAGAATTTGTTGGTTTTTCCATTAAATGTGATCAGTATTTTTCATTGGATTATAGATTACTCAACCTATGGTTTGGGTTAGGTTTAATTATAGAATATTTACTATGAGAAAATTTGATTAATTAAATGCTATATTTTTAAGAAATCACATTTTAAGTAACATGCGTACTTTTGGTTTTGATTCAGTTTTTTACTTCTTAGGCTTAATTTTTTTACATTTTTATAGGTTTTTGACAACTTTATTGCATGAACATATCCTTGCCAATGTGGGAATTTAGACTTGAGATTATTTTGTATTAAGAAGTAGATGGGGCTGGAGATATGGCCTAGTGGCGAGAGAGCTTGCCTCGTATACATGAGGCCCTGGGTTCGATTCCCCAGCACCACATATACAGAAAAACGGCCAGAAGTGGCACTGTGGCTCAAGTGGCAGAGTGCTAGCTTTGAGCAAAAAGGAAGCCAGGGACAGTGCTCAGGCCTGAGTCCAAGGCCCAGGACTGGCAAAAAAAAAAAAAAAAGTAGAAATACTACTTGTAGTTTGTAATAGATATATGATATTTCTATAAAGCACTAACATCTTCATTTTCTAAATGAAAAATACAAACATGCCTTAATACAAGTTTTTGGATGAATAGATATAGAATGTGAATTTAGGCCAAATGAACATCTCCTTAATCATAACTCTGAAGTGTACAGATCATAGGAGACCATTTTCTTTACTTTGTTTTTTTGTATGGGCATTTCTGTACTAATTTAGTCTTTAAAAATATTGGGGCTGGGGATATAGCCTAGTGTCAAGAGTGCCTGCCTCGGATACACGAGGACCTAGGTTCGATTCCCCAGCACCACATATACAGAAAACGGCCAGAAGCGGCGCTGTGGCTCAAGTGGCAGAGTGCTAGCCTTGAGCGGGAAGAAGCCAGGGACAATGCTCAGGCCCTGAGTCCAAGGCCCAGGACTGGCCAAAAAAAAAAAAAAAAAAAAAAAATATATATATATATATATTATGAGCTGTATGATTTTTCATGTTTCCCTTCAGGGGTATCACAGAATGCTCTTCTACATGCTTGTGCACCTAGTTGTCTTTTGACTTCTTTTCCTTGTTCACTTATGGTTTCCCTTGCACATATACAACCATTCTAATATTTTTAAAATTTACTTTCCAGGCATCAGAGTCACTGTGAATAACAGTGTTCATGTTTTTACCTTTCGTTTGAATTGCTCATATGTTGGCTGAGTTCTCTTGATTCTGGGAATTGGATGGTGGATGACAAGAAAGTTAGCTGGACACTTTGATTCATGTTGGATATTTTCTTCATTGATACAGCGTCCTCATTCCCCAGCCAAATTCTTGTTGTATGGGTCTTACTGGGGCTATTCACTAGACTGCTTTGGGTAGTCTGCTCTCAGTCAGGATAGGCGGACACAGAGAGGTCACATAATGAGATGTGACTTTTAATTCAGGGAGACCTGCTTGTCGCTTCTCCTTGTTTCTGCTAGTTACACATTATTAACTGTAGTGCCTTTCAAGGCCTCAATTACTTGTGCAAGTATGTATCATGCAGGGACAGAGCTCAAGTTAGAATGCTGAGAGTGGTTACAAAATTATGCTTCCCTCTCCAGATGTAACTTTGCAGTAATTAAACCTAATGCAATTTAAGTGTTGTAGGCAGTGTTGTGGTAGCTATCTCCAAGTCTAATTGGTAATATCACTTAAATCATAGCACTTACTGCCACTTATCTGAGAACTAGAATAAATCCCCCAAAGTCATATGTCTTAACCCTTGGTTTCTCTGCATCAGATGAAGAGGCTAACTTGTACCTATCTCAGTGTTGTCTGTATTGCACAACATTGTGATATAGGTTATGATTTTTTCTTAATTCAGGTAGTGTACCATATTCACTCAAGTATCCTTCCCTTGATCTTGAGGTTATAATTTGTTCCCATAATTGGTTACTTCTTTTTTTCTTCTTCAAGATTTTTACCTAGAACATAACTATTGTTCCCTTGGGTTATGCTGTTTCCTTTTCTAAATGAATCCTCAAAAATCCATGGTGAAAACATATTTCCTTACCCATAAAAGGGTACTTGTTTACTATGTTTCAGTTGAGTTTTTGCCAAAAGTAAAAAAAAAAAATTGAAGGGGTCCAACATATACATGTATACACAGAAGCACAAATATTCTCGTCTTAAGTTCTCTTCTGTATTTTGTTTTAATGTCTCAGAAGATGGCATCCAGCTTCATTCAGTCAAGAAGCCAGAAGGCCAGAACAGTTTGCTTGCATGTGATAGCTAAATAAATAGTGGATTCAGTATGGCAGTGATAATCTCAACTTATAGGGTTTTCTCAGTTGTGAAATGTTTGTGTTAAGGATGACATTTTTGTTGTTTTTGTTATAGTCTGACAGCTGAAGATGCTTTTAAAACCTTCTAGTCACTTAAAGCAAGCTATATGGCACAGGCTTGGTGGTTCTAAAAGGCAGGTCCTATCCATCACAGAAACAGCAAGTCTCTGGGTTATGGGAGAAGATTGAGGGGTGAGGGAGTGAGGCAGGGAGAAGGGGGAGCTGCTCTGTCCAGTTTACATTTGTCACCAGTGACTAGCTTTTAAAAAATGTATTAGCTGTGCATGGTGGTAAGTAAGATCCAGCTGCAGGGGATTATGGCTCTGAGTGGGTCGGGGAGCTTGGAATGCGTTCAGTTCCATCAGGGGATTTGTGTCCCTCGTCATCTGCCTTAACATTGCTAAAACAGTGAAGATTAAGAACAGACCAATGTCACCTGCCCTGAACTTTGAAAAACCCTTGGGCCACTAAATAGAGAGAGGTAGTAGTTTAGAAAGTGTCTCTATTTTAAAGTATTTTTACAAATCACAAATCACACACACACACACACACACACACGTCTGTTGGGGGTGAATTATTTCCACAAATTTCTGAATGTGTCATCATGATTTACGATGAGAAACTGTTTCCACATATAATTTTCTGATAATAAACATTTTTGTGAGGTGGTCACCAAATCAAGATGCATGTTCAGTAGTTAGAATGGACTGTTCCTGAGAAATTCAGCCTCATCTCCTTCTTTCTCAGGGGAAAAAAAAAAAAAAGTTTTGCTTGGTTTGGTTTAGGTGACCCTCCCCTCCCCTGAAGGAAAGTTAAGAGAAGACCACAAAGGTTCACTTTTTTCAAGAATTTTGAAATTCAGCATACATGCCAGCAAGCAGTTTAGAGGCAGGAAGTCTTTTCTAGTAGTGCAGTCATGAACTGGTAAACTAGAAGCATCTGTAAAAATTTAGAGGGAATATCAGCTTTCTCAAAGCTCCAGCCCAGTGTAATGAGGTGCAAATGATAGCACTGCATAACCCTTCCCCACCCCAATTGTGGAATGAGATACAGAGACAGAAATACAGAGCAGGGCAGGGATTGTGGAACTCTCCTCCACTGAAATATTTCATTTTTCAGATGAAACCACTTTCAGATGACTAAGGATAACCTCTTAGGGTTGATATGTGGAATAAACAAATGATTTTCTGCTCAGCATCTCTAGATACCACTCTTGAAAAGTGGCTGTTTGATGTGTGTGTGTGTGTGTGTGTGTGTGTGTGTGTGTGAGTGAGTGAGTGAAATGACACACCTACTCATCTGGCTGAGTAAATTTGCATGAGTTTCTAGTTTAAAGTAAACTTAAGCTGATTTGTATCTTTAGCAGGCACTTTTCTCTACAGAAAAGTCAAAAAAAGTGTGTGTGTGTGTGTGGAGATGTGATTTGTTTGAAGAAACACATCTGGGGTGTGATCTGCTATATCTTAACACCAGATGGCAGGTTTAGGCTGACAACTAAAGCCATTTTAGCCTGGTCAAACTGCATCTTAATATGTCATTCCTCAGCCCCTACCCATGAACAGGAAGTAGAACAATTATTTGTGCTCAGGGCTAACAGTCATCTGGTATCTGTGGCTTTGGGCTCTTTTTCAGTCTCTGTGCTGTTTATAGACAAGACTGGCTTCCCTTGGCAACTCCTAAAACTGCTTCCTGCTGTGCTCATACCTTTTCAAAGGTATGTTTTGTAGAGGCAAAGGTGTGGTGCCTTAAGGTGGCTGGTGCTTGTCATGACAGGTATGGCATTAGCTGGGCTGAGCAGTGACTAGAAGTGACAGTGTTGGTTTGAGGTGCCTGGGGGCCTCTCAGTCAGCACTCCCGCTTTAACATTGAGTAAAATATGAAAGTGCCTCAGTGCAGAGCTGTTCAATCAAGGAGGTAACAGGCAGAACTGAGACCAGGAGGTGACTGGGGATAGGCAAGCGCATTTGTACCCCTATATTTTCTTGTAGCAGATTTTTACTGGTCATTTGAGTGATAGACTTTAAAAAGGTAGAATGCAAGCAATCAGGCTATGTTAAGAGGGATGCAAGAAGGGATCTTTGAGTGCCTGTAAGTTCCAGGTCTTCTAGTTTTGAGTTATATTTAGTTTCTTTGTGTGTTGTAAATAAAATGACCAAATGTTTATTAAAAGCAAAAATTGTCCATTCAGCTACCACAACAAACAACAAATTCTTTTAATGAATCACTTCAGGGAAAGGAGACAATAACTTACACATTCTCCCTCACTGTGGTTTGATACATTGCCTTTCTGACACTAATGATAGCACAGAGAGCCTATATTTGTTATTGATTCCCAAAGGACTGTGTCAGAACTTTCCTTTTACTCTTGACCATTTCTTTGTAGGTTTTCCAGAAATTATTCATAGACTCTCATTACTGATTAGTGAACATATGTATAATCTATGCAAAGAGCTACAAAATGCATCCATTAATCCATTCTGCAAACTAACATTAATTAGAGTTGTCTGTAGGCATCTTATAAGGTCACAATTTTAATATAATTTGATAGATGTTAGAGATTGAAATGAAATTTAAAAGTCATCTTCAGGAGAAGGAAAAGAACTGTTGGAGGAAGTCAGTGAATGTTCTTATTAGGTGAAGTGTGAAGTTATTTTTTGAACCTTTTATTCCATCATAGTTCAGCTTTCTGAGTAGTCAAAGATAACTGGTTTTACAAAGTAGCCCATAATTTGTCCATATCAAATGTCACTATAGTTATGGAAATCAAGGCAGTCAAAATTTTCCTGAATGACTTTAAATTATTTTCTTGTTTTATGTTAAAATTTCATGGGTAATTTTTGTTGGTGCTTGCTTGTAAATTTTCTGGTTTTTTTCATATTTATTTTTGAGATGATGGTTTCTGTATATTGTTTAAGATAGTCTTAAACTCCAGGACTCAAGCAATTTTCAATGTGTAACCAGAGGAATTTTTTCTATTATTTTAGAAAGCAGATATGGAAATGATCTATTTACTTGACAACTCAGTCATTGTGTGGAGAAGGACATTACATTGATGAAACAAAATCATTTTCTAATTGCATGAAACTACTTGACAAGTTATAGTAATTTGGGAAGCAACTTCCTGTTTATATTATTTAACTTCATCATACTGTTTAGAATTTCTCCATTTTTCCTTGGAGATCTCTCTCTTTCTCTCTCTCTCTCTCTCTCTCTCTCTCTCTCTCTCTCTCTCTCTCTCTAACTCTCGCTGGCTATTCTAATCTATTTATCTGTGCTATGCTTGGGGGTGTAGCTCAGTGATGGAGTGTATGCTTAGTATGTTTGAGGACCTGGGTCTAATATCCTGCACCCAAACCAACAAAAAGTATGCATATTTAAATTTATAGGATAGTAATAATACCAGTATGCTTAGCTTTTAATATTCTGTGTATTTGAACACAATAATTTCTAAACTAGAATGGTCAGTTTAAGTTTGAATATTTCCATTTACCCAATACCATCTTAATCCTTTTTACCTGCCTGTCATATAGTATTTTCTTTTTTTTTTTTGGCCAGTCCTGGGCCTTGGACTCAGGGCCTGAGCACTGTCCCTGGCTTCTTCCCGCTCAAGGCTAGCACTCTGCCACTTGAGCCACAGCGCCCCTTCTGGCCGTTTTCTGTATATGTGGTGCTGGGGAATCGAACCTAGGGCCTCGTGTATCCGAGGCAGGCACTCTTGCCACTAGGCTATATCCCCAGCCCCAGTATTTTCTTAATTGATATAAATTTGCCTTACTCCATTTGACAGGTTCCAGTAAATGACAACAACTCTGGTGGTTTTAAAATGTTCTTTGATTTCAGAAGACAACTTTCAAATAAGCTTCAGGAAGTTTCCCAATAAGGTCTTAATGGATTGTTAACCTTCTGCCTGTCTTTTTTTTTTTTAATTTTTTCCTCAAAGGATATACAACAGACTCTGACTTGACCTCACCATCCCTAATTTAAATACTATTGAGAGTTAAAAAGAATGTACTTTTTCATCTAGACTCACTTGGAGTTGAATAACTGCCTATGACTGTGAGCAAGTTTGCTAATTTCTGCACCTTCTTTTTTTTTAAACTTTAAAAGTTAGGCCTGCTTTATGTTTATCATCATGATAAAATGAGCTAATAGTGGAATATAGAGCCTAGCCTGACAACTAGTAGATCGACGTGTAATACGTGGTAATTACCATTGTTATAATTTCAGTAGGAAGTTGACATGAAATTTAAGTGGACTATGAATATTTGAGGAGTGGTCAGATTCTGAATCATAACTGTGTAAGATGCAATTTGGAAATTATATTCTTAATGCCTCCTTGAGTTTGTATCTGAAGTGTAAGTTCCCAGTACATTTTCCTTAGTTTAGCCACTACAATACTCTTCTGAGAATTGGAAAGAAGATAGGGGGAAATTAGTCTGGTTTAAGTTGCATTTAGTACATTTCAATACTCCTTTTTTTTTTTTTTTTTTTTTTGCCAGTCTTAGGGCTTGAACTCAGGGCCGGAGTACTGTCCATGGCTTCTTTTTGCTCAAGGCTAGCACTGCCACTTGAGCCACAGCGCCACGTCTGGCCATTTTGTATATATGTGGTGCTGGGGAATTGAACCTAGGGCTTCGTGCATACAAGGCAGGCACTCTTGCCACTAGGCCATATCCCCAGCCCCATTTCAATACTCTTTTCTGAGTTTTTTGGGCAAGGGAAATGGACTTGAACTCACTGCTACTTCATTTGCATATTTGTGCATATGTAGGGCCTCTTTCAATCTATCTAGTCTAAATATCTTCTGCCTCCTTTTTGGAGCAAAATATTCATAAATCAGAGTTGGAAAATTCTATTGGTTATTTAGGCCTTCTCTGATATATAGTAATACTTGTGTTTGGAGAAGTATAACGTAGTTTTTGGTCAAGCACTCAGTTTACTAGTATGTAGCTAACTTTGGGAAGTTGCCAAATTTTTCTTTAAGTTGTAGAACATATATATGGGTACAACACACATATACTCACACGCACACATATACTCACACACACACATACATGTGTATATATATATATATATATGGAGAGAGTGCATATATGTACCATATATATTGCATATATGATTTTATTCATTCCACTGGCAGCTGATTTTGTAAGGAAGAATACAAATGTTAAATCAGTAAAGTTATAATAATAGCTTTAGTAAGATACATTGATTTATTTTCAAATTCATGATTGTTTATTAGCTACAACCAAACATGAAAATACTCAGGTGGTTTTGCATTTGGGTTGTATGTGTTTAGAATTTTAGAGCATATTTATATATGTAATGATAGTGTCAAATGTTTTATAGTGTGACTTACAATCCCATTTTAGAGAGAGGGAAAAAGGTAGGCTAAAAGATGGTCTCAACCACCATTTGTTCAGCAGCTAGTACCAGAGCTGGTGATACTGTCTGTTCTTTGCCTGAAGATTTAGGGGTACTTCTTGATTATAGTACTGTTTTCCAGACTCCTTACAATTTGTGCTGTTTAACGTATGTCATATAACGCCTTGCTGTTTACATTCTCCACTCTTATGTAGGTGGCTAGACACACATTATGCACACATACACCTTAATTCACATTGTACAAAAGAGAGGGAATTTCATTTTAAGTGCATGGCTTCTCTATCATTGCTTTGCATTGGAGAAAAGGCACTTTTTTCCTCTGGTAGATAAAATGTAAGCGTTACAGTGTACTAAGGCACATAAATATTTCTAGCCAGCTTTCCTACTTCTGCTTCCATAGAAGGATCTAGAATATTAAAGTGAAACTGATATTTCTGGAGTCTATATGCCCTGTTTTCATGTAGGACTCATTTTTATTGTCATTTTTACTTGAATTCTTCTTGGTGCTTGCTGTTTGACTTTTGGATTTATCAGTTGAGAACCTCCCCACTGTAGGTTTCTAACATTTTTCTCCTTTTCCCTTTATGGATTTGACACATTTCCCTTTAATGTTGAGTAGTTGCTTGCTTCAAAATAGATAGGGTAGATACATAATATTATCTGTATTTGTGAGAAATAAGTCTCCTCCAGGACTGCATTATTAGTGACCCCACTAAGCTGAATATACAGATATCATCAGTATGGAACAAAATATGACATGCTCTAAAAGTAATAAGCTTCCAACCAGAGAAGGACTATTTCTTGGTTGTCATTTAATTAAAGTAAAGGCTTAGTTAAAAAGCTTGGCTCTGCAGAGTCAGATAAACTTACCATTTGAATCTTAGTTCTTCTAATTTATAATTATATAACCTTGGGCAAATCCATAACTTTTCTAGGTCTCATTATTGTCATTTTAGGGATTAAAAAATACATACTTTAGAGACAAATGGAAATTAAATGAGATAACATTTGCAGAGTTCATGGTATAGATACTCACTGATAGGTAACATGAAGATAATCTTAACAGTTTGTAACCTTGAGGGATGTTGGTTTGTAGCACTTATCTTACATTAATGACTCTTTTTATGCATACTAGTATTAGGGTGTCATTTCTGCTGCTGTGGTGGAGTTTATTAAAATTGGTAGCATATTTCCAACTAGTATAAGTAAGTAAACTGTAGTCTTACTTTGAAATCTGTTACGACATCTCTTTTATTTTCTTTCTCCTCTTCCTATTTTTTCCAGTTATTTGTTTAAATCAACACACAAAAAGTATACAGATTTATAGGGTACCATGTGACATTAATACAGATATACAGTGAATAATGTTCGAATCAGAGTAAGTTATTTTTCTTATTTTTCTAGCCTGTTTCTTGAAATATAGGCAGAGAGGGTTAATAGTACAAATATCATAGCCCACTTTTATTGGTCCATGAAATGGCCCTCTTTTGTTATATTTTGTTAAGATTTTTGTTTGATTTTCTGCTAGGGGCAGGTGATTAAGGGGCTTTGTTCTTTTGTTGCCAAAGGTCAGAGGTCAAGAGAAGACTAGTATTTTAGGAAGGAAGAGGTATGCATTATCCTCAGATCAGTAATTTTTTTCTGAATAATTACTTATTTATTGTCAAAGTGATGTAACACATGGGTTACAGTTTCATACATAAGGCATTGGGATACATTTCTTAACATTAAAAAAATAATAATCCAGCCTTTTAGTGAGTTTTTAAGAATTGAACTTCACTTTCTTTAAAAATTGTGTGTCTAGTCTGAATTTCTCTAATGGTAGAGGAGAGAGTAGCCCAGAGAAGTAAAGTTACAGTAGTAACTTGCTAGGAATCATGGGTTCTTTACCTGTGATTTAAGTATTATCCAAGCTTACGTAGCTCATTAGGGGTTTCCACCTTGGCATTCTCTGAACATCCACATTGGCTGTCGTTTCTTTTTTTCTCCTTTCTAAGCTTAAAAATATTTTTAGAGTGTTTGCAGATTTCTATTTATGCAGGTGATTCACTTTGCATTAATTTTGGTCCTTCTCCAGTACCCTCCCCCATCTTCCCTTGACTGTGACATTTAAGGCTAACATCATCAATAAATATGAATTAGCCCTGTAACAAAACAGTGAGGCAAGTAAACTGTCATTTGAATCCTGAAAAGGGATTTTATTCATACTGCTTTTTTGTTTTTGGCTCTGTTACCAGTGCTTGAACTCAGGACCTTGTGCTTTCTCTTGGCTATTCTTGCTCACAGCTGGCACTCTATCCTGAAGCCACATCTGCAATCTGGCATTTAGCTGTTTAATGGGAGATGAACTTTCATAGACTTTTCTGCCTGGACTGGCTTTGAACAACACTCCTTTAGGTCTCAGCCTTTTGAGTAACCATGATTATGGATGTGAGCCACAGGTGTCAGGCCTAATTTTCTTTTTCTTTTTCTTTATTCTTTCTCTCTCTCTCTCTCTCTCTCTCTCTCTCTCTCTCTCTCTCTCTCTCTCTCTCTGTGCATGTGTGTGTGCATGCGCACGCGTGTGCAGTTCCTAGGGCTTGAATTCAGAGCCTTGGCACTGTCTGTGAACTTTTTTGCTCAGGCTAATGCTCTATTACTGTGAACCACAGCTCCATTTCTGGCTTTTTGATAGCTAATTGGAGTTATGTGAACCATTTGCAACCAGCTCCTACTTTTCGTTTTGGGAGACTTTTTCTGACAATTTATAACCCAAATCAAATTCTGTGATGACTCTAATTACAGCATATGCCAAATGACCCAAACAATGCTTACCTTCTTGTGAGCACTCAATATAAGGCTTGTCAAATGCACATTGGGTACCTGTCTTATGCAGGAACAAGAGCTGTACATCTAGAGTCTACTATTGGTGAGCCATTTCTCTCTCTTATTTAAAGCACAGTGGACTGTACTCTCAAAAGAGAGTTCAGGGAATGAGTATTTGTGAAATATATTGTACCTGGTGTTTTTGTCAGTATGCCTCAGTTTATCTTCCCATCATCCCTCTGGATCTGCACTTCTATACTCTTGAGATGTTTTTGAGATGAAGAAATGAAAATTCCAAGTTTAGGCAGTTTTTCTTAGGTGTTTGAATTTTAATTGAGATCTTTCTGACTTCAAACCCGTGTACTTTTCTAGACATCTCTAACCTATAAGACGTGGCCATGCCATTATTTAATTTTTTCTGTTATTACTTTTTAATTGGCATCATCATTGTTATGATTACTGTACTGCCTTTAGATTTTTCGTGAAGTTGTTCTCAGATGGGGGCAGTTGTTTCTAAAGAGCTTTGGACAATATTTTTTTTTCACAGATAGGAAAGCATTAATGGTTCAGGTAGTAGAGTCTCTAGTTCCTTTTATTCCTTATATCACAAATCCACCTGGTCTACTTGGAGTGTATATGTATAGTTACCTAAGTAAATGGTTACCTGAAGTCCCTTCTAGCTACCTGTGTGAAAGATAGATGTTCAAGTTGGGATCAGGGTGTTCTGCCTGTGTGTATTTTATGTCTTAGGTGAATGGTGATGTAGACTGCAGGAAAATTTCCCTAGATGGGAAGATAGCTGCCTACCCACTGCCTTCACTCCTGTCAGTTGCTGGAGAGGATGGCCAGTCACACAAGAGCACTTCCAAACTTTGGGGAGTCCTGGATGGTTAGCAGATGAGATCATTTGATTCTAGTGAAACTTAACAGCTGCCCTGAATTCACTTTTCCAGAGCACCATACTTTTATTACTAGATTGAATTATAGGATAAGAAAAGTGCTTTGAGCATCTTCAGACCACACATGTAAGACTACACACTTGAGCCTGAGAATTTGGAAAAAAGCAAAAAAAGAAAGAAAAAAGCAGCAAGCTCATGACATGTTATCTGTGATTGTGAAAACGTGTGTGTGTGTGTGTGTGTGTGTGTGTGTGTGTCTTTTTATGTTTGGCCTTGAGATTCATTTGTTTTAAGTGTCATTAATGTCTATTTTTCTTAGTTTAAACTTATAATTGCTCAATACATTTATTTTGGCTTTTTTCCTCAGATGTTTGTTTTCCTTTGATTTTTATTGCTTTTTACCTGTTCTTACCACTGAATTTGTTTAGCTGTTTTTTATGGAAAGCAGAAGACCTGAGGTCTGCCTACAACAGTCAGTGGAATCAAAGGAAGGCTGCTCAAGTTGGTATTTAATGGTGTAGGAATCGTATATGTGTTCTCTACTGCAGACATTGCACACTTGAACTCCTCTGCATTGAGGTTTATTTCCTTCATCTTAGGGTGCAAATGTGAAGAATAGCCAGATTTCCCACATAAATCAGGAAATGGGTATTAATCAGAATAAACACCGGGAAAAAGGAGGTTGTAATGGAAGTGCTTTAAGTATTGTTCAAACACTTGGGATAAATGTGTTCTGCCTTACTTGGCCAGAACAATGTCTCAAGCTAGTGATTCGGCTTTACTCCAGCTTTAACCTCTGGCAAAATTTATACAGCTCCTCTACCGTTAGGGTAGTTAAAAGGGAAGAGGAGAAATTTTTTTAAAAAGTAGAAGTGTTTTTTAATTAAACATGAAAAATAATAAAGACAAGATATAAGAATGCAGTGGGGAAATTTTTAACTTTTTCTTTAAAACATTAAAAACCTAAAACAGAAGGTTATGACTGTTTATTAATTCTTTTCCAAGAATTTAACTGTGCTAAAAATGTTAATTTTGAGACTTTTACTTCTGTCTTTGGTCTGATCTGTAAGGTGTAGAGTTACTCTCATTTGAAAAATACTGTTAATAACTAAGATAGGAACTTGATAGGAATTAAGTTCCTTAAAATAAGAGCTAGAAATAAAGGCTACTGATAGTAGCACAAAGCTTGATGTTGGGTAGGGAATGTGGCTTAGTGGTAGAGTGCTTGCCTAGCATGCATTAGGCCTTGGTTTCGATTCCGCAGTACCACATAAACAAAATAATGATTAAAAAATTAAAAACACAAAAGTGTGAATTTTAGTCTAAAAAGAGGGGAAAAACCTACCTGCTTTCTATGGTTAACCAGAGTACTGGTTAGTTTGTAATATCCAATGTTTCTGTTAATGGTTCCATTATTCTATACATCATCATGTCCTTACATGCCTTTAGATACCAAATTTTAAGGACTTTGCACCTATATAACTTCATATTGTATGCTATGACTCAGGAAGTGTCCTTTCCAACTTTGCATATATCTAATTATTCTTTAATTCTCTCCATTGATGCTAGAGACATTCTGATTGTGGTTCTAGTTTTTTCAAACAGAATTTGAATTTCCTCTGCCAGACCCTTGCTCACTTCATCACCACATCCAATCTCTGCTTACCTGTTCTGCACACTCAGCAACTCATGAACTGTTTTAGCGTCTCCTTCAACGAAGTGCAGGGCGTTTTCCTTTGGACATAGAGCCTTTTATCCTTTGCCTCTTATGTCCATTTAAATGTTACCTCTTTTGTGGATGCCCTATTACTTCTTTCAATAGATTAAAACTTTCCCTTCTACATTACCATAATATTTTTACACCTTTTCTTGGTTTGTTATAATTTTTAACCCAGTTATTCCATAGTAATGGTTTTATGTTCTCTTACTAGATGATATATTCCTTTAGCATGGAATCTGGTATTCTGTTTATGAGGCAACTATGTGAAGTTGGGATATTAATACTTATCTATGGTTATTTGAGGAGCACAAACTTTATTTCAGTGTTTGTCATACATTCAGTGGGCTCTTAATATCATAGCATAGTAGTTTTGCCAGATGGCCAAACATTTTGGCTGTTGATACTTAACATCCTATGATTTTTGGTTTCTGCTCTTTTTGTTTCAGGTTTTCATCTGTAAAATGAGAATAATCATAGTATTTACCTTGTAGGAACACATTGAAGATTAAATGAATCTGTATATTAAAAAGCACTTAGACTAGCACCTGGGAAGTTAGAAGGCTGCACCATAAGCCAACTCAAGAGCAGCTAACCTCATGTGGATTTTCAGTACATCAAATGTGGCTGGTCCAAGTTGAAATGTAATTGTAAACTACAAAGTAGAGTTCAGAGATGTAATGTGAATAAAATGTTAAATATTTCAATCTTTATATTGATTTCATGTGGAAGTAATAGTTCAGGTAAACTGGTGTAGATAAATAAAATATATGAGAATCATTTCTTTTAAATAAATGTTTAAAATTTGACCAGTAAAACATTTTAAATTACTCTTGTGACTCACATTGTGTGTCTAATATATAGTACTGTAATAAATTAACTTTTAGTAGCATATTATTATTACTGTATTTGAATTAGTAGTTATGGTGGCCAAGTTCTATCCCTTCTCACTTTCTCTTTTTTATCCTTTAGCTACTTTAGTGATTCTGGGTGAAGAAAATTAGGAAAGAATGAGAAATATATGAAATAAAGCTCTGTTTAAATGTAGTGGCCAAGAAGGGTACAGTTCCAAGTAAGACTGAATTAGTTGCACCTTAGAGCCAGGTACCTCCAGTTGATAACTTCATCTCCTTGGCTTCTCGGAAATCAAGAATTATCCCTCCAATGTACTTTGTGCTTTCTCCTTTAAGGAGTAACTGAAATTGGTTATCAAAACCAGGTATCCATTTATAATGAAAACGATGAAAACCTGTTGAGAAGTTCAAATTAGAAAGATTAAGGATGTTTTTCGTTTAGGGATAATTAATTCGTTTTCCATCTAGAAAGTGAATTTACAAGGTAACAGTTGCGCAGAGCACTGGTAGCTCAGCCCTGCAATCCTGAACTACTCAGGAGCTTGAGATCTGAAGATGATGGTTTGGGCACCTGAATCCAAGAGACGCTCATCTCGAATTAACCAGCAAAACTCCAAAAGTGGAGACATAATTAAAGTGGTAAAATGTCATCTGTGAGTGAAAAGGCCAAGCAACAGCTTGAAGGCCCTGAGTTCAAGCCCTACTACCATCACACACGTGTCATACACCCACCTCAGTTTTTAAAAAGAGCATTACACTTTTAAAACATTTAAAAATATGTAATTCTAGGTGCTCTCAATCCCCAGTATTTCTTCTCTACAATCCAGATACCAGGATTTTGCTAGTTATGGTTGCAACTCTCAAACTGTCTTGTATCATATGTTCTGAAATTGGTTTGTGTGTATTTAATGTTTTAGTGTAATCTTGTCTTTTGGCATAGAATATACTGGTGACTTCAGCTCCTGCTGGCTTATAACTAGACTGACATTCAAAGACTAATTTAAGAATTTCATTTGGGCAGCCTCTTTTTAGAGGTTGGTCAAATTAGTATATGATTATATGGTTAGTAATTTCCTGAGGTCTTCCCCATAACTGTTTTCATAGTAGCTTGCTCCTTAGACAGGGAATTTAGATTTTGAGGGGTGGGGTTGTATAAACTCCAGAGAGATAATCATCTGATATGTTGGTTTCCTTAGAGATCATAAGGTGCAGTGAATAACATTATCTCTCTGAGTGCCTTAGAACTAATAGGAAACAAAAAAGCACTTGCCAATCCCAGTGGACATAATGTGGTTTATTTATATTGAGATAGTAGAATCACTATAATGTGGAGGGACCCCCCTAGATATTCTGTGGGTGGGGCAGTTGGCACACAGTATGATGTTTCCTTGATTCTGTTCCAAATAAAAACATGTGGAGCTATTTTTCTTGTTTTAACGCTATCTGGCCAGTATTTGTTATTTCCAGTATTGCCTTTTAGTAGTGTTACCTGTTAGTATGAGGTGCAGTGTTAGAAAAGGACACCTTCAGAGATAGTTGAATTTTGAACTCTGAGTGTGATTGGTAATTTTAAATAACATTATTCCAAACTTAGGCAAATTAGGAGTGATTATGTTTGCAAATACTGATTTATTAAAATAAGTCATAATAAGTTTCTTTTAAATAGAAGGCATATCTAGGCTTTTGAATATATAAGTTGAAAAATACTGATCATGACTTGGAGGAAAATGTCCATTATGCTGGACATTATCTCCCTCCCTCCCTCCCTCCCCCCCTCCCTCCCTCCCTCCCTCCCTCCCTCCCTCCCTTCCTCCCTCCCTCCCTTCCTTCCTTCCTATATTTGACAACAAAGACATACTAGGTGCCTAGATGTGGGTGGAGTAAGACATAAATAGCAAAGCAAGCACATACATATATGTCTTCACATTAGCCATTAAGTAAGTACTGTTGTGCTCTCTTTACCTCATAGAGAAGGCAAAAGCTTTTCTCATAGCTGTTGCTTAGAATTAGGTCTACCTTCCTCTCACTTTGAGTGTCAGGGCAACACACCAAGTAGTAACTGAAAAGCCTGAAACAAGCGGGACTAGAAAACATTGTCCACAGCCCAGTGGTCCGTGTTACCATTCTTCTGCTTCTAGCATATATTGCATAATCGTTAGAGGCAATACAAGCCAAATGCTTTTAGTACACTGTATCTGGGGATGTTATGGAATCCCAGAGGTTTGTTTCTTGTTGTCATTGTAACAGTCTCGATTGTGACAAGGAGATCTTGGAAGCCACCTGAGAGTGTCATGAAAACCACATTCCTATTACTGTTGTTTCTGCTGGACACTTATTAGATAGGGAATACATTTATTTGATTTATAGATTTATAAACACAAGCAAAAATCTTAAGTGAATGAACCTATATTCTTTGCACTGAAGTCACATATAACAGTACCTTCCTTTTCACAGTTTAATCAATGCTTTTGTAAAGAAAAGAGAGACTTTGTGTTTAGAAAGAATCATTGTAATAGCAATTAGAAGATATATCTCTTAGTCCTTCTTGACATTCTTAGAGAAATGCCAAGTTCAAGATGATTTTTTAAGACTCTGAAAACAATGGTTTTCCAAGCTTCTGCGATGGTAATTATGAGGGAGGAAAGAGCTTTAATAATTTTCCCTATTTAGAAATTATTTTTCTTAAAGGTAAAAATCACTATGATATATAAGCATTTTGTTGGTGCTATCTTTGTCCTATAAATTAGCATTATATTAATTTCTCTGAAAATTCTTTTTTAAACTTATTCTTAACTTCTGAAATTCTAGTTCAACCTGTATTTTAAATGATTCCAACTAGAAGGTTTAAAAACTAAATTTTTCTTCATTCTGTGCAGCTGTAGTTTACTTTCCAGGCATGAGAAATATCTGTTTTATTAAGTCCTGTGAGGAATATATGTCACATATATTTAAAAAAAAACTATTTGAGATGAAAAATTCCAAAAATGACTTCCCCCTGGTGTGAAGTAAAACAAAAGCCCCAACGCATCTCTGCCTGTGGTAATGACATTGAAGTGACAAACTGCAGGCAGGTGAGGTTCATGGAGATGATCTCACACCTGCACTGTGAGCTTGGGAAACAGCTGGGTTTGGAGCTGGCGCCTGGCCTTGCTGTCTGTTTGATGCAAGACTAGCTCTCAGGTTGGGGCCCTTATATGTGCACAAAAAACTGGGAATGTTTGAAAACAGACAGATTGGGACTATGAGTGAATAGAATGTTTTTCAGAATCTTGTCCCTGGGAAGGAGAGGGGAAGAAGCTCAAGTGAGCTCCCCACAAAGCTCCAATTCCTTCACATCTATCTAGAGCTTTGTCTCACAGATGTCGCTTAGAAAGCCACAGACTAATCCTGTCTGCTTCAATTCTAGGTGGGTGACCTACCAAATAACAGAGCATAGACTTCACTGACCTGAGGGCTCTTCCTCACCTGGCCCTGCCTGCCCCTCATTCCCAAGCTAGATAGTAGAGATTGTGTTCACAGTCCTTCCTGCTATAACCTCAAAGACAACTTCGTATGAATTCTCAGGTTTACCTTTTCATCATACCTCTGAAAGAAAAGAGTTGCATGTACTTGTGAAGGGAAAGGACATAGATTTCTATTTGAGAGCTTTCCCTCTCCATCATCTAATCTGACTTAAGGAAGGTTTACAGAATCCATTGGGCCTATCAATATTTTATTTCTTTGTTCCACCAGGGATATATGCTTACTTACCTGTTCACTTGGGGCTTTTCATTTTCCTCCTGCTGTTGTTTCATTGGCAAGTCAAGTGCCTTTGTGAGGGGAGTGCCTCCCTATATAAGGTTTTCCCAGGGACTTTCAATAGAAATGTCTGATCCCCCTGCTTGCTCAAGAGTTGCCATGTTTCTATTCCACTAGTCCTAATTTCTTCCTTTGAGTCCAGGTACCCAGAACACTCAGTCCAAGCAAACCTTCAGGTTGGTTTGTCTACACTATTTTAGGGGCAAACTAGTTTGAGGGGCTGGGGATGAATGTTTGTCTAGCATGAATAAGAAGCCTTTGGCTCAGTCTTCAGCACTGAACCAACACAAGAACCAACAACAACAACAAAAAAAGAAAATGAGCCTTTAAACTTAGAGGAGATTTTGTATGACAACTCAGGGGTCTGGTGTCTCTTCGTCTGACTTAGAAAAAATGTGTAATAGCTTTTCTCTTTTGAATTACTGTCTTTAAACTCTTAGAATAATTGTCATATGCATGAATAAGTGTTCTAAGGACATGTAATGACTTTTATTAAAGCACAACTGGTTGACATCCTATAAAATAGTTCTGCAGGTCTCTTCTGTTTAGTGTACTTTGATCTTTAACTGCTGGCCTGAAGCACCAGTAGATGCTTCACCAAACTTGGTCCTGCTCATTCTGATTAAGGAAGTGAACAATCTCCCCTGCAGCCCCTATCAAGGCTTACAGGTATTAAGGACAGGGGCTGAAGACAAAGACCCAAGTAACTGAATGCCATTCTTCTCTTCCACCTTAGTTTCCAAGCCTCATCCCAACAAAGAAATGAATAGGAGGAAACCATGTCCTGTGGAGAAGAGCTTTCAACTGTCCTATAGATTGCATGACAGTGGACTCTGACATGGTCAGGGACAATTCATATTGCAGTGTTCATTTTTATAAAGCAAAACAAGTTTTAACTGTTTTTATGGCTTTAAGATTGGCCACTATGCAGAGGCACACAAAGATGAAAGTAATGCTTTTTTCTTCTCTGCCTTCATATTTTACCTTCCTAGAGATGAAGCATTTTTACTTAACCAGACCTTTTCCTAACCAGAACTTTAGGAACCATGCCCATCAAAGCATCAATGGGAAGACAATCCTGGGCCTTGAACTCAGCGACTAGGTACTGTCCCTGAGCTTCAGTGTTCAATGCTAGTGCTCTCTACCACTTGAGCTGCAGCTCTACTTAGGGATTTTTTTTTTTCTGGTTAATTGGAGAGAAGAGTCTCATGACTTTCCTGCCCATGCTGACTTTGAATTGTGGTCCTCAGCTTTCATCTTCCTGAATAGCTGAGATTACAGGAGTGAGCCACTGGTACCTAGCTAATATAAAGCATCTTTTTGTATTATTTTTACATGCCTATATAGCTGATCAGATTACATCCCTTAGACATACTGATAGAGTAAAAAAGAACTCAGGTTTAAAACGATTCAAATATACATGGCTTTTTAAAAATTGTTTGAACTTAGACACGTAGTGAGCCTTAATTTTACTATCAATAAAATAACTATGGTAGAAATAACTGTCCCCCCATACACCTGTTTCATTGAGTACTGAGGAATTTAGGGTACTAAGGACGTGTACATATGTATGTATGTAGAAGAGTAAATTACCATATCTTTCTCAGGTGTGAGCTGCTGTTTATTAGGTAATAGTGAAATATATCCCAACTCCCTAAAGTATTTCAGGTATTTTACCTGTGTAAAATAGGTGCTTCTTTTCCCTTTGGCATACGTAGTCTTTTAGGGGAGAATACAGGGTTTGAGAACTCTTTCCATATTGGATTTTTTTTTTTTTTAGTATCAGGATTTGAACTCAATGCTCCATGCTTGCCAGGTGCATCTTGAGATGCACCTTCAACCCTACCTGGTTATTTTGGAGTGGAGTGTAGAAAACTTTCAGACTGGCTTCCAACCCAGATCCTTCAGATCTCAGTCTTCTGAATAGATAGCATTACAGGTGTGGAGCCTGGTTTAGAGATGTAGTTAAAGCTCAGATCCATACAGTATAATGCATTGAGTTTTGGTTGTGGAAAACCCCTAAATTATCATGCGCTGAGTTGTTAAGAAAGGAATTCATCAGGGTCCCTGGCTTAATCTACTGAAATCTGGTGTGCTGAGATAAAAGTGTATAGTATGTTTATATATGCTTGGGTACATTGTAGAATCAAAACTGAGCCAAGAATGTTCTTGTTCCTCCCTACAAACTAACATCTTTAGATTTTGTGTTGGAAAAAATTTAATTAAAAAAATTTCTTCCTGCTGTTTTCCTATCTACTATAGCCCTAACGTGTTGACAGATGACAAACTGGAGACCACTCAAAAGGTCAGTAAAGAGGGTTTCATGAAGTGGTTTACTTTTGGTTCTTATCTCATTGTCAACAACCTTTATTCTGTCAGGCAAGCCTCTACCACAAGCAGCTTGGAGGTGATGTAATTGTTCTAACAAACAGCACATCACCCTAGACCATTTAAACCTCAACTAGAATAACTGATCCTTTAGAGTTTGATATGAACAATGTCTGGTTTCTGAGCAGTCCTGTGGGAATCAATGTTATGTTTTGATTCCAAGTCTGAGAAAAAAAAGACTTCGCCAAGTGGCAGAGCTGAGCCTCTCCCTGTTGTGTGACTGGTGGAAGCAAGGGTAGGAGAGACTCTCTGGTTTGGAAGGCAGCTATACTCACCACTATACCACCAACGCAGACGCTCTGGTTTGGGGAATAGTAAAGTGCACTAGCATATGTGGTTTTGAATTGGGAAGGCAAGAGATTTGTTTTCACATCTCCCCCACCAATTTGCTTGCCTTGGGCAAGTTACATTGAATTCCTCTGGGGCCCCTTGTTTATTATGCTGCCCTAGGTTTGGAAATTTATTGCAACTATACTATTCTTATTTTTATAAGTTTTATAAATGAGAAAACTGAGGTTGGAGAGAAAAGCAACTTGCTTAAGATCACACAGCTAGAAAACGAATGGTCTCAGGGCTGGAACTCATGGGTATGGTATGATTCTAGTTCATGCCAGCTGTTAGCCCCTGTGCCTTTTAATTGGAAGCCAATCTCTCATGGTAATACTACAGTATTCTGGTCTATGCTATTTATCAAATAAATTGTAATTAAAGAAATCAAAAGTAATGAAAATGATGGCTAATAAGCCTTACAAAAGAGAATTTGTTTCAATTATCTTATTGGTACTCTATTTCTTGTTAATTTATCTAATTCTACCTGTGTTTTAAAATTTTAAAGATTGAATATAGAGGTATGCCTCTTATCATTTCCAGCTGTCAAGAAACATTTTGAAACTTTTTAAGTCTACATATAGGGGAGTTATTCTTATTTAGTACTCATGTAGTTAACGTGTGTGGCTTACTTTTTGCTTTCTTCTGTGCTACACATTCTTATCTTTACTTTGCAGAATAAAAAGGAAAGGGAGCTAGGGAAGTCATTGTTTTACTGTCATATTTGTAGCTGTTCCTGGGATTTGACTGTGGTTTATTTTTTCTGGTCCACAGAATAAAATAGCAACATTCTATTATTGGTAATTATGAGTTTATCTGTTAGCAAATTTCTGTGTCTATTTCTCACTCCAGAAAAAAATAACAGAAAAACCATCTTAGGCAGAAGTATTTTAAGGAGGATTATTTCTTCTTTTCTTTTTTTTTTTCATTTTATAACAGCATTTACAAGTTTATTTTTACTAGAAAACCAAGCTATCTAGTTCTTTTTTTTTTAAAGTTTTTATTATCAAACTGATTTACAGAGATGTTACAGTTTCATACGTTAGGCATTGGATACATTTCTTGTACTGTTTGTTACCTCGTCCCTCATTCACCCTCCCCACTCCCCCTTTCCCTTTCCCCCCGCATAAATTGTTCAGTTCATTTACACCAAACAGTTTTGCAAGTATTGCTTTTGTAGTTGTTTGTCTTTTTTTACCCTGTGTTTCTCGATTTTGGTATTCCTTTTTAATTTCCTAGTTCTAATACCAGTATACACTGTTTCCAATATACTCAGATAAGATACAAAGATAGTATAGGTACAACCACAGAAATACAAGAAGATCATCAGTAATAGAAGCTACAGTTACACAAAGCACGTTGAAAGTAGTTACAACAGTGATATAACAATCGTTTCCATAACATGGAGTTCATTTCACTTAGCATCATCTTATGTGTTCATAAGGGTATAGCTACTGGGCTCTTGTGATCTTCTGCTGTGACTTGCCTAAAACTGTGCTAATTATTCCCTATAAGGGAGACCATAGAGTCCATGTTTCTTTGGGTCTGGCTCACTTCACTTAGTATAACTTTTTCCAAGTCCTTCCATTTCCTTACAAATGGGGCAATGTCATTCTTTCTGATAGAGGCATAAAATTCCGTTGTGTATATGTACCACATTTTCCTGATCCATTCATCTACTGAGGAGCATCTGGGTTATTTCTTCTTTTCTCATGCCTTCCTCTTTTTCCTTATCCAGGGTCTCAGCACTTGCTAGGCTACATACTTAGTCCCTAATTGGAGTTTTTATATTTTAGATAACAGTAACTTCATGAGAGTCAATAACCACATTACTATTCTTTATTCTCAGTTGCCTTAGGTAAATTATATAGAAATATTAAGAAAAAATAAGATTTTTTTTCTGTTCCTCCCCTCCCCTTGCCTCCACTCCTGCAAATAGTGTGTTTATAATTTTGTTGGCCTCTCCTACGTCTACCTCTTCCTCCTCATTTCTTTTCTTCATTCCACTGTATCTTCCTTTTCAATAAAACTTCCATCATCATTAATTACATGCAAAAGAATCAGTGTATATTATAAAGCTGGATTTCTTTTGTAGTCAGAAGTAATAACATGGTGTGTATGTTGCATGTATGGTCCAAATAGATATCTGTTCTCTTGGTGATGATGGGGAGATGTAGAAGAAGATTTGGATAAAAATTAATAGTTTCTGTCTTATAAAACCCTGTTTACATGGAAAATGATGGCATCTTGTGTTCTGTAATTTAAAAATAACTGTGTAGATAAGATTTAATGCTTTTACCATTATTCTTAGAATCCACTCCTGTCATGAAGAGATCTGTGATCTTGATACAGTCTTTTTAATGTCCCAAAAATGGTCATTTGTCAGGTGGTTTTATATAAGAAGGATACTAAAACTTAAAAACATGTGTATAGGAAGGAAGCATATAATTTTGGCTAATGGAAATTGTTGGTCATAGATAAAGATCACAGTATTAATAAATTCAAGGGAATGTAAGCTGTTTAACATTACTTTGAGTTCACCTAAATAAAGAGGGAAGACTATTTCATATCAAAATTAATTTTATGGTGAATTTACAGGACAAAACCTGGTAAGAACTAGGCTAACGAAGAGGTTGAGGTTGATTGCTGTCTGGTTAGCATGCAGAGCCAACACTCTAGGAGAGGGTTTCTATTCTTAATTTAATTCATGGATAGTTTCTGGCACCTGTTCACTTCCTTGAGATCTGCCAAACCTGGTTCTCAGTCTGGATGAGGGGATAATTTTAGAATTGTAGAACATGTTTTGAACACTTAGGGAGACTGCTGAATTTTGTAGAGAACTGCAAGTGGGAGGAAGTAATAATGCACAAAAGTTACACTACAAACATTACATAAGAAATCATTCTTTGTAGATAGTTTATCTTTTAACCTCATTTTATTAAAGAATTTCCCATTTTTCCAACCACCCTTCCCAAATTCCTCTTCATATATGCAACTCAGCTTTTCCTGATTAGGAAAAGTTTACTTTCTATGGCATACATTTTCAGGATTACTGGGTTCTGCTAGAAATTGTTAATCACTATAACACTTTCTTTGCTCAGATTTTTTGTTTTTATGTTGTAGGCATACCTTTAAAATAACACTCCTTTTCTTTGCACTTTTCCATTTCAGTATTTAAGTATTTTCTTCTTTTTTTTTTGCCAGTCCTGGGCCTTCCACTCAGGCCTGAGCACTATCCCTGGCTTCTCTTTGCTCAAGGCTAGCACTCTGCCACTTGAGCCACAGCGCCACTTGTGGTCGTTTTCTATATATGTGGTGCCTGGAAATTGAACCCAGGGCTTCATGTATGCGAGGCAAGCACTCTTGCCACTAGGCTATATTCCCAGCCACGATATTTAAGTATTTTCACACCATACCCTGGTAAAGCTTTAGCCAAGGCACTTTTGAAAAGATTGGTTTAGTATTTTATGTAAATCAGTATTTTCTTTTTTAAAAATAATTGTGGCTTTTGTATGAGACATTTTCCTTAATGTGATCATGCCACTTTTTATTGCTAGTTACTTCTCTCAGCTTGACCTGGGAAATATGTCATGTGTACTGTTAGATTTACAAACTATTTGAAGTTCAAGTAAAAATCTACTACTATGAAGCTGTTGTAATTGGGTATCGGTATAGGTGAAACATACTTAATGTACCATTGCCTGTCTGAACATTAGACTGTTTGTATTTCCACTTGTTCTGCAGATTTTAATTAAAATTGTGTGTGTGTGTATGTGTGTGTGTGTGTGTGCATACAGCCTAAGTGACAAATGTAGGCACTCAGATCTGCCCATTTTCAATTTCCATGTACTTCACTTATGAATTCTCTTCAAATGCAAAAATAACCAGAGAACTTATATATTTGTTTATATTCACATAGAAATTTAATTGTGTTAAGATGGCCCTTGCAGACCTTTGAGCAAAGTTTTGATAGTTTTGAAGATCACCTGTGTTCTCTGACAAGAACTAATATGTTCATGGATTATTTAGTAATGCTCATTTGAAGATTTAAGGATTTTTATATTGATCTCGTGTGTTACATACCAAATAGATATCCACACCACTTTTAAACCACACCAGGATAGCCACCAAGGAATAAAAATCTGTTTTCTGACATGTGAAGTAAGTACATCCTTTGTTTGCAAATACTAATAGTTAAGAGGCTGTTCTTACTTTGTATTTTATGCTCCCATTTTATATACCAGTTGCTGTTTAGTAATTGCAGATATCCTATAAAAACAGCCTTTTTCAGGACATGCATAAAAATATGACATGGAGAGATGATAACCTTGGTTTTAATGGGAAATCAATGTGCTTGACCACATACCTCAAATGAAGCATTTGTGTATGTATGTGCAAGTGAACATCTGTGTATATGGATGCACATAAAATGCATTAGTTAAGATCATGGAATCCAGATTTGGACTTTATACAGCAGCATAGTCATTGACCGTTGTTAAGATGGGTAACATGTTATCCTTTATGTTTCAATCCCTTTATCTTTAATTTGGGGACAAAAACAGAACCTTTCTCAAAATATGACAGTAACTATTTGCACTTAAAGTGTATAGAGCGTGTACCCTGTATTTAATCAATACACAGCAATGTTGACAGCAAAATTATTCTATGATGCCTTTTGATGAAGAATATCCACTAGTATCTAGACCTTACTTCAGTGATTTACATTTATAACTAGTAGGAGACCACTTTGACATTACATTCTATTTCATGTACAACTGTTTTCTTCAGTTTGCTTCAGCAGGCAGACGCCTGAAAGAGTTAAAAATATTTCCTTGTTTTTCAGGCTTTAATTTAGGCTCATTGTTATACAAAAACTGTTAGCCTGGGTAAAGCTGCACCTTGAGCACTGATGTAAACTGAGTTTTTCAAAGTACATTAAAATTTGCCATAGTCTTCCCTTGACGATTGAGAGATTTGCATCTGGTAGCGATTCACTCAGCCGAATGGAAGATCACGCTCCTTAGAGTGCTGATAAGCGGACACATGACATTTGCAAAGAGCAGTTTGCCCACTCGAGTGCCAGGGCAAACTCGAGAAAATTCTGTGCTTCCAATTTCATCAGAAACGTAGGGAATATTGCAAATGACACTACCAAATCAACTGTAAATAGATGATAATTTGATTGACATCTGGAAAGCTGTCACCGGCTGAGCAGCCCATAACAGGAACATTTACTGAGTGCAAAGGCAGCTTTCAAGTAAATCACTTTTTGTCCAGTGGGGCCCAGCCAGATTATAATTGCATGTCCTTCCCTTCATTGCAAATTCCCCATTACCGTTACCAGCAGTGTCTCATTTAAAGGAAGGTTGTCTTCCAAATATTCGCAGTGTCTTGTGTTAACTCGTCACCTCCCTCCTTGAAGGCTTTCTGTGGGCTAGGTAATCCAGACCTTGCTTCCATTCATTGCAGTAAAACTCATTAACTTCAGTTTCCTTTGTGTGGAGATACATATTATATATAAATTAACTGTTAGGTGAAATACAGCAAGTAGAAAGTTGAGGCTAAAACAATTCTGGCAAGATTTTTAGCACAATCCTCAGAATTGTCTCTACTGTTATTTTTGAATAAACATTTGGCTCTTATGATTTTTGAAATGGCAATATTTCAAAATTGAATCAAAGAGTGATGTCTTTCCACGTTGTCAGAATCATTCAAGATACATATGTAGAGCTAGTGTTAGTTCTGGCCCTTGTGTTCTACAATTCCAAATGCTTAGGAATATAGGAAATGTTCAATGACTAAAACACATGGCCACCTATAAGTCCAATTGCAGATAGTTTATTAAGTAGCAAATACTCGTGGGGAGAATTATCAAGTCATTGTTCATGAGATCATCTAATTTCTTCTCTATCAAAAACCAGCCAGGTATTTGATATGTGGTTAACAAGTAGTACACAGTTACCAGTCTTTTTTCCCAGAATTCTTGTGTCTCTGGTTAAGAAAATGAAGGGAAAACACCACACATGCTTGATCTAGTTCTGCTGTATTTTCAGATCTGGAGAGTATCATTTGGCCTCAGTAGAATATGTAGATGTGGAGGACAGAACTCACCATGATATTCAGTCTTGGGACTTGAAAATGGTGTGTTTCTGCACAAAGCCTTTGGTTCCTTACCTATGGGCCTTAAAATGTCTTGCTAGAAAGAGGGAAAATGCAGTTTTTTCTATTCTAAGAATTTCCTCTTTTCTACAAACATGATAGGAATTGAAGCTTATGTGGCTGGAACAAGACCAGTAGGCATTTTCCTTGCAGAAAGAGCTTTAGATCTCTGTGTCACAAGCAATCAAGAAATCATTTCTGGCTGTATAGTATAACTGCTTATTGTAGCCCCAGTGAAAGGGCATGGGAGTAGAGGATCTTGCTAATTGTACTGAGCCTGCCTGCATTGCAAGTGTCAGATGATTTGATAGGACTGACATGCAGCTAAATGGAATAGGAAAAGACTGCAGTGGACTGTTGGTCCATTAGTTTGCTCGGCATTTTGTTTTACTAAGGAGCCCTCTAATGGTTTCTCGGCAATAATTACTATCTCTCTTCTTCATGGTATTCAAAATGACAGGCACTTGCTGAAGTCGCAGCTAATATATTTGCACTCTAACCACCCCCAATGCTGAGTCTCCTTGAGTATGTTTGGCTAACAAATAAATGATAGTGATTGGTGATGTTTTTTTTTTTCTTGGAGAAAATTTCTCTAATGCAGAAGACAGTCATTTTATTTCGGCTACTAAGCAGGCGTGTGGTGTAACATGAGTGCTTGTGAAAAAAACTTGATGCATTAGCTGTGGACTGCTCATTGCATGTCTCATGTATTAGTAGTTGATGATACTGAAGTAGGGGAAAAACTTTTATGGCTGTTTTACCTATGTAATGATAACTTCAGTCTTGAGCCAGAACCACAGATGAGGTAGAGTTTATATTGAAATGAACCTCCTACTAATGTCTTAAATTTATATAATAAGGGATTATTCCTTTGTTTCAAAACACTTCTTGCTAGGAAGCAGTTTTATTATTTAGTTATTTTTCTAGCACAGTAGGTGTCTTAGAGAAAACATTTAAAATTTTTGGTCATTTCTTTTTCAGTCACTTCTTTGTGAAGTGTGGTCAGTTTTGCTTATAAGTTAAGTTTAGTTTCTAAATTATTTGGAACTTGTTTGAAATTGAACGAATGAGCTTTGATTCTTTTGAGATTTTTTTTTCATTAAGGTTTGTTTGCTAAAGTACAACAGTTAAAAACGATGACTATCTTAATTGTCCAGAGTAGCACCATTATTGTCTTGGTTAAAATCTTTGAGGGATTTGAACATCATAAAAAAAAGCCTTACTTGAGAAAATACAGAGGAAAGGACAAAAGTTATAAAACTACATAACAGCATAGAAGACGTGCTTGGGATTTTGAAGTTTGTTTCCTTCTTTTTATAAGTGTGTATGTTTGTGGGCCCATAAATAAAATCATTTAGGAGGAGTTGAGTAAACTTGAATCCAGGCCTATTTTTATAAACTCTTCTTTTACGAAGGATGAGAACATATTAGCAGCAACTCAATCATAGGGAATTTACCCAACTTTTGCTTTTAAAACATATTATGGCTGCCTGATAGAGTAGGTGTTTACCTTTTTGTTCTATCAGAAAGAAGAGAAAGGGAACTGTCTTATAAACATATTTAGAACACATGAAGAAAATGAAAGTTTTTTTTTTCTTTTTGGAAAAAAAAGCCTTTTAGGATCTATTTTCTTTGTGCAGGTACCAGATGTTGATGTTGGCAGTGGTTAAGAGGGTCACAGGGCATTTAAAATCACTAGGCTGTGGGGAATAGAATTCCAGGTCTGTTACACTGAAAATTATTTAAAACTTGTGTTTACTCAGTGGTAAGTAGTACAAAAAGTACCTTTCCTGTATAAGCCCCTCTTCAATAAGTACCTTAGATATACATTATCAGTGAAGTTGCTACAAACTCTTATTTCTTTTCCAGTGACAATTCTTAACATTGCAGAGGTCACTGGTTCTATTTAAGAATCTATTTTTCAATATGAAAAGCAGATCACTCTCCAATTGGCCTTACTTTGGAGCTATCCATTTCAAATTACAGAGGACTGAGACTGTGCCACTTGGCTGTATACTTGTGCAGAAAAGACATATATTACCGTACTTAGATAATATTTCCTTTGTATCCTAGCAGAGTAATTTTGAAAAGGAAATAGGACCTTTTACTTCCTTCACTCCCCCTACCTGGTTTCTTCTCTGGGTGAGCCAAAGTTCCTTTCTCACTGATAGAATAATTAGGGTTAATAGTTTCAATGCATAAATAATATTTCAGAAAGTAAAAATTTCTGGAAAACAAATCAGCTTCTATCTAACAGGGTACCTCTTTGTGTTCAGTACAGATTTAGACGGTGGGCCATTATTGGCTTTTCCCAAGTATTTTTTATCCATTTCTGCTGCAGTTTGCATCGTGATTTTACTCAGGAAATTTGAGTTAAGTACTTAATTTTGTAAGTACAATGGAATTGATTTCTTCCAGTCTATATTTCCCTTCTTGTTACTAAAAGTAATACTTCCTACCCTCTTTTGAAAAAAAGGAAATATTTCAAATAATCTATCCATGGATGGGTGGAGTAGAGGGGAGGCTGAAAGGAAAAAGGCTACCAGCATCAGTCTCTGTCTCAAATTGTAACTAATTTCTGCCTCTTGAGCTTAGGCTTTTCAGATTTTCTATGGAGTATGTTATTTTTTTATAGAAAGTAAAGTATATGTGTTTTGTAGTTGGTTTTGATATGCTTAAGGAGCTGTTACTAATAGACCTTGGAGTCTTGGTACAGCCATGTATTGATTCACAATGGGGTATACCAGGAGATCTAGGAAATGAAGATGTGTACATCATTAAGTATCAACAACGGAAGGTGTATCCCTTGATATTCAGTAAGGGTTATATTGTTTCCTAGGCTACAAATCTATACAGCATGTCACTCTACTGAGTATTGTAGGTGATTGTGACATTTGCATATTTAAACATACCTAAATGAAGTAAAGGTAGGGTAAAAATTCTTTGTAAAAGATTAAGATTGGGTGCAGTGGCTTATGCCTGTAATTTCAGCTACTGGGGAGACAGATTGGGATGATCATGGTTTGATTCCAGAAACACTGTGAGATTCTTCCTCATCTCTTTTTTTTTTTGTTTTGTTTTTGGTCTGTTGTGACGTTTGAACTCTGGGCCTGTGCATTGTTCCTGAGCTCTTCAGCTCAAGGCTAGTAGTCTACCACTTTGAGCCACAATGCCACTTAGATTCTTCCTCATCTCAACAAACAGTCTAGCATGGTAGGACACCACTGAAATCTCAGCTATATAGAGGTATAGTTGAAAGACTCTCAGTACTAGTAGGGTAAAAATGCTAGGTCTTGTCTGAAAAATACCTAAAGCCAGGTGAAGGTCTAGGGGTATGGCTCAAGTGATACAGTTCTTGCCTATCCCGTCTGGGAATGAAGGAACAAACATACAAATGTAATACATTAAGAATATGTTAAATTTATTTAAAAAATCTTCAATAATAAATTAGCTTTTTGTTTACTGTAATTTTTTAAATTTAATTTTATTGTCAAGGTGATGTACAGAGGGGTTGCATTACATAGTAAGGTAGTGAGTACATTTCTTTCATACTTGTTACTCCCTCCCTCAGATTTCTCCCACCTTCGTTCCCCCTCACAGACTCCCCTCCCCAGTTGTATAGTTAATTTCCAACATACTTCCTTGTGTGTATTGCTGTTGCATTGGTTCACCTTTTATCCATTATCTCACCATTTTGATGTTTCCCTTCCCTAGTTCAGATAAACGTATATACTATACCCAGGGTACCAAAATCAAATACAGTGGCAACAGAGGATCAACCATAGGAAAGAAAACAAACGAAAAAAGAAAGAATTAAAAGTAGTATACTAAAAATAACAACGAAAAACCTTTTGTTTTATGTTTATTTATTTTGTTTGACAGTACTAGAAAGTAAACCTATAGCTTTATGCTTGCTAGCCAGGTGTTCTACCATTTGAGTCACTCCTTCATCCCCTTTTTGTATTGGTTTTTACATTTTATTGTCATATTGGCCTGGAGTGCTATCCACCTACTTGTGCTTCCAGTATTGCTGGACATATGCCACTGTGTCCTACCCATTTTGCTTCCTTGTGGGATAGCAGGATCCCAGCACCTGCTTAGCCATTGGTTGAGATGGAACCTCTTGAACTTCTGTTTGCCTGGTGTGGCCTTGAAATTTGATTTCCTGATCTCTGTCTCTCAAATAGGATTATGGGCTTGAGTCACCACACTTGGCTCATTTTTAACTTTTTGACTGGTAATAGCATTTGGCTGAAACCATAAACATAAGCATCTTTTCTTTGAAAAAATATTTTATTTCTTTCCAAAGTTTTTGCTTAAAATGAAGATATGAACATACATATTAGCCTAGGCATCCAAGAGGCGAAGTTCATGTAAACACTGTTATCCATGCTTCCACATCTTGCCCACTGGAAGATCTTCAGTAACCCAGTAGAGCTGTCACCTGTGATACTAGCACCTTCTGGATCCCTCTTTATGAGCTGCTCTTGGCTCTGCTTGGAGAAGTGTCTATCATTTCAGAAGTATGAGGAAATCTATGTGCTTTGTTTCTTTTTTGCTGTCAAAGATTTTGCTAGAAGGAGACAACCTTGTGGTGTTGGGAGCCATGGCTTTTTTTTTCTTTTTAAACATTTTAAGGACTTAGTTGAGATCCGTTAAAAAAACAACAACCCACCAACACCCCCACCCCCCTAAAAACCCAGGTACCAATTCACTGTGAATCTTCTTGGGAGTACATTTTCCTCTCTATTTTCTTTTCTCTTGCCTCTGTAGCTAGTGTTCACTGGATGTTAAAAATTTTTCAGCTCCATTGTAATCTGTGAGGCCACTGCCATATGCAGAGTGTGATGTTATATGGCCCATACTGCATAGCCTTCTGGACCACCTGACATTGAGTTACAGGTATGTGCAGTGGGGATCCCCTATCTGTAGGATTTACTGGTCACTAAAGGCAACAGCGGTTTCCAGCTTATGTGAAATAAAGGGCTCACCATTGTTGCCATTACTGCCATGTTATTCTTTACCTCTTACCTGCCATGTATGTGTTCTGTAGGCATAACATTCTTACATTTATATTGCTTGTCCGTGTAATTGTGCAAGGGAAATGGTCATACAGGGTGGTAGAGAGCATTGAGGGGAAACTTCAGGGATCCTTCTGACATCTCTATGTAAGTTAGTGGAAATTTTCTGCTTGCTGTATAGTTGATACTTAGGATGGCTTTCTAACTCATCAAATTCTTAACACAGTTTTGAGCATCTCTTCCAATTGGAGGGAATTCCTGTATAATATAGCATGATATAGTTATTTGGAAAACATTCATAGAAGTCTAGTGTTTAGAGTCAGGAGACTGTCACAACTTAAGTGCCATCTTGGGTAGTATTTTAACCTCTGAACTTTGTTATCTTTATCTGTAAAGTGGGGGATGTATTACTTTTCTTTAAGGTAGTTGGGAGAATATAAAAGCATAATTTGTAAATGAGTATACATTTCATTTATTGACTAAGGTATTCTTGCCAAACTACCTAAATTAGAATAGAGGTGATTTGGATCAAGTCCCTGAGTTCATTGCCTAGAGCCAAATTACACTTGTCCATTCTACTTGGAAGGAAGGATGTCAAAGATGTATGATTTTAATCTTATTTTTCTAAGAGTCTAACCCCCATAGCTTGCATTAAAAACAACAACTTGAAAACAGTTCATTTTCTGTTCCTAATTACTTGGCAGAAATTTTGAATAGAAAAAGAGAAACTAGTAACAACCAACCTTTCCTTTGCACTTACAGATCAACAAAAGGGATTCTTGGGTCCTAGAGACCAAAGAAAGAATCAGCAGGAATGCCCAGGGTGAATTGATGGATTGCAGAGCCTGGCTGGTAATTACTTTCACTGAGCTGAAACATTAACTTGATACATGGGAGCAGAGCCAGATGAAAATCAGGAATTGGGCCATCCCCTCCAACCATGGTATAGCCACACTTTCCTTTTGGAGGCAGTCTTCCCTTTGATGGAATTGTCCTGCTTGCTTTCCTTGGCTTTGACATGGATTTTCATGCCTCACTCTCATAGACTAGAATGGTACTTTTAGTTTTGATTGGTGTGGGGATCTGAGTGTTCAGGCGAGCAACAACATTTCTGAATAATTTTCAGATGCGTAACAGATACTAACAGAATTTTCACATGGGGATTATATTTTGCAACTGCCAAATTCTGATTTTTTTCAGTGCTGGGATTTGAACTCAGGTTCTTGTGGGTGTAATGCAAATACTGTAACACTGAGCCACCTCCCTGTCCCTCAAGTTTTCACCTTTGGACTTCTGTGGTACTTTTACCGTATATTTATCTAGCCTCAAGCTAGGTATGAGATATATAAGAACATATTATTAGGTATTGTTATTAAATATATTATTAGGTATGATATGTAGGGATGTATTATTTAGTCCCTGTTATTAATAATTTCCTAGTTTGTTATGCTGGGGAAGATTGTGAAGCCATAATGAAATTCTATGATATGATTATGTATTGTTGCCTGTTTTCTTTGGATTGGGAGGGCTACATTCCTTTTCTTCTGATGGATATCAAATCCATAAAACATGAGAGCTCATTTAATGTACTGTGCCTCTCTGTTCTAAACTTGAAAAGATGGATATCTAGAAAGATGAAGCTATTTCCAGCTTACCAGTGCCAACAATGGACTTAAACCCAAGCTTTCTGAGTTCAAGATGCTTCTTACTTTATGAGGATAGTAGTTGTTACCTTAAGACACTGAAAAAGAGAAAATCCAAAAATCTACAATAAAGATGAGATATAGTGACTGACACTGAGAAAGACTTGATTATTGTCACCATCACCACTTTAGTTTTACTATTCCTAATGCACTTCATTAATAAACTCAACCATATTTTGTAAGGTCATCAACTAGTTTTGATTTGACAGTGTTTGACACTTCTTACTTCCATAAAGTCCCACAAAAGTTATTGATTGAAGATATTTGAATGGTAATTAGCAGTCCTAGTTTTGGACTTTTTATGAGTTGACTATATTTCTTCAATTTAAAGATTTGTCAAATTTGATTCTATTCAAATACATTCTCTTAAATACTGCCCTGTGCTTCCTTTTTTGTTGGTTTGTTTGGTTCTTAGGCCTCTACATTGAAGACATATGATAACAATATTTTTAAAGTATCCCAGTACTTTTAACCTGGGGCTTTATGCTAAAAGGCTTCAGTTATAAAATGTACTATTATGGGAAAATTTTAATAACATGAGCATATAATAGTTGGAATGGACAGTAGAGAATATAAAGTATTTAAGAAAAAAGAAATTGTCAGTTGTGCTTTCTTTGGTAAGTAGTCTTAATGCTGCTAGTGTCACTCTGTTTCCATTAATATTTGTTGTACATTAACAGTGTGGCTTGGTAGAAGGAATATGGCACATTGGTTTGGGGCTTCACCTCATTATTTCCATTTAAGAGCTCTGGGATTATATGCATTGTTTCACTAAGCTTTAATTGTCATAAGTTTGGATGCCTTATCTTCCTTTCAAAGTTTCCTGTGCTTAGTAAATGTGAGCTCCTTTCTCCTCCTAACCTTAACCTTTACCTTCCTACCTCTTTCCCTGCATTTCAAAAGGATGAATTCAAGGAACACAGGAACTTGGAGAGTTTAAGTTTTGTACTAACATTTTCAGTGGTTTGACTTTTAAATCATCTCTTTACTGTGAAATTCCTGGCTCCTATAAATCTAACACCCTTGGGAACCACACTCATGACAATCATGAAGTGTCTGACTTCAAAGGATGAGAAAACCAGTGAAACAAAAAGAGCAAACTTCTCTTTGGAGCAATGTGTGCATGCCTGTCCTTAGGATCCGCCTGGGAATGTGGAGAACAGCATCACCACCTCTCTCTGGCAGTGATACGGAGGGTGTGGAGAAGACTCTGGGGTTTATAATTGCATGGCCGTCTGGCCTTCGCTGAACATTCTTTCCCCTTCTAGGATACCTGTAATTGTCATCAGATGGCTCCATATCCAAAATGTTTCCGGTATTACAGTGACTTTCTTTCTTTCTTTCTTTCTTTCTTTCTTTCTTTCTTTCTTTCTTTCTTTCTTCTTTCTTCTTCTTTCTTTCTTTCTTTCTTTCTTTCTTTCTTCCTTCCTTCCTTCCTTCCTTCCTTCCTTCCTTCCTTTCTTTCTTTCTTTCTTTCTTTCTCTCTTTCTCTCTCTTTCTCTGTTCCTTTCTCCCTTCCTTCCTTCCTTCCTTCCTTCCTTCCTTCCTTCCTTCCTTCCTTCCTTCCTTCCTTCCTTCCTTCCTCCCTCCCTCCCTCCCTCCCTCCCTCCCTTTCTCTCTAGTTCTTTCTTTCTTTCTCTCTCTCATACACACTCTCCCTTTCTCTCTCCCCTCTCCCTTCCTTTCTCTCTCCTTTTCCCCCTCCCTTCCTTTCTTTCTTCCTCCCTCCCTCCCTCCCTCCCTTCCCTTTCCTCTGTTCTTTCCCTTCCTTCCTTTCTTGCTTTCTAGAATTAGCAGTCATTATTTGCTTGTGCAGTTGTGCAGATTTAGCACTTCTAGAGTATAGAAAAACAATCAAGGCTGGATGTGGTGGCTTATTTCTGGATCTGAGGCTACAAAGGATCAGGGGCATGGCTCAATTGGTAGAGTGCCTGCTTAGCAAGCATGAGGGTCTGACTTCAAACCCCAATACTAGGAAAAGAAAACCCAACTGATTATAGAGCCTCCTTAGTATTTTTCATGAGCCTCCTCACTGTCTTTGCTAATTCTTTTCCACTGCATTGCTTTAAAGGATCCTCTTTCTCACCCCCAAAAAAGATAAAAAATGATGATGGCAACACTCAAACTTTTCAACTATAATCAGTCTCACTTTTCACCTTATTATTTCTGGGCCTGTTGTAGAACACTGTATCTTTCTTGGGCTAAAGGAAACAAGCATTTGAAAGTTGGACTGATAAGTGAATAAACTCTGTGATGAATGATGCAGTGTTGAGCTATCCCTGTGTATGGATAGAAAAGGGGACACCTGAGATGGATCATGAATTATACCTAATAATATATAAATGACGAATGATGGCATTAATTGGCAAAGCAAGTGTTTCAATGTAAAGAACAAACTAAACTCAAAGCACCTAAGTAGCAAGAATTGATATGTTTTCATACTGCAGTACATACTTCAATTTGGTTTAAAAATAAGAAAAGCAGTGATTTTTCTTAAATTCATTATTTAAGAGGGGATCAACCTAATGGTTTCAATATTAGGATGAATTCTGTCTGTAAAGTGGAGCTATAGAAGGAATGGCCAATGCTCTCCAAGAGGCTGTGCATTCTGTAACTGTTGAGATATTTGAAGTCCCCTTCATCAAAAGCCTATAAATGAAACTTCAAACACATGAAAATGCCTCATGTGTATGTGTTCCTTTCTATCAGATAAATTGACACCTACACTGCTTTACAAAAGAAGGAAAAATTGCCTAAATGAAAAAGGACAGCCAATTAAAAAAAAAAGAAAAATAGAATGATTGACAGGGTTAAACTCATGTGTTCCTTCCCCTTCCCTCTAGTTCCTCCAAAGCAGAGACTAACTTGAGAGAGGAGAGTGAGGTTAGATTAAGATTGCTCAGCCAGATCACATTTGAAAGAATAAAATTGAAGAGAACTTAGACTGTTTCTTTTAACTCATGCTGTTGACTGAGAAATTGTTCTTTTTAAAAGCTGCTTTGATTAACTAGTTTTTACTCGTTGATTGCCTCCTGATGTCCCTGTTTGTCGTGGTAGAGTGTTCTTTTACCCGGCTCTAGATAGTGATATTAACTGTTGTGCTTTTTTCTATAAAGCAACCCTTTTATATTTGCCATATATATATATTTTTAAATTGAGGTTAATATTTATACCTACCCTAAAAATATTGGTATCTGTTCTACCTCTTTCCAAGTACTGGGAGTAGAGGATGGCAACAAGAATGCTGTTGATAGCAGAGCACAGGTGGGTTGCACCTGTAATCCTAGCTATTCAGGAGGCTGAGATCTGAGAATGGCAGTTCAAAGCCAGTCCAGGCAGGAAAGTCTATGAAACTCTTATCTCCAGTTATCCAGTGGCGCTGTGGCTCAAGTGGTAGAGTGCTAGCCTTGAGCTGAAGAGCTCAGGAACAACCCCCAGGCCCAGAGTTCAATCCATGATTGACAAAAAATAAAAATGCCATTGGTTACTGGCAGGAAGAGAGGAGTTAACTTCCTCTCTAATCAATATTTTTTAAAAGCTGAATGGTTATGATCATTGCTTCTCCTTCTTACAAATAGGCAGGTAACTTAAATTCTGGCCAGTAATGGGTAAGAGGAAATCCACTGGGAAAAGATGGTAAGAGTTTTCCATCAAGAATGAAAAAAAATGATGATTTGGTGTATGACCCTGGTGCTTAGGGAAGCAATGGGCTAGTGTGGCAGCAAGAGGATGTCATTGGTAGTAAGAAGGGCATCTCAGTGGGCATCAGTGGATGTCACTGGATATGTAGCATGGGTGCTACCTCTGACTTATTTCATAATCTGTGAGCCACACTATCCATTGTATATCGGTTAAAGAATTTTCTGCTTCAAGACATGAATGACAAATACCTCTTTGGGGTGGAATAAAAACTAGAATTGAGATTCCCCCAAACAGGTGCCTGCTCGCTCTCCGTCATCTTTCTTTCATTACTAAGTATTAACTTGGTAAAAGTTGTGATGGGGCAAACACATTCATGTTTGATTATACAATACCTCTTCCCCCCTTCCCTTCTTCTCTCCCTCCCTTTGTAGCAGAACTGGGGCTTGCATTCACTGTGTGCCTCACTTGGCTTCTTTCACTTAAGACTGGTGTTCTATCACTTGAGCTATACTTCCACTGCTGGTTTTTTTTTTTGGGGGGGGGGTGGTTAATTGGAAATAAGAGTGTCTTTGACATTTTTTCCCCTCGGACAAACCATGATCTTCAGAGCTCAGCCTCCTGAATAGCTAAGGTTACAAGCTTGCACTACCAGTGCCTAGCTCACTTAATAGCTTCTGTTTATAAATTGAGTACTCTGCTTGGGAACTTTAGTTTCAGATTGATTGTTAGGATTGGTAGCAAGAGAAAGGAGAGTATAGAACCTGAAAAATCTGAAAAATATATGGTGGTGTTAGAGCATTTATTCACTTTGGACATTTAGTATTCCTTTGGGCTATTAGGTTTGTTTTGACTTTGTTGCCAGTTAAAGCTGTTTCTTGCCATATATTTTCTAGTTTAGTTAAGAAAACTCACTTTATTTCCTAAGATGAATTATAATTAGGACTATTTGGTACTGTGTATCTTTTCCCACTTAATACTCCTAATGAGATACAAATGTTCTAAATTTCCTTATGAACAGATTATATTTAGAGAGGAATCTACTTATTTTAGTTAACTAATCCCTTTGCTTTTGTATCATACATCCTTATTAGGATCTCACGTTCTTGTTCCATATGGAATTCATTGTGAAATCAGACCTCAGAAAGCAGTGTTACCTACTTTCAGAGTCAATGTTACTGAAAATGTCAATGAAGTTTGTTGGCTCAACCTATCTTTGTTTCTTACAGCCTCATGATAAATACAAGTCTTTCCCAATTCTTTTTTTTTTTTATTTGGCCAGTCCTGGGGCTTGGACTCAGGGCCTGAGCACTGTCCCTGGCTTCTTTTTGCTCAAGGCTAGTACTCTGCCACTTGAGCCACAGCGCCACTTCTGGCCATTTTCTGTATATGTGGTGCTGGGGAATCGAACCCAGGGCCTCATGTATATGAGGCAGGCACTCTTGCCACTAGGCCATATCCCCAGCCCGTCTTTCCCTATTCTTGCAAAAAGAATTTTATTTCTTAGTTCTCTTCTGATACTTAATTTCTGTTCTCTGGAATAAAATAATTGATCTATTTGAAATTTTCCATTCTTCTCTTTGTCTATTCTGTGCAGCAAAATGGTTTTTCTAGCTGAAGTGTCAGTGGATGTAGTCTGTTTTGTCCTTTTGCTAGATGTAAGAAACTATTCCAGCCGTAATACTGGTTGATGTTCAGTGCCATAGAAAGTTAATTTGTGCAACATCTATTAGTCAGTGTTTTATATCTTCTGAAGACCCTGATCTTTGTATGGGTTTATTCTCTGAGTTCAGATGTTGGCTTCATTGCTTACTGTTTGCATGAATTACTTGACTTATTTATGCCTTTGTATTCTCTGTATGCTTGAGTGGCTTGTTATGCCACTTACCTTGTCAATTGTTCTGTGTACTCTGAGAACATTCATGAAAAAAATGCTTAGAATAGTGCTTAGTACATTCTAAGTGTATAGTTGATGGTGTCTAGAGTTTTTAAAATAAAATTTTATTTTTGATGGTACTTCAGTCTCATCCCATTTGCTTTATTTTTTAGATATGTCTTTGGCTTACCAATAACTGATATGACAAGCACATAGCATCGTATCTGGATTATTTGTTGAGATGATAATCTTGCTAAATTTTTTTTATCATAGTCTGGCTTCAAGACTTGAATTTTCTCAATCTCCACTAACTGAGTATTTGGGATTATAGATATGAGCTACTTCACCCAGCCTATTTAGTTGGATATTTAAAAATAGCTTTTAATATTATTTCCTTTAGGCCTTATAACCACCCTCTGAAGAAGCAAGTAATATTGACTCTGTTATATAGAAATAAAGCCTGAAACATAATTGTGTTATTATTAGTTGCATTGGAATTTTAGTCCAGATTTCTTTCATATGTTACAATCCAATGTGACTGTGACAGGGATAGCATTAATTTTTGCTTCTTAAATCTGATCCAGTGGTTTACTTATTACAGATAGTTCTTATTTTACTTAATTCTAGGTATCAGTTTCCATATCTATTTAAATAATATCAGCTTCTCAACAACAGTACAGTCCACGTTTCAGCTATTATGTTACATGATCTAGAAGTAATTGTATAAAGTACCACCAATTCTTTCTGTTATTTGGCTTCTTATCATACCACAAAGCCTGTAGTTGTGTTGCCTTCTTGTCCCCTTGGCAAAATGTATATAATATTTCATAAAAAGGGATAATTGAAAGAGGGAGTCATTCAACTAAGATCAGAGTGCAGCAAAGGAAGGGAAAGTGTTCACATAGGAAGTAAAACTTGAACTCATTATAAATAGCATTCCAGAAAAAAAGAGAAAAAAAAACTGACCAAGAGTATCAATATTCCAGAATCTCTGTACATGCATCTAGGGGAAGTCTTGTTGGAGAACTAACATTTTCATGTATCAGTGCTTTTGTTGAAAAGGATGAGGATATAACAGAGGAATGGGTGCTAGCAACCTTTTCTTTTTCTTAACCTGAGGAATTTGAGAAATATTGAATGACTGTGGAAACACATAGAATAAAATACTGAAAGTTAATACAAACCTAGAGTATGCCAATACATCAAGGCATAGAAAAATCCACCATGAGAACTAGTCAAGCTTTGTTGATACTTTAAAAATGAGAAGATTCAAGGTTGTAGACTAGAGACAGGGCAGTATCAGACCGCTGTCTGTTCCGTCAGAGATACAAAACTCCAGAGTTGATACCAGGCAAGTCATCAGAATCTAGCACCAATCAAAGAACATCAAAATTTGTATCTCAGGAAGTGGGGGAAGGCAATAAAAATGAATAAACAATTTAGTTCTCATCCTTTTTGATGTTTCATAGTGTATTAAACAAATGTTTGCTTTTTCTCGTTTCCAATACATGTATAACTGACAGAACGTTTTTAATATTTTAACAAACCATTATTTTCTTCTTGCTTTTGAAACTGGCCTCAAACTCCTCCTGCCTTCACCTCCTAAGTTCTGGCATTAAAGGTATATACTCATAGACAGTTACCAAAAAATCCAAACTTTTTTTAAGGTCCTGGAACAATTTTTCTCTTGTTAAAGATGGATTTGCATGGTTTCACCTTCTGTGATCATTTTTATGGTTTTGCATTACTATGCAGAGGATTGACTGTATGTATTGAACGAACTAGTCACTCTTCAAGTGATGGGGTACATTGATAAAATAGGAGAAATCTGAATTTATCACAGATATATGCAATGTTTATAATGTGCCAGAATGCACATATTCCATATGTACACATATATACACACAGCATATGGGCATACATACATTCTTGTCCCAGAGTTTCTTATCCCAGAGTTTGCATTTCAGTTTACTGTTTGGAGTTAAAAGTTGTTGTGCTGTAACATGTGCCTAATAAATAGGTTTCTGTAAATGAAATGGTGAGGCATTATTTCACCCTAGAAGAAGAACTGTAACTTACAGCATGGGTATGATGGGTGAAGGAGGCAAAGGGACAGCCTGGAGGAGTTAATTCAGAATAGTGTGTTGAAACCAGGAACCATGGAGAGAAACTTGTACATAAAGAGCATAGTGCATTCAATACATGAGTATTGCTAGAATGTCTAGGAGGACTTAGCCATGCAATGGAACTTACAGGGAATGCAGAATCTTTTAAAATTTCTCACTAACTTGTTTTAAATTAATGTGTAATATGTGTAAAACAGACAATGTTTAAAATTTTTTATTGTCATAAAGGTGACATATGGAGGGATTACAGCTATATAAGTCAGGCAAAGAGTACTTATCTTTTTGACAATGTTGCCCTTTCCTCTCTCTCCCAATTTTTCTCTCCCATCCTCACCTACAAGTTGTATAGTCCGTGTTCAACATACTGTCCAGTAAAACTGCTGCATTTGTTCATCCTTTGTCACTCCATTTCTGTGAAAATGGACAGTTGTTAACTGTACAGTTTGATGCATATGCTCTAAGTCTTCTAACCACCATAACCAAGACAAAGAACACTTATATCACCCCCTAAAATCTCTCCATGCTCAGGAATAACTGACTACCCCTCCTCTGATAGAACTTGAAACTACCGATTTGTTCCCCACCCCCATAGTCTTACCCTCTCCAGTCATATAAATGGAATTCTACAGGACGTAACTTTTAAGTCTGGCTGTCTCATGTAGTATATTTTTGAGATTTGTCTGTGGTGTTTCAGATAAGAAACTTAGGGTTTCTTTTAAAGAATTATCTGTGTGATTTCACTGGAAGATGGATTTGAGAGGGCTTTTATTGTAACTTAGCCAGGTGCTAATGGAATACAGGGAGTCGAATTTTAAAGTGGGGGCTTGGTTTGAGAATTGTGTAGGAGGTAAAATTACTGTCAACTGAGGCAGGGCATATAGGAGTCTCAACAGGTGGGAAGGAGGAAGCCTTGCATGCTGGACATGTTGAGGCTGAGGGAGTGTGGGGTTATCCTGAGGTGAGGCCCAGCAGGGTGTGGGGTATGTGAAGGAGTTATTTTTCTCTTCTTTCTTATCCTCTGATCTTTGCCTCAATCAAATGAAGTAGGCATTGATCTTGCTTAATTAGAGGGTCCCTTTTTCTCTTCATTTTACCCCATCACTATAAAAAATCAATTTGTGATTTTTTTCTAAGGCCTATTTTCTTCATATAGTATTAGCTACCTCAGCCACCTTTATGTCATCAGAGAAGCAGTAGGTTTGCTTGGCCCATGAAATTATAAGTCAGTGTTCAGTTTTCTCAAACAACTACTGTCTGGGGAGTGGGGTCTTCTTTTGTAAAGATCTTGATAATTCCTTTTATGAGGAAGCATTCCATGGCACATTTTTAAAAATGGTGTCTTGATACATGCTTGCTAAGTACTCTACTACTGAGTCACATCCCTGGCTATTTTTTTGAGGGTACAGTGTTTGAACTAGATTGAATTCTATGGGACTGATGTAGTCGTAAAGGCATACAATATTATCCATATATAGACTATGGTGGCCTCATCTTTTGTGCAAACTTTGCTTTAGTAGGGTCCTGAAACTGAAGTAGGATTTACCTTGAATGAAGAATTTTGCAGAAGAGAGAGGTATTTTTATTTCTTCATTGATATTATCTCTCTGGTCTAGGAAGAGATGCTTTCTGGGAAGTGGTGTGTGGAATAGTTGTTCCTCCCAGGAAGAACTCTTCAGAGAAAGGTGATTTACTATGCAAATGTCTGAGTGTAAAAGAGACTGGATAAGAAATAAGCTCATGATTATAATTCCAGCTAACATAGCATTTTATCCGCAGGGTAGCTCTATGAGATATGGAGTTGTATTCCCTTTCTCTATATGTATGGGCACTCTGCAGAGAAATATCAAGTAATTAGTCAATTAGTTCAAAGTCAGAAAGCCTTAAGAGTCCATACTCCACTGTGCACACTGTGCATTGTTTAGTGTTCTAAAAGGACTCCAGAAAGTTATTTGGTTTTCCTGTCCTTCATTTTATAGGGAAGAGGAGTAGAGTCTTGAGAGGATGCTGAGATGCTTGGCTCAAGATCATAGATGATAATGCAGGTAGCACTAGTTCCCTCTTTCCCAGGGCTCTGACCATTCTGGG